>NW_005370223.1:6690965-6792691 GCF_000412655.1 Myotis brandtii
GCTTGGGTGCCTGGCCAGCCTGGGTGAGGGGCTGATGGCTGTTTGCAGCTGGTCACACCCCCTTCAGGGTGGGGGTCCCCACTGGGGTGCCTGGCCAGCCTGGGTGAGGGGCTGAGGGCCGTTTTCAGGCTGGCGGGTGACTGACGCTCCCAACCTGTCCTTTTTTCCTTTTTTTTTTTATTCTGGGCCAGCTTTACCTCTGAGGCTCAGCTCCAGCTATGAGACCTCCGCTGCTGAAAGCAGGTTTCTGGTCTTTGTTTACCTTCTGTATTTGAAACAATGTTGCGGTCCTGCTGGCTGAAGCCCGGGTTTTGTTTAGCTTCTATATTTGTTACAATGTTGCTTAGAGAGCAGCTGAGAGGCCGGCAAGGCAGGCGGGGAAGCTTGGCTTCCTCCATCACTGAAGTGTCAGCTGCCTGGCTGCCGGCTGCCATCTTGGTTGGCAGTTAATTTGCATATCTCCCTGATTAGCCAATGGGAAGGGTAGCGGCCGTACAGCTAATTACCATGCTTCTCTTTTATTAGATAGGATTACTGTATTATTTTCTTATTTATTTATTTATAAATTGAATTTCTTGGGGTGACATTAGTTCATCAAATTGTATAGGTTTCAGGTGTACAGTTATATAATCCTTCATTTGTAGGTTGGTGTTTTCCTTCGCCCACATTGAAGGTTAGAGGGGCATGTGATTGGGTAGTCACCTTACTTGGCTTGTTTGATTTTGGTCAAACCCAGTTGGTTAGACTCTGGTAAAATAGTCTCCCTTGACTCCAGGATTGTTAGGAGAGTAGAGAGCCTTGGGAGTGTTTCAAAGAGGTCACTTCCCCTTCCACCTGCTGGATGCGGGAGGAGATTTTTATGTGCTCTTTTCTGTGAGCAACTGGTAGGGCTCTTGGAGGTAAAATTTATGGAAGTGCCCAAGACTGGGATACCTTGGAGTTTTAAAAGTTCTATCTCGTTTACAAGTCCATCGGGCAATTATAGTTAAAAGTGTTCCTACAGATACTGGCTCCAGGCGTGGGCTTCTATTCCTGGGCCTGTATTTTTGGTCAGTTGTGATTCCCTGCTCGTCTGTTTCTCTAGTTTTCAGGGCAGCACTTTGCCCTGTGAACCTACATTCTTATGGCTTTAAGAGTTACTGATTTTCAGTTTGTTCAACTTTTTTTTTGTTTCTTGTAAGGATAGGAGTGAAGATTTCCAGAGTCTTCATATATCAGACTGGAAACTGGACATCTCATACTTTTTTTGAAATGCAGAAATGTAGAAGTTCATTGCTAATAATGTCAGTGTATTGTCAAAGAAATATATAATTACTTTTTCATATTACCAGTTCTTAAGTTATTATCTCAATATGAATTTTAACTATGGTCAGATACTTTGAGGTTTGATTTTATCTAAAATGTTGGTAAAACGGAGAATAATTTTATACTTGTGATCGTATTTAAAGACAGGATAAATGTTTATAGTGCCATATTATGATACATATTTGGGAAGCTGATAGAAATGTTCACATATCTTATATATAGATATTTTACAAATCCCAGAAATAATTCCTGAATTGGTAATTAAAATTTTTGCATCTATTAATTTTTTTCAAGTAAAGATTTGAAATGGGAAACTGATTTATAGATTAATATCTATTTATGATAAAAACTTTTGTCATTAATTAAGAACAACATGATTCCTTTCAGAGTACCACTCAGGATTTTAAAAAAATAAATATTTCTAATTTATACATTTATTTCAATATTTGTTGTTTTTAGCATACATATTATTTGGTTAAGGGTAATCTTGAATTATTCTCTAGTTTGATGAGCTGGTATGATAATCTTTCTTTGTCATTTGTTTTAAAATGTTAAGAAATTTTTTGTTCTCAAAGAAATACGATGATAACTTTTCTAGATAGAATCTAATATCACTAGTTTGCTTGTTTGCTAAATACGATATTTAGTGTTAAATATAACCTTTTATACTAATTAATTATATAATTATGTACATACGACATGATATGGCTTTAGCTTTAGGCTAAACCTGTTACACTTTTTGAAGTATATGCAGACTACAGAGGATTCTTTTTGTTAATATAGAGATATATAATTTACCAGTTATATTTATTCATTGGGATACAAAGGTGTATAAGGGTATACCTTTTCATTTATTGCTTATAGCATTAAAAATAAGAACACACTGGAAAAGAAAATCAATATGATTTAAAGAGAATTTAATTAAGAGTATTAATATAACTTCCTAAAGAAAGTCCTAGCTATTGGTGTCCAGTTTTAGTTACCAATTCTTAGTCTTTCTTTGGGAAAGTGAAAGATAATCAACTCACAATTGAGTCCTAGGTTTGCCTCTCAGGACCAGTCCTACGCAGAGTGTGAGAAGCCAAATTTCAGAGGCATCACTGCACTTGTGTCTGATCTTTCTCTACCCTTTAAACATCCAGTGCTATTTCAGGGAAGCACTGAGTTGATTATGGTTGAAATGCGTTTTTAGTTTGTTATAGTTATATGAATAATTTACTTTAGCTTATGAATATTTTAAATTTAATATATGTACTTATTTTAGTAGCTATGTTTAGGTAGATTGGATACATTCCCCTCTCCTCCGGTTCCTTTAACTGCCCCTTTAAGCAGCAAATAGTCATTTGCAAGGCTTTAAAAATACATTTATAGAACCTTACGTTTTATTTAAAATTTTATGCCTTCAATTTACATTAATGAAGAAATTTTAAAAATAAAGAGGAAATCCGTTTATCTTCAGTAAAGCAAATGTAACTGTGTTTAATGGGGTACCTTAAAGTAATTATTTTAAAAGCATCAATATCAATAAAATATGCAGAAAACGTGAGGACTAAATCATGAAATCATTTGGAACAGCAGTAGAGTTTTAATATTAGTCCTCTATTAAGAACAAACGCTTCCACTTCTGTTTTATTTTTTTGGTGCCAAATTAACTCAAATGGGTAATTCCAATGTTTGGCAAAGCACTAAGCTTTTCCATGTAACAAACCTCAGTTTTCATACGACCACAAATCTGTAGATAGAAATGTCTGCCTAGTATCGTGCACTCAGTTGCGCAAACTTATCTTTTTAGGGTCAAAGAAGAGCACAAGCCCCAGCCGACACAGTAAGTAAATGTCCTAAGAGTGCAGTGGGCTTGACTTCTGTACCTTTGCCATATCTGCTTCCGGCACCCGGGATGGTATTAGCTTACACTAATACTGGAGAGGCTGCAGCTGGCGTGTCTTCTGCTTCCCGACTCTCTGGCTGGTAAGACAGCTGCCTGCAGTTTCTTACTTCATCCACACACTGACTGGATGTAGTAGTTTTTCGCTGCCTGCTTGTGGTCTGGTTCAGTGTTCAAACTTGATTTCCCTACCTTCCGACTGCCTGGGTGCTAGCTGGAGCTCCCATGTCCATTGGCTGTAGCTTCTGTGCCTGTGTATTTTTATTATGATGGGTAAGAAAGCGTTTGGCCTACCTTGTTATTCCTTTGGTTATTCAGTCACACTATTTGCTTATTCAAACAGGTGGTTTCCCTTTAGTGGGATCACTGAACTGGTAAATAACGTGCTTCAGCCCCAGCAAAAACAACAAAATGAAAAGGAGCCCCAGACGTAAGTAAGCTGATCTGCATAGACTAAATATTATCTCTGATAGTGTAACATACTAAAGAGTCTATATTAAAATGCTGCCCTTGGAATATTACCCCTTAGAAATGAAAATTGTTAGATTATGAGTTTGGTACTTTGTCCTTTAATTAGCCCATAGAAATCTAAAAAGAATACAAGGATAATTTATAGGGAAGTAAAAACAAAGAGGTAACTCTCCCCCCCAGCTTTAGTATAAATAATGTAAAATATATTTATTCAACAAAATATCTTTCTCTAATCATGCAATATATTTCAAAGTATGTTTTTCCCCCCGAGAGGACATTAAGAGTTATTAATTCCCAAAGGCAATCTGTGGTCAAATAGTTTCGGAAAGATTCTGCCAAAAGATTAAGCAGTTTTCTTTATTGTGTAACGTCTTAGTTTTTAAATGTGCTCCAAAGGTGTTAGAACATATAGTGTTTACTAACTTACTTGACTGCTGAGTCCTCTTTTCATTGAACATTTCAAATTACGTTGTACCATAATTTGGGAAAGCAGCGACTTATTCTCACATTGACCTGAAACATTAAAAAAAGGTCCATTCCATTCATTTTATTTATTCTTTGAGAAGTTGTTCACACTTACATCTTTTTAACTTTGTACAAGTCATTATTTATGTTGTGAATTGGAAATAACTCTGAGAATGTGAGAAAGACTGCACATATTTAAATTCCAGTCTCCCCATGAAAACATCCATTTTACTCAGAAATGCTCTTACCATCCAGCCTCTGCACTTTTTAAAGTAGGAGTTATGTTTACCGAGAAGATGGTTTGGTTGTAGGAATGGGCAGATTGAAAAGGACATGAACTTGAGAAGAGAATGAGAATGACTACCAGGAGCCCTAAGATGAAATAGTTAGAAAAACATTCACTTTTTTCATTTAAGTACAAACTAGAAGATAAACGTCTTTTTGTCTAGTTATCGCCTCATCCATTTTATATTACCTTGTATGCATTTTATTTAAAATGTCACCTTTTCAGTTTCAATTGAAGTAAAACTATGTTGTGAAGTAAAACTATGTTATAAAACTAATAGTTGGTATGTAGTTCTAAAATCAGAACTGTTGCTGTATATAAGCTAGTTGAAGTCCAGACCGGGTATCTAACAGAATGCCTGATGTAATAGGAACTCAAAATAAATATTTCCTTACAACTGATTCACATGTTTTATCTTTTAAAAAAATATATATTTTATTGATTTTTTTACAGAGAGGAAGGGAGAGGGATAGAGAGTTAGAAACATCGATGAGAGAGAAACATCGATCAGCTGCCTCCTGCACATCTCCTACTGGGGATGTGCCCGCAACCAAGGTACATGCCCTTGACCAGAATCGAACCTGGGACCCTTCAGTCCGCAGGCTGACACTCTATCCACTGAGCCAAACCGATTAAGGCATGTTTTATCTTTTTATGATACAATAATAACGGAGACTTATTTGTAAAATATAGAGTGCTTCTCTTTCAAGTGGCAACTCAGAGACCTAAGCTGCTTCCCATCTTGTTCGTAAGCCAGCTGAAACACATAACCCCCAGGGTTGCTGCATCAGAGGAAGAGAGAGAATGGTGTACTCACACTTATTCTTAGTTGTAGAAAGCAGGAAGTGACATAAGCCACTTTTGCTCACAGATCATTGCCCAAAACTTGTCACAAGGCTCTTAGATAACTGCAAGGACATCTAAAAAGTCTTTCCATGTGCTCACGAAGAGTGGCGACTTTATATAACAAGCAGTAGTAACATTTATTACAGTTATTTTACATTTGGTTCTCATTTATTGCAATGAGATGGAAATTTCAGGATGCCAAAAGATGAAGATTTGCCAAAAGAATGCTGCTATAGCAAGGGTAACGCCAATATCAGCCCTAACTCCTGGTACTGACGTTTCTACTGAAACTGTTGTAATGACTTGGCATCAAAGTCTAATTTTATAAGACGGAAGATTAGATTTAATAATATGAAGAACATTTGAATACATAAGTGTCTTTCAGAAGGAAGGAAATTTGTTGGATTTTTTTCAGGGAACACGTGTTAAATTTTGTTGGGGATTACAGGGAGGCTTACATTCTCTTAGGTAACAGTGAAAGACTCATAGATTAAAAATGTGATAACAATGAAAATATATTTAGGGCATACTGAGAAACCATTAGTGATCATCAGATGAGTCAGAATCTAGTAAAAAAAAGAGGAACCGTAAACAATAATTTTTAAAAGGAGAAGTAGAGCTCTCAGAAAGCATTCTTCTGTTCTTAGGTGGAAGCTGTCTCCTTTGGTTTGTCATCTGCTTGACACAAGAGTCATTGGTTAGCTGTTTCTCTCCAAAGAGCATTAGCTTTAGCGGATTCTTAAGGCACTCCTATTTAAACTCTCCCGATGAGGCGGATTTCCAACAGTCTAGGCAAAATTGTTTGTGTCTTTTTGGTGGTGAAACATGAATTTGAGGGTCAACATTTGGAGGCTTTCACTGACGTGCTAATTGTTATCATGGCGTTGCTGTCTTTTTCGTTAAGACTCTGGGCAGTTTTTTTCTCCCATCTTTTCCAGAAGACTAAATATTTAGGTTTTTGGTCATAGTTTTGGAAAGACTGCTGGTACCAGTTGATGATAAAATTGGGTGTTTCATGGATTTCTTTCTGTACTTAAACATGTTAACTTGTAATAGAGCTGAGTCTAGGATCAGAGGTAAAAATTTTAAATGCATGCGCCCTAACCGGTTTGGCTCAGTGAATAGAGCGTCAGCCTGCGGACTCAAGGGTCCCAGGTTCGATTCCAGTCAAGGGCATGTATGTTGGTTGCGGGCACATCCCCAATAGGGAGTGTGCAGGAGGCAGCTGATCGATGTTTCTCTCTCATCGATGTTTCTAACTCTATCCCTCTCCCTTCCTCTCTGTAAAAAATCAATAAAATATATTTTAAAAAGAATTTTAAATGCATGGGAAGCCTATTATTAATTCACTAGAGGCCTGGTGCATGACATTCGTGTATTGCGGGGGGGTTGGGGAGGTCTCTCAGCCCGGCCTGCAACCTTTAGCAGTCCGGGAGCCCTCAGGGGATGTCTGACTGCGGCTTAGGCCCACTCCTAAGTCACAGTCGGACATCCTTAGTGCTGTCGTGGAGGTGGGAGAGGCTCCTGCCACTTTCTGCTGTGCTCGCCAGCATCAGCCCAGCTTGTGGCTGAGCGGAGGGGGGGGGGCACTGACCAGCTGGGGGGGCAGCTCCTGCGCTGAGCGTCTGTCCCCTGATGGTCAGTGTGCGTCATAGCAACTGATCATTCTGCATATTACCCTTTTATTATATAGGAGAAGGGAGAGTTGATGGATCTCCAAAGGGTTGATTTTACTGTTTTGAAGGCTAATGGCATGGAAACTGAAGGTCTTTGAGACTATTGTTAATTTAATTTTACTTAAAAAGTTCTACTTTTTCTTTTTCTGAAGATTGAGAATGATATGGACAAAAATGTTTTATTATAAGCTATGTGTTTCTTATTGGTGCTTGCTGGTCCAATCAGTTGATAATGCAGTTGTGAAACAAGTTACAAAGCCCAAGTACTATATATTCTGGAATATATGTAGCTCTTTATTTTTCTGAAATCATCCCTCTAATGAAATGATATTGCTTTCTTTTTAGTGTTTATAAAATCTATCTTATTATGAGAAACCCTCAATTTCTTTAGTTTGATTTACAAAGTATTGCTTGGAGGAGAAAAAAGACCTCAAACAATCATACCTACACCTATAGAGATTACAGTTGTACGCCTTATCCAAGTTTTTGCTTTCTGGTCGGAAAATATTAAGTGGAAAATTCTAGAAATAAACAAGTCATAAATTTTAAATTGTGTACCATTTTGAGTAGTGTGATGAAATCTCATGCTGTTCACTCTGTCCTGCCCAGGATGTGAATCACAGTGTATCCACGCTGTGTATGTTACCCACCCATTTAATCACTTTAGTAACCATCTCAGTTATCAGAAGAACAGTGCTGGTGTTCAAGTAGCCCTTATTTACTTAACAAAGTTCAAGACTATTGATGCTGGCCCAGCAGGTGTGGCTCAGTGGTTGAGCATAGACCCGTGAACCAAGAGGAACCTGGTTCGATTTCTGGTCAGAGCGCATATATTTTTTTTTTTTTAGATTTTTTTCTTTTTTCTTTTTTTTTTTATTGCTAAAAGTATTACAAAGGGTATTACATATGTGTCCTTCCCCCCCCACCCCCCAAAAGAAATTTCAATCGTTGTGCTGTTGATATTTGGCTCTGTTGACTAATGAGTTTGCCGACCACTGACCTAGGCTATTATATAGAAGAGTAGAGGCCTGGTGCACAAAATTTGTGCAGGGGGGGGGGTGTCCCTCAGCCCGGCCTGTACCCTCTCCAATCTGGGACCCCTCAGGGGATGTCCGACTGCCTTTTGCCATCTGGGACCGCTGGCTCCTAACCGCTCACCTGCCTGCCTGCCCCTAACCCCCTCTGCCTGCCCTTCTTTTTTACAGCAGCATAGTATTCCATCATGTAGATGTACCACAGTTTTCTAATCCATTCATCTACTGATGGGCACTTAGGCTGTTTCCAGATCTTAGCTATGGTGAATTGTGCTGCTATGAACATATGGGTGCACATATCCTTTCTGATTGGTGTTTCTGGTTTCTTGGGATATATTCCTAGAAGTGGGATCACAGGGTCAAATGGGAGTTCCATTTTTTGTTTTTTGAGGAAACTCCATACTGTCTTCCATAGTGGCTGCACCAGTCTGCATTCCCACCAGCAGTCAGAGCTCATATTTAGGTTGCTGGCTGGATCCCCAGTAGGGGATGTGCAGGAGGCAGGTGATCCATGATGTTTCTGTCTATCCCTCTCCCTTTCTCTCTAAAAATCAATTAAAAAAAAGTGTATGTTGGCAATTTGGATAGCTAAAGAGAAGCCAAAAAATGCTTCTTTAAAATGTGGAAGTTCTAGATTTAGTAAGGAAAGCAAAAAAAAAAAAAAAAAAATCATCATATGCTGAGGTTGCTAAGATCTACAGTAAGAACAAATCTGTTAAATTGTAAAGAAGGAAAAATAAATTTGTGTTAGTTTTGCTGTTTCATTTCAAACTGAAAAAGTTATGGCTACAATATGTGATAAATGTTTACTAGTTAAGATGGAAAACTCATCAAATTTGTGGGTGGAAGACACGAACAGAAAATGTGTTCCCATGCCCAGCTGGCATGGCTCAGTGGTTGAGCGTCAACCTATGAACCAGGAGGTCATGGTCCAATTCTAGTCAGGGGACATGCCTGGGTGGCAGGCTCGATCCCCAGTAAGGGGGGGTGGGGTGGCGTGCAGGAGGTAGCTGATCAATGATTCTCTTTCATCATTGATGTTTCTATCTCTGTCTACCTCTCCCTCTCCCTTCCTCTCTGAAATAAATAAAAACATATTAAAAAGAAGAAAAATAAAATATGTTCCCATGTTGTGTCAGAAAGCACTGAGCCTATGGGAAGACTTTAGTGAGGGGTCCCCCGAATGAGTGACACCAAGCCATTTACTGTAAGTAAGGGGTGGGTACACAGATTCAGGAATAGGTTTTGACTAAAAAAATATAACAATTACTGAAGAAGAGAGAGAGAGACCACATTCACATAACTTTTATTACGGTGTGTTATGATGGTTTTATTATTAGTTATTGTTTTTAACCTCTCACTGTGTCTGGTTTATAAATTAAACTTTATCATAGATATGTATCGGCAAAAACTTAGTATATGTAGGGTTTGGTATTACCTGTGGTTTTAGACCTTCACTGGGAATGTATATCCTGTACTGTACCTGATGGAATTTGTGAAAAGGGAGATAAATTTAGCATCAGTTTAGAAATTCTCAATGGCTGGTGCTGGAAGTTGTAGTAAACAAAACTTTAAAGATTATTTTACAAAAGTAGTAATGTATATTACTAGTTTATGGAGATCATGAAAGCACATACTTATCAGATAAATGAGAAAATAACAGCAACAAAAACCTATGTGGCTGGGTATAAAATTACTGGGACAACAGGATTACCATGAATTAACAGATGGAAAGTTTAGTTTTCTCAAAGAACTCAAAAGTGAAGAAAATTTATTTTGGAAAACATTGAGTTCAATGAGTTGCTTTAGTGATTACGGAGACATTGATGTAGAAATAAGAAAGGGGAAAAAGCCATTTTTCCAAATTATTGTGTGTTTTTAAAATTTTTTTTCTGTTTTTTTCTTCGTTTTGGTATATGTCTTTTAAACATTGATTTGTAATAAAAGTTTTAAATTAAGTATGAGTATATCTTTGACTCCTTCTTTTTATATCAAGGATTGATTTGCAGAATATGGCCTGTGGTTCCAATCCTGTCTGCTGCCTGTTTCTATAAATAAAGGTTTATTGGAACACAGCCAAGCTCATTTGTTTGCATGTGTTCTATGACTGCACTCGCATCCCACCAGCAGATTTGACTAGTTGTGACAGAAGTCCTGTGTCCACAAGGCCCAAAATATCTATTTCTGGACCTTTACAGAAAACGTTAGCTGACCCCTGATTTACATCACTGGCAGGTTATATATTCAAGTTTACATACTTAAGATCTTTTAGACTAGTGGTTCTCAACCTTCCTAATGCCACGACCCTTTAATACAGTTCCTCATGTTGTGGTGACCCTCAACCATAAATTATTTTCGTTGCTACTTCATAACTGTAATTTTGCTACTGTTATGAATCGTAATGTAGATATCTGATATGCAGGATGTATTTTCATTGTTACAAATTGAACATAATTAAAGCATAGTGATTAATCACAAAAACAATATGTAATTATATATGTGTTTTCTGATGGTCTTAGGCGACCCCTGTGAAAGGGTCGTTCGACCCCCAAAGGGGTCGTGACCCACGGGTTGAGAACCGCTGTTTTAGACCTTTCATTGCATTTGGAGTTTGGTTCCTACAGTGTTGTTCTGGAGTAGGAACAAACACAAAAACAATGAAATGGAATACAGGGTCCATAAGTAGACCCAGGCACATGTGGAAATTTAGTATGTGACAGATTGCCATCATAAATCAGAAGAAAAAAGGATAGACTATTTAATGGTCCTGGGAAAATGGAATCTCTATATAAAGGAGATTGAAATTCTTACATCATATCACATATAAAAATAAACATCAGATCAATTAAAAGCCTAAATGTGAGAGGCAAGATTATAAAGCAAGTAGGAGGACCTGGAGAATTCTTTTTTGACCGACTTAAAGGTATGTAAGGATTCTTTTTAGAGCCAGCTACTGAAATCACAAACCATGAAGGGAGAAATTGATGTATTTGACTACATAAAAATTAAAGATTTAATTTTGTTAATTTTTGTTTAACAAAGGACACAATGTTCAAAATTAACAGTCGATTGTCAGACCAGGATATTTGTGCCCAGGTGGCATGGCTCAATGGTTGAGTGTCGACCTATGAACCAGGAGGTCATGGTTCGATTCCCAGTCAGGGCAAGGAGCATGCAAGAGGCAGCAGATCAATGATTCTCTCATCATTGATGTTTCTATCTCTCTTTCTCTCCCTCTGCCTTCCTTCTCTGAAGTCAATAAAAAATAAAATTATTGCTCATGGGCCAAATCTGGCCTACTGTTTGCTCTTTTTTGTTTGTTTTTAAATAACTGGCGAGTTAAAAATGGTTTTTACATTTTAAAATAGTTGAAAAAAATTCATTGGTAATATTCTATGACTATAAAGTGACATGAAATTCAAATTTGTGTTTATAAATAATGTTTCATTGCGACACAACCATGTTCATTCATTTACATTTTACAAATGGTTGCTTTCTGGTTCATACTTTTTACATCCCATTAAAGAAGTATTTATTTACCCAAGGGCACAATTTTCCTCAATATTGTCTTCTAGAAATTTTATAGTTTCAGTCATTACATTCATTTCTGTAGTCCATTGATTATAGTTCTGTAATATATTGAGTTAGTTTTAATATAAGATGTGAGGTAAGAATTGAAGTTCATTTTTTCACACATGAATTTCCCATTGCTTAAAAGACTTTCTTTTTTTCTCTAATTAATTACCTTGGAACTTTAAAAAAAAAATCAATGACCATTTAAATATTGGACTATTTTTGGACTCTATTATTTTTCATTGTCATATGTGTTTCTCCTTTGCCAATGCCATATTGATTTGATTATTTGTGTAGCTTTTACAGTAAGTCTTGAAATCAGTTATTGTTTTAGCCTTCTTTTTCAAAATATTTTGCTTATTCTAGGAATTATACTTTTCCATATACATTTTAGAATTACCTTGTGAATTTCTTCGAAAAATTATGCTGAGATTTTGTGATGTCATTGAATCAATAGATTGATTTGTAGAGAATCAATATCTTTTTTTCTTTTTTTGTTTTGTTTTGTTAATTCTCACCCGAGGTAGATATATATAACTGCATATGTTTTGCAAAATTCACTGAAGTGTATTATCTGAAAGGGGTGAATTTTACCATGCATAAATTATACCTAAGAGAAAAACTGACTTTAAAGAAATTAGTTTCACAGCGCTAACCTTAAGTTAGTAGGTAAATTAAAAGTAGAGCTCTGTGAATGAGCCCTTATTATCTACTTAATCACAAAGCATACTTTCTTTTTCACATAAACCAATAAATTCAAATAGCCATGTCATTGATCTTTAGAGAGTTGAAGGCAAGGGGAGAGACAGAGAGAAACATTGAAGCGAGAAAGACACAGCAATTGATTGTCTCCCACAGGCACCCCGACCCATATTGAGCCTGCAACCTAGGTATGTGCCTTCGCTCAGAATCGAACCTGGGACCCTTCAGTCCTTGGACCGACACTCTAATCACTGAGCAAAACCAGCTAGGGCCATTTTAATATTCTTTACAATAGAATAAATCGTTTTCTGGATGACTGTAGACATGTAAGCTGTGTGATAGTATGCAGAGACATCACCGTACAGGAGTTCTGATTGGTGCATAGTCTTCAATAATTACAAGGTGTTACTTGAATGAAACTGTTGTCAAAGCAGTAAGACTGCATTTATGCATCCAGCATTTTCAGGATTGTTGGTAAACCTGGGCATATTTTTCTCCAATAATTTTGTCTCTTGTTATTACAAGGCATAACTTGCTCACGTACACCTCGTTGACAGTACCTTTGGTAACAGTGCCTGAAGTTGTATAAAGTGGGGATGATGGATTCTTCTTTACACCAAGTATTGGCAGGCAAAAGGTGGCTTTCAGTTCAGGATGTGTTGTTACATGGGCCTTCTTGAAACGTAAACCCATTGGCCTAATGAATCTTCCATATTTAGGTGGTTTTTGAGTAAAGCCATCTCCAACAAAGCACTTTAGTAACCATCCTCCTCCACGCCTTTTTCTTTCTCTTTCTTGTTCAAATAACTTTTAATACCTCTGTTTCTCCCTGAGCATGAACTTTGGGCAGAGGGACTTCCCATTTTCCAGCTTCCTTTCCTCTCTTTGTTTTTGTTTAATCATATTGGAAAGTACTTTAGCTTGGGTTGTCCCTCTCTGTCCAGTAGATAGGCAGGTACTGCTCCTTGTGGAGTCTTTTCATCATTCTTTTGTTTGGTGTTTCTCTTTTTATGCATCTTGATAGTCTTTTTCATTTGTATTTTCTCAGCATGGCGCTGTTTACAGTAGAGCTTAGCCTTCAGACCAGTCATCTTTTTTTGCCTTTGAACATTCATGAGCCTCTCGACCTTCCTTCTTTCTCTTCTCATGGTAATCCAAACAATATCCATAGCGTTTATGGTGTAACTCAGTATTCTTATTTTGTGGCATGTTTTATATTTTTAGCATTTCCATTTGACTCTTACAGTTTCTGCTTTAATACTCTATCTGTTTATGCATTATGTTTTTCTATATATCTTTCACCTTAACAATTTTAAAATTTATTGATGAGAGAAAGAGAGAGAGAGAGAGAGAGAGAGAGAGAGAGATGGATTTGTTGTTCTACTTATTTATGCATTCATTGGTTGATGCTTGTATGTACCCTGACCGGAGATTGAACCCACAACCTTGGCATATCAAGAGGATGCTCTAATCAACTGAGCTATCCGGCCAGGGCCTACCTTAACAATTTCAATTATATAAATGTCTGTCTCTGATAATTTCATCAGCCTTGTCATCCCTGAATCTAATTATATTGGCTATTTTATCACTTGACAATGGGTTTTTTAATTCTTGTTATTTCCCCTAGAGTCTCATGGGTTTGAATTGTGTTTATTCTTTAAAGTGGGCATGCCTTTTATGTCAGACCATTAATGTTGGGGATTAAATCACCAAGCAAGTCAGGAGTTCACATAGGTTTGGATGTTGTTGTTTTAATCATTACCTTTAGTGCACCAGTCTTCAAATTCTGTTAATAGTGGATTACTGTTGCGTTGTGCTTAATTAGAATGGATGCAGGAGCACCACGAAACCACTAGTCATCTCTTCTACACTCACATATGTGCACCCCCTAAAGGATTCTTTGTTAATATGTTCTGCTCCCAATATTACTCATGAGTAACCAACGGAAGCCTGTGGCAAAGTGCTTGTGAGTGTGAACTCACCCCTAACCATTCCAAATTGTCATGTTAGCCCACACTTGGCCGTTAATAATTTGTTCAAGTTTTAACTGATATCCTCTTGCCTGCCTACGTGGTGGCTACCTCTTACTCCAGTGCCGAAGATGGAACAGTGTGCCCTTGTTACTCTTTGGAGGGGCTTGTCACTCTTTGGAATTAAACTTATATGTTTGCCTTTTCAACTCTCTGATGGGCTCAAGAAAAGTTGTGATTTTGTAGTTTAGCCTTTGGTCAATTTTTAGAATGGGAGTAACATTATTTATAATTTTGTAAATCCTAAGCGGAACTAATTATAGTTTTAAAACATTTTCAATTTTCCTTATAAAAACAATGGAAGTGAAAGTTATATCACTATTTATTCGTTATTTTTATTTTAAAAATATATATTTTTGTTGATTTCAGATAGGAAGGGAGAGGGAGAGAGAGATAGCAACATCAATGATGAGAGAGACTTATTGGCCAGCTACCCCACTGGGGATCGACCCCCCCCCCCCCCCCGGCATGTGCCCTGACTGGAAATTGAACTGTGACTGCCTGGTTCATAGGTCGATGCTCAAGCACTGAGCCACAGCAGGAGGGCTATCACTACTTATTTTTAACTGGATTAAATAATACCTTTCCTAGATACATTTTTTCTTATTCTTTCATTTTATTTTTAAAACTTGGCCATTTATTTGCCCCGCCTTATTTTATAGGATCCTAATATTTCACAGTGTTTTTATAGCCAACTAATGTCCAGACGGTTGAACAGATTTAAACAATTAGTGAGAGCACTCATCCAGTGTATTTCCCTCTGTCTGGATTCTTTTTTTTTTTTTTTTTTGTTTTTTTTAAAAATATATTTTATTGATTTTTTACAGAGAGGAAGGGAGAGAGATAGAGAGTTAGAAACATCGATGAGAGAGAAACATCGATCAGCTGCCTCCTGCACATCTCCCACCGGGGATGTGCCCGCAACCCAGGCACATGCCCTTGACCGGAATCGAACCCGGGACCCCTCAGTCCGCAGGCCGACGCTCTATCCACTGAGCCAAACCGGTTTCAGCTGTCTGGATTCTTAAGATCACTCCAATTCAGATCTTGTCTGAATGATTTGAATTGCATAGGTTTTGGTTTCACTGTGTAAGTCAAATAAACTGCCTTTATTTTGAAATTAAACTTTGCAAAATAATATAAATATTTTAGAGTGTATGGTTGAAAATATATTGCAAATAGTAGGTAGAAATTTTACAATTATAATAGAAGAAATATCTCCATAGACATATATTGAATTAATTGGGCCTTACATTAATATGTATATCAGAAGGCAGAATTAGTTGCAACACTTATGATATGATGCGCCATATAAGATGTTATTCCATTATCAGAAAATTAAATTTTTATTCTTTTATTCTCTATGGATTTTTTGAAATTTAGTTTTTTATTTTTATTGATTTCAGAGAGGAAGGGAGAGGGAGAGAGAGAGAGATAGAAACATCAGTGAGGAGAGAGAATCATTGATTGGCTGCCTCCTGCATGCCCCCTACTGGGGATCTAGCCCGCAACCTGGGCATGTGCTCTTGAGCAGAATCGAACCCGGGACCTTTCAGTCCGCAGGCCGATGCTCTATCCACTGAGCAAAACCAGCTAGAGCTCTATGGATTTTTTTTTTTATATGAAATTCTGTCCACAGATTGTAATGGTAGTTTTTGTTTTGAGACCATCAGGAAACTAATTTTTCCTCACTTGTTTTCTTTGCAGAAAACTTCATCAGCAGTTCGAAATGTATAAGGAGCAGGTAAAGAAGATGGGAGAGGAATCACCGCAGCAGCAAGAACAGAAGGGCGATGCTCCCACCTGTGGTATCTGCCACAAAACAAAGTTTGCGGATGGATGTGGCCATAACTGTTCATATTGCCAAACCAAGTTCTGTGCTCGTTGCGGAGGTCGAGTGTCTTTACGCTCAAACAAGGTACAGAAATGAAAATCATACGTAATAATTCTCTTACAGTTAAGCTTATTGTGAGCAAGTGCAGAAGACAACTGAAATTAATATTCAGATTAACCAGTGCCTTCATTTTAGTTAAAAAAACTTAATTTTTTTTGCGTAAAAAATATATTTGCTTCATTTTTTTATCTCCTTTAGCTTATGATTTGGTTTAGAATCGTAGAATCCTAGACTCTCTAAGATGATTAATAGAATTTAGAGACCTAGTTCCTTTATTTTGCAGGTCCAGAAAACTCAGATCCAGGGAGACTAAAGTTCCTTTTTAAAGTCACAGAACTGACTCTAGCTTTTCCATTGCCACACAAGTTGATCAAGTTTGCACATATGCTCTTCCTTCTGAGAGGAAGAGGCTGCTTTTAGCTTTGAGATTCTGTGTTTCATAATTGGAAAGCTTTTCAAGCTACGTTACCTTTTTATTTCTGTCTTAACATTAATGAAATAAACATTAGACTATGGAATTTCAAGAAGAAATGTTAAGGACGTTTTTCACACTTATACTAGATTTTTGGAGTTTATCCATCCACTTTAGAAAAATGTTAATGCTACCCAAAGAATGTTGGTTGAAATCAGCAAAAGCAGTTTTTAAAAAAAATACTTGACTCAGTAAGTTCTTTAGCATTTGCTTTTATCTCCTCACTAGTATCTTATCAATCAGTTCTTTATTTAGATGGCTTTTAAATAGGAAGCTGATATCTTTAATTACATAGATATAATAGTGGTAATTTTGGTCCCCTGTGTGATTTCATTTATCAGTTTTCCCATTGCTCCCCCTTTCTCATTGTTTTGTTTTGTTTTCTCATTGTTTTATTTCTATTAATTTTTTACGGATCTGAAAAATTATACTGATTTACTGATTATATTTCTGTTTTACCGATTATATTTCTTTTTCTTGACTAGTTGTATGGGCTAGAAATGCCTGTACAATTCTGAATAGAAGTGGTGAGAGCAGACATATCCTGCCATTTTTTTTTAAAAAAATGTGTATCTTTAAAAAAAACACCTTTATTGTTGAAAGTATTGCGGATGTCTCTTTTCTCCCCCCTGTTGACCTCCTCCACCCCACTCCAGATTCACAGACATTGAAGCATGCAACAGACGTATCCTGTCTTGTTCTTGATCTTAGGGAAAAAGCATTGTCTTTCACTATTAAGAATTATGTTAGCACCCTAGCTGGTTTGGCTCAGTGGATAGAGCATTGGTCTGTGGACTGAAGGATCCCAGGTTTGATTCCGGTCAAGGGCACATGCCTGGGTTTTGGGCTCGATCCCCAGGAGAGGACTTGCAGGAGGCAGCCAATCAATGATTCTCTGTCATCATTGATGTTTCTATCTCTCTCTCCCTCTTCCTTCCTCTCTGAAGTTTTGTATTGCTATGCCTTCAAGCTTTCTAATCTTTTCTCCAGCAATGCCAAGTTTTATGTTACCATGTAGTGTATTTTTCATCTTAGACATTTTAGTTTTTATATGTAGAATTTCAGTTGGGGCTTTTTTATATCTTTCATTATCAACTTAACTTTCTGAAATACAGAATATACTCTCATAATTCTGTTGATGTTCTCCTTTGCTAATTCTAGCATCTCTGTCAGTTTTGCATTGGTTTTGATTATTTTCATTACATTATGCTTTTTCCTGACTCTCTGCATGCTTGATATCTCATGTTGGATGCCAGGCATTGTAAATTTTACTTTGTTGGGTGCTGGATGATTTTGTGTTACTATAACTCTTCTTTAACTTTGTCTGGGATGCAGTTATGTGGAAACATTTGACACTTTTGTGTATTTCTGTTATGATTTGTCAGATGGATATGGAGCGGTGCTCAGTGTAGCACTAATTATTCTCTTCCACTAAGACAAGGCTTTCATGAGCACTTTCACAAATGCCCAGGAATTATGAGTTTTTCCAGTCTCGCTGGTGGGATCATCCACTGTTCCCTTTAACCCGTTTAAATGATCCCACCCCATTCCCACTGCTAGGTGTTTTCTCACATGCATGCTCACCGATCATTACTCAGCTGACTTCTTGAAGGGACCCTCTGTAGATATCTCAAGTGAGTTCTCTCTCAGTGTAGCTTTCTTTTCTCTGGTAACTTGCCCTGTGACATCTCGCTGTGTTGCCTTCCTCAGACTCTCAGTTTTAATTCATTCAAGTCAGGATGTCTGCTAAGCTGCACTTCAGTTCCTCTGTCCTGTTCTACCTGAAAAGTCTTTCAAAGTAGTAAGCTGGGACAATTGTAGAGTTTATCTTGCTTATTTCCCATCTATCACTGTCTTTTGTTGTCTTATATCCAACATTAGACCATTCTTTCATGTATTTTGTCTGTGTTTTTTTGTTTGTTTGTTTTGCTGTTGTTTGTTGTAAGCAGGTGGAGAAATCTAGTCCTTGTTACGCCATTTAGGTCAGAAGCAGAAATCTCTCATGACATCTGATTACAGTTTGCTTGAAAATATATTTCTTGATTTCTAACACAGGTCCCTTTATGCTGAGCACTGTTTTTGTCAATAAAAAGTACAGTGAAAAATTGGAATACCCCTTGAAGATCTGTTGCAATTTAATCTACTATAAAATTCTGTATGTTGTGGATTAGTCTGAAGGAGATGGTTAATAGAAGAAGGAATGCGCCCCACTTTACTCATATTTTTTTCTATGATCTGAGGAATGTGTCAAGGGAGTAAAACATAAAAAATAGTCTATAGAGTTTAGCTCAAGAAAGATAACCTGGATTTTTAAATTAGTTTTTCTTCATTTTCATTGAGGTAAGAAACCTGTCATAAGAGTGTCATAATTTACTTGGGATAGTGTCCCTTTGAGTGATAGGTATAAAGGTTGTCTATATTCTAAGTGAAAAGAGTATTGAGTTCAATTTCTCCCTTCAAATTGGATCGTCATCCAGCTGCCTGATGCCATAGAAGAAGGCTTCTGCTTTCAGTAGGTGCTGAATGCATCTCTTTGATTTATCATCACCCTAAAGGATTAAGCCCAGTTAAATTCGGTCACACTGTTTTAATGAAGTAGAATAATGGGAATGCCAATATTTTGTGGCTTACAATGTAATTATAAAGCTATTTAAAAATTAGGTTAGTAACCTTTCAAGAATCAAGATAAAATAACCTGTTGTTTTAATTTTGAGACTCTTAGATGTGGAGCCATCTTTAAAAATGAATTAATTCTTTTTAGTGTATTTAGGATACAAAGAAATAAAGTATGAGACATATAGAAATTCCAATACAAAATTTTATGACATATTACTTCCATTTATTTCCTTCTAAGATGAAACCCCCTTAATAAGAGCTATATATTTAGTCAGATTTAAAAATGATGACTTTATAAAGGAGAAATTACTTTGTAATCATAAAATGATGACTCTAGTAGGAAATTCATTATAATAATTTACAATGAGGATTATTTTAAGCTTCAGGGTGTGGCAAATTAAGTTTTTGTTTCCTTTACTTTTTGGTGCAAAAATATGTTACCATCTACTTAATGGTTAATCTAATTTTGAAATATAAAGAACAATTTTCAGAATTGTATTGTTTAATTTCTAAATGTAACACGAGATTTCCTATCATGAATTATCAGACTTGAAGCAGAATGAATCATAACTTCATAATGATTATAAAAGTGCTGCTTAAACGAGTCCTTTAAAATTATTGGTATATGTGTTTTTAGTACACCAGGCGGGAATAATGGAATGATAATAATGACATGCTCCTTTGTAATGAGTCATTCAGTATCATTTATATGAGTGGTTTTAATGACTAATATTTAAATTGTGCATTGAGAGATAAAATAATGATTAGAGTAGTTTTTTTTTTAAAATATTGTAGGCAGTTCCTTTCCTTTTTTAAAATTTCAAGTCACTGTGTTTACCCCAAATCTGTAGCTAGTGCAACATGCAGTCATTCCCCCTGCATCAAAGGCAAGCATATCGTATGAATTTTCTTTTAGAAATTCTTTTCTCAGAGAATTGCTACATCCTGGTATATTGGGAAAAAATGGGACAGTCTTCAGAAGAGGGTGGCGTTAGTTGAGGAAATTAGGAGAAGCAGGTCTAGTTCCTGCCATGGTATTGTGTGACTTTTGTTTGATGTGTCACGTCATGTCTTAGTGGCTTCTGTGTTAAAATCTGTAAAATGAAGGCATTAATCTAACTAATTTATATGTGTTCTTTTTTGAGTTTAACATTTTATGATTTTAAAATTAATACTTGTTTACTCATGAATTCTTGAAGTCCCTGAAAAGTACATTTATATAGCCAAATAATGTACCACTTGAACAATTTTTAAGAAGAAATTGAGAAGCTTCATTAAGTCTCTGCTGTTACTATGTCTAGCATATTGTGTGTTAAGTTTTGGTTTTTAACTGTTCCCACATTTATATAACATGGGAGTGTTGAGGACACCACTGTTTTAGGAAACTATATTTATAGGAATTTGAGGAATAGGTAAAGTTAGGAAAATTCAGAATTATATAATTTACAGGACTATTATTAAGTAAAAGGTTTTATCAGGTGGACCCTTAATTTTAAGCCTTTAAACTGAGTAAGCTAGAATGTGTGAGATTATCAGAAAATAGCTGTAGAATTTAAAAGGAAGAGAGAGAGAATTGTTTCCCCTCATTGATGTGCAGAATAATGTAGTCACTCTGAGTCCAACCGACAGAATCTTAGGAAACTTTATACCTCCAAATGAGTATTAGTATTGTGGAAGGAGGCAAAATAATGGATTAAACTGAGCATAAAGGGATACATTTTCACCTTGCAAGTTTGTGCTGGAGCCACATCAGCACAAGTTCTGAAGTGAGTCTAAGTTTGAATCCCATCTTCAGCATTTACTAGTTGTGTGACTTGTCCAAGATGCTTAATCTCGGCCTCAGTTTCTGCATCTGTAAATAGAAATAATAGCAGTACCTATTTCACAGCTTTTTGGTGAAGATGAAATTAATTAATTTTATGTGAAACACTTAGATGTATACTTGGCACATAGCGAGTGCTACAGAAGTGTTTTGCAATAATTTTTATGGCATTAGATTTCTTTTTACTTACTGTATATGTCTGGTATCATGTAAGATGCTATCACATATATTTTCTTATTTAATTAATCACACTTGTATATTGGGTTAGTGTATTCCTTATTGCATACATAAACTGCATCTGCCATAATGAATATGTATGTAAACTGAAGCAATATTAATCTTTGAATTGAACATTTATTTTTTTCACACAGAGACTAAATATAATGTTGGAGGAAATATCCAGATGATTCAGGTTGAAATTCACTTTCAAAGAAAGTACCGTTAAAATTCAAATGACCCATATGTTTAAAATAAAAATATTCCTCCACACTAGGTTATTATTTGTATTTTCATGAGATTTTCATCAGTCTTTGTTAAGGTCCTTGATACTATTTTATATTTATACATTACCTTTCATTTTCAAGCAACTCAATTCCACTTTGGTTATTAGTAAGTTTAATACCACTCTTGCAAATACAATGAAACTTCTGACAATTGTATTACTAAAAACTGATTAGAAGACGTATCCATCCTTTTGTTTAGAATTTCTTTTCTTCTGAAGGTTTGCCAGTTCAAGGAGCAGGGTCATCATCCTCATTCTTCCCTTTTCCTTTAATAATTTCCTTGAGAGATTTTGTTCACTCTTATGGCTTCAAATACTACATATGGGCTGATAATTTACAGATACTGTTTTACTAGCTGGATTTTTTTTGAGCCTCCAGATCAGTGGTTCCCAAACTTATTTGGCCTACCGCCCCCTTTCCAGAAAAAATATTACTCAGCCCCTGGAAATTAATTTTTTAAAAATTTTAATAGCAGTTACTCATTGCCCCCAAATGCACCTGTGGCCATCACCGCCCCCCTGGATCGCTGCAGCGCCCACTGGGGGGCGGTAGCGCCCACTTTGGGAATCACTGCTCCAGATCAACCTATATAGCTGCCTACCAAAAATCTCTGCTAACAGACACCTCAATTTCATTCTCCCCAAGGCAT
Organism: Myotis brandtii; assembly: GCF_000412655.1. NCBI lineage: Eukaryota > Metazoa > Chordata > Mammalia > Chiroptera > Vespertilionidae > Myotis > Myotis brandtii. Next base: position 6,713,195 of record NW_005370223.1, read on the forward strand.
TGTCCTCTCCTCCTTCCAGTTACCTAAGCCAGATTCAGGAAGTACTTCTCCACTTCTTCTCTTTTCAATCAAGTCTTAAGGAGCCTTACTTCTCAGTATCTTCTGATCACTTCTCTCCATTCCTCTTGCTCTTACCATATAATTCATACCACTCTGATATTTGTCTCTTACCCCAAATATTGTAACAATTCCTAGTTGTTCTCTCTGTTTCCTTACTCGTCTCCTTCCAATTAGTTTGCACATTGTTGCATAGTGAACAGTCAGTAAATGGTAGCTAATCAGCCTTATTTATAAATCATATTGTAGATTTTATGCTTATTTTTCTATTGAAAGATGATAAAGGTTGTGATGGCAGTATTATTTCATGTATATATTATAGTTAAGTTTTTCATGTATATGTTATAGCTAAAATTAAACTAGTTTTAATCTGTTAAAAGGAATGAACTATTAGCAAATTTATTAGTTATAACTTCAGTTTAAAAAAAATTCTGCCATGTGAGTTATTTTTATCAAAGTGGTATGCTTCTGAGATTTTGTCAGGTATAAATATATAGTTAATAAAGATTTTAGTTCCAACATATCATTTATAATCTAGTTATTCCAGCTATATATTCCAAACATGCCAGTGTTCTTTGTGCTTTTGTGCTTTTTGCATATGCCATATTCTTTGCATAAAATGTTCTCCCTCACTGGTCTTGATAACATTCTCTTCATTCTTCTTTTTATTTTTTATTTAAACATTTACTTTCTTACGTACTTATTTATTTATTTAATTTAGAGGGAGGGAAGAAGGGAGGGAGAGACTTGTTGGTCCACTCATTCATGCATTCATTGGTTGCTTCTTGTAAGTGTCCTCACCTGAGATCGAACCCACAGGCTTGGTGCATCTGGACGACACTTTAGCCAATGGAGCTACCCGGCCAGGGCCTCATTAAAGCCCTGCTTATCTCTTAGAAACTTTCTCTTCATCCTTTCCCCAAGTTCTGGTATATCCTCTTTTATTTGGGTTTCTATAATGCTTTGTTATTTCTTTGCTTTCCGAATATCTCTTTGTTCTGCAATGATTATTTCTAATTGCATTTAGTTCCTTGAGGGCAGAAACCATCCTACTCATTTTTTTACACCTGAGATTTCTAATGTAGAGCCTGATCCATATACAATGGATGCTCTGAAAATGATTTTTGTTGGACTAAATTGTTGTCAATAGATTGATGTCCTTGACTGTGTACAATAGTTAGTATATGATCTTTAGGTCTAACATTTGTAACAAAGCAGTCAAGAACACAATAATGTGAAGAATGCGGTCCTATCTCTTCTGTGCAATATCCTATATAAGATATAGAGTTATATGCCAGACACTGTGTTGAGGGTTTTTCATGCTATTTTATTTAATTCTCATAAACCCTATAAAGGTTTGCATATAAGGAAGCACAGGCTTAGAGAGCTTAAGGAAATTGCACGAGATATACAGCTAGGAGTGTTGTTTAAAAGGTGGAATTTTAAGATAGGTCTTTTTAATTGCAAAGTTTTTACTCTTAGTCACAAGTATTACACTGCCACCCATATTGTAGAGAAAGTGAACCTCAAAACACATGATTTTGACTTTAACTTATATGTTTTTGTGATATATCAGATCATTATTATTACATCATCACTTTTACTATAGTATTGTTATATTTAAACTAGAGGCCCAGTGCACGAAATTTGAGCAAGGGGCTCGGCCCTCGCAGCCCCAGCTGCCTCCGCCCTCGCAGCCCTGGCTTCATCTGGAAGGTCGTTCCACTGTTTGGCCGTCTGGCTGTCTGGTCTAATTAGCATATTATGCTTTTATTATCCTATCTAATAATAGACAAACAGGGTAATTGACCGTACCTTCGCTACGCCTCCCATGGGCTAATCAGCGAGATATGCAAATTAACCGCCAACAAAGATGGCAGTTAATTTGCATACATAGCCCCGAAGCGGCGGAGTGAAGACTGAAGGCGGCTCCAGCTGGAGCAGTGAGGGCTTGAAGGTGGCTTCGGCTGGAGCAGCGAAGACTGAAGGCGGCTCTGGCCGGAGCGAAGGCCTGGGTCCCGGGTGCCGGAGGAAAACTGGTGCCGGCAGCCAGGGGGAGGGAAGGTGTATTGCACAAATCTTCTTGTGCAACAGGCCTCTAGTTATAGATAAAGGGAAATGCAATAATTGAGTTTAATTTTATTATATCTAAAATGTTCTTTTGACCAAATTCTGTGTCTTATCATTTTATTTTCCACATTTATTTTTCTCATTTATAATTTTGGGAAACTATGACTCAAAATTATCAATTTTAATCAGTAATATATTATCTTTAATGACTTTATATATTTGTTCTTTTTGTTATAAAGCTAGGAGACTTCTAAATTAATGGGACAGAGATGACTTTTAGAAACATTATGCATAATTTGCACAAAAATACACTTTGTCTACTACTTTTGCTAGTATGTGATGAAATTAAAGGTAAACAGTGTTGCAGTGTTACATGGTTTTGTACATAAAGTCTTTTACCTTAACATGTTTTAGTTTCTCTTTGAGTTAATTGAATATTTAATTAGGATTTCATTTGTGGAAAGAGCATTCTCCTTTTTCAGATGTTTGGGTATTTAATTGCTTTTATAGAAATTATTCTCATTTATATGTCTTAATACATTCTAGTATATAGTGTGCTCTTAAGTTTTTTCTCTTAAAAAGTTTAGATTTTAGTAAACATTTAATTAGACTTTTTTAGAATTTTTATTTCACTAACAAACTTTAAAAAACTCTTACTTGTTTTAAGAATGGAATTAATTATTTCTTTTTGTTTTGTCTTTTCTGTCCTTTCTAACTTGCTTTCGTGGATATTCACACCAGGAGGACAAAGTGGTTAGAGTCTTTTTTCTGTCTAATATTTTTTTCTTACTGTTGCTATTGCTAATTTTAATTTTATAGCTATATTTAATTTATATACTTTTAAGTTGTAGTGCATGATAATCACTATACATTAAGATATTTTAAGCATGCTATCTGATTTTACTGAAAAACATTATATTCTGTTACAGATAAAAAATGGATTATTTGATTCTTAAAGAGGCCTGCTTCTTTAGAATTTAGTATTTTAGAGATCTTATAGCACTTTTCATTGTGTTAAGAATTCTTTTAATCTTATATTTTCCTAAAGTCCTCATTGTACTGGTCAGAGTTTCTAAAAGAAGCTAGTATAAAAATTCAGTATTTGTAATAATGAATGAGTCACAATAACATTGAACATGGATTTTTCTGAAGTATCTATATACAGTTGAGTATATAGATACTTCATATATTTTTCTTAATGTGTTATAGAAATTGGTAAGATGTCTATCTTACATTCTTATATTAAGTATTAGACAATTATAATTTTAAAATACTTAGGTTTAGAGGATTCAACTCCAGCCTAGGTTTTAAAATTCTGCCCATATTTGTCCTTAGAGGTCTGATTTGGATTTGCTCCCTAGGGACTGGTGACTTCCTGCAAACACAGATAAAATCTTTCTATTCTGATTCTTTAATAAAAAGTTCAGCTTTTTCTTCTTTACATTTTTATTGATCTCCTTGGTGTGTGTTACAGTATTTTATAACAAACGTGAGATATTAATTACAGCAGTGAGTAGGAGGGCTGCAGACGGTTCTGAGAAAAAAATTGCAGGGGTTATTCTTTTCTTTTTTAAAAAATTCTGATTCTTTCTGATGAGTCAAACTAAACTTGAGGTCTAAAAGTTTTGCCAAATTCAAATTGGCATAACACCCAAAGAGGACACCATTTAGCTGAGGTCTTCTGAACAGTGACTCCTTTTTTTTTTTTATATCAATTGGAGCTTTTTTATTCTCCTCAGTCTTCAGTTACTAGGTTGAGGATAATGTAGGTGGTGGCAAATATTGATGTGGTTTTAGAATGAAGTCGCTGAGCAAAAGATCTTCGGGATTGCTTGGTTCGTTTTCTTTGTTAGAATTCCTGCAGGTGAAAAAAATCAATTAAAATTTTGAGGCAGTTTTGAAGGTTAACTGCTGTAGACATGTCCCAGACTGTGCATCCTCCCCAATCAAGGGCAGATGCTCTAGAGCAGCGGTCGCCAACCTTTCGGACCTCACGGACCACCAGTGGTCTGCAGACCACCAGTTGGCGACCGCTGCTCTAGAGCATTTACCAACCTTCTGCTGGCCAACCTTACTAGCTAACTCTAAAGTAGTGCCATTCACGTAATTCAAAGCCTTTTTTTTTTCAGTCTACTTATATTTATTTCTCTTTTTTTTTCTATAGCTACTTCTGTGTCTGTAGTTTTTATAATGAATTCTGACACCTACCCCAGATACTAGGTACTTAATAATAATTCAGCTATGATTTTCATTTACTGACAAGATTTTGTAATGTAACAGTCTATATTTTATACCAAGGATTGACTAACATGAAATGATGCTAATTTTATGTGGATTTGGAACGTTGTAAATAAAATTCAGTAGGTCTTTTTATGACACTCTTTATGCAGTACTGTTCAATAGAACTTTTCATAGTGATGAAAATGTTTTATGTCTTACCCTAGTCGGTTTGGCTCAGTGGATAGAGCGTCAGCCTGCGGACTGAAGGGTCCCAGGTTCGATTCTGGTCAAGAGCACATGCCCAGGTTTTGGGCTTGATCCTGGGAGTGGGTGGGGGGAGGGCAGGGGGGCAGTGTGCAGGAGGCAGCAGATCATTGATTCTCTCTCATCATTGATGTTTCTATCCCTCCCTCTCCCTTCCTCTCTGAAATCAATAAAAATATATTTAAAAAGATGTTTTATATCTTCACCATCTAATACAGTAGGCTCCAGTCTCATGAAGCTATTGAGCACTTGAAATGTGTGGCTAGTGTGGAGAGGAATCGAATTTTTAATTTTATTTAATTTTAATTAATTTAAATTTAAATAGCCCTCTGTGGCTATTGGCAAATGAAACCCCAAGCCTGGATAACAAACATTCTATCTATGACTATTCAACCCCTAAGGCAACACCCTGCACTCATATTAGCAGAATGATGTGCATACTAGGAGTGGAGATGAAACCTGTACAGAATGCAAGAAAGATACATCTGCCAATGTCATTGTCTTATATAGCCAGGGAGGATAATGGCCAAGGGACATCTTTCCAAAGGGCAGAATCGAGAAATATGAATGACAACAACCAGGGGAGAGCCTCCTAAATAGCTGAATCTGAGACTGACAGGATAGCCAAGGAAATGAAGCCATTGTTCATGTAGGGGTTACTGTGTGCCATGGACTGTTGCCCACAATATACTTCTCCTTCTTCCTGTTTCTGAACGAGAGTTTTTGTTGCAGTTCCCTCTTGTTTCTCCATATTGTGTTTTGGGTGTGTTAGGAACAGATAATTTGTCTTTCAGTGCATTGGATCACAAAGATACACACTCAACCATGAAGGAAGGATTTGCTCTACCTCTGAGGTCCTGGATTCAGAGCTAGATTTTATAACTAGACTAGAAGCCTGGTGCATGAATTTGTGCACAGGTGGAGTCCCTTGGCCTGGCTGGCAATAGGGGCAGATCAGGGCCAGCCAGCTGAGGAGAGGGACCACAGGAGGTTGGCCAGCCAGCGGGAGGTTGGCTGTGGGAGCGCACTGACCGCCAGGGGGCAGCTCCTGCGTTGAGTGTCTGCCCCCCTGGTGGTCAGTGCGCATCACAGCTACCCGCCGGTTGTCTGGTGGTAACGGTTGCTTAGGCTTTCATATATATAGATGAGACTTTGGGATTATCTCCCTTTGGGAAGGGGTGACTGTGTTAACATGTAAAATATATGTACAGAATGTTGAGTAGTTGAATGAGGAAACTGTTCTAGATCCTGCTGAATGGCTTTCTTAACAGACATTTTCTACTTCTCCAAATTTCCAATAGAGGGACTTGAAAAATGTGAACTTTTTAGCTTCCTTTGCAATTGGAAATGGCTTTGTGACAGAGTTCTAGTGAATGAGAGATGGAGGAAATTCATAAGGGCTTCTCGGAAGTTATGATAAAAAAGAAAGATGTAGCTGGAACTACCTTTTTTTTTTTTAATGATTTTTTATTGATTTTTAGAGAGAGAGGGAGAGTGGGAGAGAGAAACATCTATGTGAGAGTGAAACATCGATCGCCTGCCTCCTGCATGCACCCCACTGGGGATCGAGCCAGCAACCTGGGCGTGTGCCCTGACCGGGAATTGAACTGGCAACCTTTCAGTGCGTGGGACGTTGCCCAGCCAACTGAGCCACACCGTCCAGGGCTGGAACTACCTTTTAATGCAAAAGTGTTGTCTTGAGCTTCAGAGGCCATTCGTGAAGATGAGGGAAAAGCCAGGAGTATTTGAGTCATTAGTCATGACATTGTTGAGCCACTGATCCAACACCATGCAACACCTTTCCCCAATGTGAGAAGAATACCCAACCCAATCCGTTTCTGCCACTAGTAGTCAGATTTTCTGTTACTTATAGTCAAAAGCATTCTTAATGGAAACATTGGTGGATTTGCAGTGTGCGCCAGGGAAACCAGACAAACATCTAGAGTTGTTCTTTACAAATACAGACGTGGAGCAAAGATGTGCAGGTTGATCATTTCTTTGATACTCAGCTGTCTGCCTTTGCCTGTATGTGATGTTTGAAGTATTAGGGTCAATGAACACATCTGCTCACATATTACACATAAATTAACTCCGGTTGCAAACAGTAGATTAATATGGGTATGTTGGACTTTTTAGGATGCGTGGTACAAGTAAGTACACTAAACTTCCATGCCAAATTATTTGCCATAGGTTAGAACATGTAGCTGGCTGTTTATCTTTTAGTAAATACTGACTTACTCTGTCTAGTGAGAGCATAATGAAATTACAGTTTTGGGAACAAAATGATGCTCATCTCACTGTCTAGAGACAATATTATCTGTCTATAAAAAGACCACTTTAACGAGGATCTTAAATTATTCCTTTTTCTCTTTTTACAACAATTATTAGTTCTCTTACCCGGTATCTCTTGAGACAATAATAAATAAAAATTTCACTCATTGTTGGCAGGTTATTAACCTTTATTGTAAAAAAAAAATGTTACTAATGGTAATGTTGGTGAAGTAAAAGGTGTGGAAGGATGATGAATGTCCTGCAGTATTTCTCACGTTTTAGAAGCATAAAGGCTACCTGTTGGGTTGCAGCTGCAGCGATGATATTCAGAGCAAGGTGCTCTTTGTTTCCACTGCAATCTGATGCTTTTTCTGATTGAAGCACATTATCCAGCTTCCATAATCCTGTACCTATGTTCCTGCCCATTGCTGTTCTCATACAGTGTTGCAATTTAGCATATACTTAAAAGAATTTTTTGTTATAGTATCTTTGGTTGTTCCATTTCATCTAGGCAGTAGCTGCATTTTTGTAAATACTGTCTAAACAATAGTAGAGTATTCGCTTTTGCATTTTTATTCTATCACATAATAACACGTATATGGCCTTAATAAAATTATCCTAGAAACTGGATATAACAGCTCTGTCAGGGCCAACTCCTATAATAAAATCACAAGGTTAACTACTTCTACTGTTCTGTTTCTTTTATTGTAAGCCTAATTGAGTGAAATAGACATTCTTTGATATTACTAAATTTTCCCTGCCCTCAACCCAACATGAGCAGGTGAAATAATAAAAAAACATAAAGTGAGTTAATTATTTTAATATTTTTAATAACAGCGTCATAAAACCAAAATTGAAGTGGGAAGATTTTAAATCTGTTACTTTGATTTAAGCTTCAATATTATTAAAACATTTTAAACTTGTTAAAGTCTCGCATATCAAATGAGCCTAGATAAAACTGGCTGGATCCGGCCAGGCGATGCTTCCTCTCTTAACATCGGTTTCCCAATTTTGGTCCAATCACTTGGTATTATGAGAAATTAGAAATTAAGATGAACTGGTTAGTTAGAGAGTGTAACTATCATGTCTTTATTATGGATTCCTCACTCCTCTGTGCATTCCAAAGGTTTTCTTTATCTGTGTCTCAGGGACTGGTTGTCTCCAGTAACAAAATACAAAATTTTCCTTAAGCCTCCTGGCTCAGAGTCTATTTCTTTATATAACAGACAAGGTCTTTAAGTGCCATAATCATATACCTTAGGGTCTGTCCCTTTTTTAATGTTTTTTTTTTAATTAAATCTTTATTGTTGAAAGCGTTACCTATGACCCCCTTTTCCTCCCACTGATGCCTTCTATGAGGGATGTTCTATTTTATCGGATGGTGGAATAGATTAAAATGTGCATAGACGATAAAGGTGTGCTCCTGTCTGGAACCCTGCAGTGCTTTATTGCAACAGACTCCCTGGGTCCAGGTTATCTAAGAGCCTCTCTGAGTGTAATTAACCTGGTAGCTGACCAAATTGGATTTCTAAGAATAGCTAGGTTAGCTCTAGCCACAGCCAGAGTAACTGACCTGGGCTTTCAGTGAATAGGTAGTGATTCCTCAGGGATGTGTGTCTGCTGGGCAGGATGTGCACGGGGAGCTGGCCTTTGTGTGGAATTTATTTTTAGGTTTATCATGAGAGAATTTGCTGAGCCGTACGTGTGCCTTTTTAAAAAGCCAGCACATTGTGCTTCTTGGGATTGGGGGTATGCTTATTTAGGTGTGGGTGGTACCAAGTGAGGCTAATTTTAACTTAACGGCATCATATTAGAATGCATTGTGATGTCGAAAAATTAGAGACACTAATAATTAAAAGTTAGCGTTCACTAGGAACGCACTGAAAGTAGCCTATGTAATTATCTTGGGTATTTCTTAGTAGTGGAATTGCTGGGCTATATAGTAATTCTATGTTTAAGTTTTTGAAGAACTATCAAACTTTTCCACATTGATTGTACCATGTGTTATATATCGATCATCAGTGTATAAGTGTTACAGTATCTCACATCCTTGCTACCACTTGTTATTTTCCTTAAAAAAAAAAATTACATCCATTCCGGTGGGTGTGAAGTTCTTTTGGGTTCAGTTGTTGCTACCACTGTCCAGCACAGCTATGGCTGAAACCAGATGTAAGTCAAGGAGATTTGACACTGAGTACCAAAATCATCTGCCACATGAGGTTTAAGACAGAGTTAATATGAAAAATTTTATGTCCCTTGGTTATAAAAGACCGAGGTTTGAATTCTGGCTACATTGCTTTACAGCTGAAGACCTTGTCTATGTGACTTAACCTCTGTCATCAGTTTCTTCCTTTATAAACGGAGAGGAATTTAGTGCGGATTAAATGAGATAATAAATACATAAGAATTAGAAGCATGCCTGTAACAGGAGGAACTAAAAAATGCTATGTATTGTTGTTGTTAGTAGCAGTGGCAGCAGCAACATATTTATCACCTCTAAAACAGAAAAAAAAATGTGGGTCCCTCCGCCCCCATAAAAGACCTAGTAAGATTCTAAAATCAATTAGCATACATCATAAGTAGAACCTTTATTGAACCAGTTTGGAAACCTCTGAGATACGCTATATATATTTTACTTTCATTTAAATCTTTAAGAAATTTTAGTGTATATAAAACAAATTTAAAATAATTTATTTCAGCATTTTGAATTTTAAGTAAATATTTTTATCAGAAAAATATATTTTATAATAATATTTGAATTTGGAAAGTTCTTAAAGGTTACTTTTTTAGAGATAATTTTATGCAACTTATGGTGTTTGGATGGTAGAAATTTGCTAAGCAAGCAGATTTATATAATGATTATTCACTGTAATATACTTATTTCTAATGGTTACTATATTAATTCACTCATTCCTTGGACACAACTTGGTCTTTTCTAGGCACTTGGAATATAGCAGTGAACTAAAATAGACATATTCTAATTAAGAGAAGCACATAACCAATGAGATAAATAAATAATAGAAGGTGTAAGTGTCCTGGGGAAAATTAAAATACTTAATTTTGAGTGGTGTTGCTATTTTAGTTTATATATGGCCTTGAAAAGTGACAGTTGAACTATGACCTGAAAGAGTTGAGGGAGTTAGCATTGCAGATATTTAGGGTCAAAGCCGTCCAGATTGAGGTAATAGTGGATACAGAGGTCGTCCTGTGTTAGGAGCAGGCAGGACCTGTTGGAAGAAGAGCAAGGAAGTCAGTGTGGCTGGAGCAGGGCAAGTGGGTCAAGATAGTGAGAAACAAGGTTAGAGTAAGATTGCAGAGGACCTTTGGGGTCATTGTAAGGACTTTGGCTTTTATTCGGAGCAAAATGGGGAGCATTAAAGGTTCTGACCAAAAAAGTGACATGATGTGACTTATATTTGAAGACACATCAAAAGGTTTATTGTCACTGCTTTGTTGCGATAGATTAATGAGGAGAATAGATTAGAATGAGGAAGGATGGATCCTGGGAGACCAGTTATGAGGTTGTTGCAGTAATTTAGGCAGGTGATGATGGTGACTTAGACCAGGGTAGTTTGTGGTGGGGGTGGTGAGATGTCATCTCTGTGAATATATTTTTAAAGTAGAACCAAAAAAAAAAATGTTCTGGTGGAATATATGTGGGATTATGGGAGAAAAAGATTATTCCATGATTTTTGTTCCGACGCAAACTGGGAAGTTGGAGTGTTGTCCTTAACTGCTGCTATGAGTAAGAAAGACTGGATGGCGCAGTGTTAAGGTAAAGGACTGGAACTCAGTCTTGGTCATGTTAAGCTTGAGATGAACAAAATACAAATTCACGGAAGCTTTGGTATATGCTGTGCTTGTAATATTATGATGTGATATTGTGATAGTTTACTTTTGTAGAATAGTGAATCTCCCTTGGGTGGGCCAAGTTGGGCTTGTTGTACATGGAATCTGCTGTAATGTAGGTCAGACTCCTGTATATGGTTAGTGATGTTATTGCCTTTTAGTAGTTACAGGAGCAAGAAGAACAATTTGCAAAAGGAAGTCCATGGCTTCTGAAAATTTACTTGCAAGAAACCATGGAAGATTCCAAATAGTCTTGTCCATTAACCTTAACGTTTTAAATAATTACTAGCGAGAATCGGAGAAACAGGTAAATGAAACTTTATACTTAGAACCTTTTCTCTGAAAAAATACCCCTTCCTTAAAATTTCTCTTTCCTAAGAGTGTTCTAATGATTTCCATATCTCCATATTTTTGGTAGTATTTCCTCTGTGTTGCTTCTGGTTTTACACTTCCGATTCTCTTCAATTTGGATAAAGCATCATTTTCTTTACCACCTCTTTACTGTCATGTAATTATGTTCTGGCTTTTGTTTTTTTTGTAAGATGTCCTCTTTTGGAATAGAGAGTTAGGGAAAGGAGGGAGATAAGGGGGCGGGAGGGAGGGAGTGGAAGAGAGAGAAAGAGAGAGAGAGAGAAACATCGACTTGAGACACATTGATTGGTTGCCTCCCACACATGCCCCGGCAGGGGCCAGGATGAACCTGCAACCGAGGTACATGCCCGTGGGCAGAATTGAACCCCTGACCCTTTGGTTGGGCCAAAACTCTAACTGATGAGCCAAACCGACCTAGTGAATATGCTTTTCATTTTAAATGAAATCTAGGAATATGCTTTCTATTTTAAGAAAAATTGAACTGGCTTAATTTTACTTTAAATTTATTTAAATTATTTTGTAGTTCTATAATTATACATCATAAACTTTAAGTTCTTTTAAATGATGAAAAAGAAAACTGTCAAGTGATAGTACATTTATACTTACTCTATTGAATCTTTAATCAGTTAATATGCAATGGAAAATAATTATTCTAATTAGTATCATCACATTTTGTAATGTGAATAACGATACTCTTTCAACTCATTTTAAGATTTTATTAAACTTATAGTTTTAACTGAAATTTACTTTATTTTTTAGGGAAAAAAAGATTTAGGTGCAAAATACAAAGCCTTTGGGCCCAGTTTGACCAAAGTGCTAGAGTACAGACTAGTGGGGAAATGTGGTAACTGCAGAAATGTTCACGTTCCTTAATCTTGCTGAATATACCTACTGCCTTAAAAGTTGTCTTTTCTTTAAAAACCACTTAGAGACACTTAAACTTAAAACGCAATTGTGAATTAAAATAATACTTCGAGATCCAAATATTTATTATGAATTCCTTATACTGATAATAACCCTATACAATTAAATTCATTTCCATGATTAATTTACTTTGGCACCCACTTTAGTTTTTTGATAAAATTTAATGGAGAACAGGGAGTTTATAAAACATCACATGCTTTGATGAAAAGAAAATAAAACCAACAGTACAAAATATGTGCAGATAACTGGTTACCTTTGATATAATTGCCTGGCTACTGTACACACACCCCTTCATAAACCCGCCCCCCTTCCCTTGGAAGTATGCTTTATTGTATTTAAAAAAAATTATATTTGTATGAAAATTCGCTAATTACTTCTCAGTTAACTAATATGTTTATGTTAAATATACATTAACTTTTCAGTATAATTATGAGTATCAGCAAATATTTTCACTAGTCTAATTAACCTTCATTAGTCACTAGTCTAGCATTCCTAGTTATATATTCTAATCTCCTCCCATGTTTTCTTTTCCCTCTTGTTCATTTGGAAATATTTAAAATATATCGAGACATTTAGAGAATAACACCAACCAGTTATACAAGTCTTAAAACTTTTCCATGTTTTTTAGAGATACAGCAATTATCTTTAATACTTATCATTCCACACTTTATTTATACAGTTTAACTTCATACATATATGCTGCTAAACCATATATAGTATTATATTGCAAGAATTTTTGACTTTATATTATAGAACACACTGTATTTATTTTTCTGAAATTTCTTCAACCATATTTTGAGAATTATCTCAAAATTAAGATTTATCTAAATATCTTTTTTTCATTACTGCTGAATATAATTCTTTTGCATGAATATGCTATAGTTCATTCATTTTCATGTTGATTTAAGTTATCTAAATTGTTTTTCTAAGGGACATAGTACTCAATAAATATACCTGTTCATGTCTTCTTGTGCCTACGTGAGAATTTCTCTAAGGTTTCTGGGTCATAGAATATGTAGGTAGCCATTTCTAGTTTCACTACATATTGTGGAATGGCTCTCCAAACTGGTTGAAAATAATTTACAGTCCTGAGGAGAATATTTGTATTGGTTCCTTTACTTCCTTTCTAATGCTTCGTATTGTCAGACTTAAAATGTTGCCAAACAGATGGGTGTGAATAGTAACTCATTGTTTTAAATTTGCGTTTTATGACTGATGATGTTAAGCACCTTTTTATTTGTTTATTGTCCATTTGGGTTTCTCAGTGGAATTGTATATTCATTCTTTGACCTATTATTCTACTGTGATGTTTGTTTTTTTCTTATTGAAATATGCTAGTTCTGCATATATTCGAAATGCATATTCTTTGTTAATTGTAAACATTGCAATAAAATCTCTCCCAGATTGTGCTTTCTCTTTTTTACTTTGTTTATTCTCTCTTACTATTGTACTGTTTAAATGTTTAAACATCTTGATACAATAGAATTTATCTTTTTATATACTTTGTGCTTTCTGTATTTGAGTTAAGAAATCTTTTGTTTTTCTGACTTAAGAAAATTTGCCTGACATTTGTTCTAAAAGATTCTTAGTTTTGACTTTCATGTTTTAGTGTTTAATACAATTAGTATGGATTTTTTATGTGGTGTGAGGAATGAATCCTCCTCCCTCCCCAGCATGGAAAACCATTTGTCTCAGTTATATTAATTCAACAGTGCATTTTTCTCCACTGATTTGTGATGTTAACACTGACATATGTGAGAGTCTGTATCTAGAACCTTTCTTATGCTCCATGTTTCATTTACCATCTCCCTGCTAATACCACACTATCTTAATTTCTGCTACTTTATAGTAAGTAGAGCAAGTCCACCTCAAATTGTTATTTCTCTTCAGCATTGTCTAGAGTCTTTTCTTATCCTGGCTCTTTCATATTCATTTTAGAATTAGCTTGATAAATGCCACGAAAAACAGTAATAGAGTTCTGATTAAAATCATATTGAACTTTAAAGATTTAATTTGGATAGACTGACATTCTCGTGGTATTTTGTCTTTTCATCCCAAGAGAGTATATCTTTCCACTTATGTTAGTCTTCTTTTAGACTTTTGTATATTATGCTTCTTGGTAACAGATATTTAAAATTTTTAATTAAATATTTGTAGTTGGTTATTAGTGGTGTACAGAAATGCTGTTTATTTCAGCCTATTGATTTATTTACTTTTAAAATTGATTTCAGAGAGAGGAAGACAGGGAGAGGGAGAGAGAATGAGAGATGGAAACATCAATGAGAGAGAAACATCTATTGGCTGCCTCTTGCATGCTCCCTATTGGGGATCGAGCCCGCAATCTGGGCATGTGTCCCTGACCAGGAATTGAATCTGCGACCTCCTGGTGCATGGGACTATGCTCAACCAACTGAGCCACACTGGCCGGGCTAGTCTGTTTATTTTTGATCTACGAAACTCGTCAAGCCCCTTATAACTTTTAATATTTGTAGATTTTTTTGGATTTTCTATCATTATCAAATGGTGTTAAGGATAGACAGTTTTATCTTTTTTCTTGTCTCATGTGGGATATTTACTAATCCAGTGTCTCCAGGACAATGTTGAATAGAAGTGGTGATACAAGGGATTCTTAATTTATTCCTGACTTAATTTTATTTTTCTTTGTTCCTGACCTTGAACAAAAGGCTCTTCCCTTTTATTCTTAAGTATAAAATAGGATATAGAATTTTTGTAGGTACTCTTTATCTGGCTTAAGCCTTGCTTTTCTGTTTCTTGTTTGCTAGATTTTATTTTCACATGAATGAATGAATCTTGCATTTTATGAATGCTTGAATAGTTTTTCTGTACTATTGATATGATCACATTTTTCTATTTTAATCTATTAATGTGGTGAATTATATTAACATATTTTCCAATATTGAACTATTTTTGCATTTGTTGCAATCCTCCCTTTGTCATGATAGGTTTTTTCTCTTGTTCATTTCTTTCTCATATACAGGATGTCCCCCCAAAATGTATACACACTTCAGCAGCTGATAGCTCAATTGATGTTTCTTTCTTTTCAGATTTAACCCCTTGGAATGAATAATTATTCAAAGTGTGTATATTTTTTTGGGGGAGACACTGTATATTTAAAATGTATATTGTCTATGGAGGGCTGAAAATGGCCCCTCAAAAAATATCCATGTCCTAATCCTTGAACCTGTGAGTAATTTTATATGGCAGGAGAAAAAAAAAGCATTCTTGCAGATGTAATTTAATAAGGATCTTAAGATGGGTAGATTATCTGGGTGGGCCCTAACTGTAATTATTTGTATCCTTGTAAGAGGGTGACAGAGGGAGATTTTACACACACACACACACACACACACACACACACACACACGCGCACGCACGCACGCACAGGAGAAGGTGATATGAAGATGTAACATAGAGGAATTTGAAGATGCTTTTCGTGAAGTTTGGATTGATGCTGCCACAAGCCAAGGATCAGAGGTAGCCACCGGAAGCTGATTGCCAGAAGAGGCAAGGAACTGGTTTTCCCTAGAACCCCCTGAAGGAGTGTGGCCCTGTTGACACCTTGGTTTTGGCTCAGGGATACTGAATTCAGATTGGGACTTCTGGTCTCCATAACTGTTAAAGAATACATTTCTGTTGTTTTAAACCACCAGTTTGTGGTAATTTTGTTACTTCAGCCATAGGAAACGAATTCACTGCCTTTTTCTGATTTTGCCATTAAAATCTTTCTAGTTGGGGAACTTTCCTTCCCCCGCGCCTGCCCCAGATTAGTTGAATAAGTTTGAGATTATTTGTTCTCTCAGTGTTTGGTAGGAGTTAAATGTGAAACCATCTAGACTCTTCCCCCCTCCCCCCACTTTTTTTTTTTTTTACGGGAAGAGTTTTTAAAAAGTTTTTGCTGTAGTTTTTTTCTCCTCTCTCCTCTTTACCTTTGAGCGTGTATCCTTTTCTTATGAACTTTTTGTGATCGCCTTCATGCAGTGTCTGGGTTCTCTAATCCAGGACCAGGTCTTCGGTAGTGAGCTGGGATCTTGCCTCCATCTCGATATTGAGTGATATTGCAAATTAATATATTAGTGATATTTTAAATGAATGATCTTGCGCATTCATGGCTGGCTTTGTTCAGTATTGTGTTAGAGGACTGTGTCCCACTTACGCAGACTCACAGCTCTGTGGACTCTGTAGCTGGAGAAAGCTTTCCTACAGTATTTTCCAACCCCTTTTATTAATAAAGAAAGCCCTGGGCATCAGGAAGTGAACTTGACTCCAGATTCTCATTTGACATGGAGCACGTTTAGTTCTGTGATCCTAAAAGAGCTCTGCTCTCTGCCAGTGGTGCCTGCTTTTCCTCCTGGGGACACAGTGGCCCTGAGGCTTATACTCTGCTCATCTTCTTTCATTTTGTTCCTGTTTTAATTTAATTAAATTATTTTTATTTATAAACTATAATTCTGAGTGCAGAAAGAAAAATCTTTCTATACAAGCAATGCCTATTTTAGCAGAAAAAATGTTAAACGTTAAGATTTGTATCATGGCATAAAACAAACTGATATGTAGCGATTAAAAATAGAGTTTGGGAAAGTAGAAAGAGGGGTAAAGATTGAAGTTTATGCAAAGTGGTAGAGCTCACTATAATTTTTTATTCTCTATAATTTTTTTGAGATTTTAAGCGTAAGTTGCAGTTTGTTTTTTTTTTAACTGTGTTGTTGTTTTGATAAATAGTGGTGCTGCTATCTAAAATTTTTAGTACTACTGACTGCATGGTGATACAATAAATGATGGTATTTTCAGCTGAACTGTCTTTCATTTTTATTATAATGTCCTGTCTTTGATTTGATGTTTGGCATCTGAAATTGCCACAGCGTGGGAGATGGACCCATCATATTAAGTGTGTTATGAAGCTGTTGAAATTGCAACTCAATTATGTGCTAGTCTCATTTTTCTAATTTAATTGGTCATTTATTGTAAAGTCATGGAAATTGACACTCAGTGATCTAGGCATCTCAATTCTCTACTTTAGGTTGAAACCAGGCTTTGTTTCTCACTTGATAGCTCTTTTGTGGAGCACATTCCTAAAGGGAGTGACTCCTTCAGTCCTTACGACACTGTTATCTGTTGGCTTTCGAAGGAACTAGCTTACTGCTAACGTGCGATGAACAGCACGCTGAAGTTCAGTCACAGGCAGTAGTGTTCTTTTTTCCAGAAGTTACAGAGATTGTTCATTTTGACTCTCTAAACTGGCTCTGTTCACTCGTTTCTGATATTTCCCTCAGGCCCTCCTACCATCGGTATTTTGTTCTATTTCTTTAGATTACTGGCTTCAGTTAATTTTGCTCTACAGTTGTGAGTACATGAAACAGTTTATTCTTGTATTACTACTTATTAATTATTGTATTGCTCCCCATATGGACAACTATAAACCTCCTTTTGCCCCACTCTGTATTAAAAACTTGGCACTTTTAAACCGATTTCCTTAAGTAACACCAACTTCGGAGGGGATAGGCTATGGTCGCCTTCCCTGAAGACTCGATTCCTGTTCTGACCTCTCCAGCCTCCCATCCCACAACTCCCATTCAGAGCAGAAGAATCGGCCATTTTACCAGAGACCTGAAGCTCTCAGGACTTCTTTCTCTGGGTGTGGATCTGGTCCATATATTACCGACCCTTCCAGGTCAGGGACCCAGACCAGGGTCCTTCTGCCCAGCGCCGTTTGCCCCAGTAGAATGAGGCTGAGTTCGGTAGAGTGGAGCAGAAACCTTATTTTTTGGCCAAGGAGTGGAAAGGGATGATCTCATGCTTCCACAGAACCTTCTCCCCGATGGGGAAGGAGCCTTGGGACCACAGTAGCTAACATGTGGGTCATGAGTATTCCATCTCTTATACTGCTGTATTACTTTGAAAAATTTGGCATATTTATGTCAGTGTACAATACCTTATAATTTTGAATTCTATATGACTTTGTAATTGTAGGGACTAGGCCAGTGATGGCAAACCTATGACACGCGTGTCAGAGGTGACACACGGACTCATTTTTTGGTTGATTTTTCTTTGTTAAATGGCATTTAAATATATAAATTAAATATCAAAAATATAAGTCTTTGTTTTACTATGGCTGCAAATATCAAAAAATGTCTATATGTGACACAGCACCAGAGTGAAGTTAGGGTTTTTCAAAATGCTGACACGCCAAGCTCAAAAGGTTTGCCATCACTGGCCTAGGCATTTTTGATATATATGAGGACAAGCAAAACTAATAGGCTGTAACCATGGTGATTTATAGGCATATAAAATTTCTAAGATATTTTTTACAACACTCATCATAAGATGTATTTGGTGGTTAATTTAACTGGTTAAATAAAGAGTTCCATTAATAAAACTCCTGCTATTTTATTCCCACATAAGTTAAATTTTGTTCTGTTAATACATAATTGACCTCTGATAGGCATTAACTGTTTCATAGCCGGTTAGTGAAAAGTCATCTCATAGCATGTATATGTGCTTGTATTTGTGAGACATAGTTCAGTATCGTCGATTTGTAAGTTAAGTTGCTGTGTGTGTAAGGGTTTCAAGTGAAATTGTCAGTCCCTTGTACTGCTTGGAGTAGATTTAGGCTTCCTAAGCTTTAAAGATTAATAAACTATTAATCCAAGAGCAGGAGGAGACAGGAAAGAAGAAAATAAAGGTAATTGGGTGTTAGGATATGAGGAAAAGAGCACCCAATATGGATAGCCCAGAGCATATGGGAAGAGTAAGTATTAATACGTAGAGAGTCTTTAATGCGAATCATATATCATGCCTTATACTCATTGATTTTACATTACTATCCACTAGGTGTTAACAGGTGAGGAACACAAAACCCATAGCATTTCCAGTTCTTATTCTCATTTTGGACTACACAGGAATCATAGACTTACCTAGTTCACACTGAGGTAAATTGGCCAAGCTGATCATGACCTCCATTGGCCTATCTAGCTACTCTGAGGAACACACTTGTAACGCATTTTACCCTGAGCTGGGAATCTCTGCCCTAACCAGTGGTTCTCTAACTTCATCAAGCATCAGGATTATCTGTAGGATTTGGCAACCCCCCCTCCCAAACCCACAACAAACGAACAAACAAGCAAACCAAAACATATTTCTGGGTCCCACCCCAAATTTCTGATTCAATAGGTTTGCACGTCTAATGAGTTCCCAGGTGACACTGATGCCGCTGTTCCAGGGATATTCTTTGAGAACCTGCTCTAGAAGAGGTTGCGTTACCTGCTTACCTTGTGATAAATCATAAAGCAGCAAAAGGTTGTTTCTGCAGATGATCATGATTGGCTAATTGTCTGCCTCCCAAACTTTCATCATTTCTTTTTCATTGTCAATTACCAGGCAGGAAAAGGTTGTTACTCTTGAATATTGAGTGTTACTTATTCTAGATAAATTCATATCACAGAATCATATAGCATGTATTATCACTGTATCATGAATAGTAATTGTTTAAAATAAGCAGAAAAGTTGAAATCCAAACCTAATTTATTTGAACATTATTTTTTTGCTCTATATTTAATGTACCTTTCACTTTTAAAAAAGATCTGCAGTACCTAAATTTGTCACAAGATGGCATTGAAAGGCTGAAGATTTTGGTTGAAATTTGTGTTTTGAAACCATTAATGGGTTAGATATATTTATATTTCATGTATATTCAAACCAAAAGAAATCTGAACTATGAGGTATTTTTAAAAAAATTTAGCGATATTTTGGTATTTTCCTGTAAAAAACTTTCTTATTTAGTTACAAAAAATAAAATAGTCAAATACACTGACATTATTGATAACTAATTCTTTCAAGAATCTAAGAAACATAAATCGTAATGTAATAGCATCAAATATTTTATTATGTATCCCCCAGAAGGACTTCACATAAATTCAAGTTATTAATTATAGAAGGTCTTACTGTTCTATGATTTATAGGTCTTATTATGCATAAGAAGATATCAATCTTGCCTGCAATGAGCTTTAAGTTTTAGTATGGGAAAAACGAAATGTATATACAATTCAAGAGAGAACAAAATCATAAAAGTGCTTAAATAAAATGTATTATATGGAATTACACAAACAATATGAACTGGAATAATGGGCAATTAAAAATTTTAAATGGTATTTTACAAAAATATCCTTGTATCAGTTGAAAACACTATGTTGAATTTTCCTTTTAATGATCTATATTATCATAATTTATTTAAACCATAAGGAAATTGTTCAGCAATATGGAGAGTTGTGTGAGATTCAGTATTTGACATAAATAAAGCATCAGAGTCACTCATTTGAAATATGAACTCATCTTTTATTTTATGAACATGTGATTTTATTTTTTTCTGATTAATTGAAAAATATTTTTCATAAGAGGGTGAAGATTTTCTGGTCACACAGATGTTATTTATGATATTACTGGATTCCTGGAATCTGAAAAACATAAAAAATCAAAAAAATCAAGTGTAGAATGGTGGTTATCAGGGTATTGAGTTTGGGAGAAAAGGGGATATGCTATAAAACAGTATAGATTTTGAGTGTTGCAAACTGAACAAGTTTTGGAATTCAGTTTTACAACAGTGTGAATGTACTTAACACTGTTGAACTGTGCACCTAAAAAGTGTCCGACTAGAAACTATGAGCAATTAATAGGTTTTTATTGAAGATCAACAATGTTCCTAGCTTTATTTAGCTATTCAGAGCTACTTAAAAGAAATAAAACCTCCTTAGGAAGCCTATATTATAATTGGTGATAGAAGATTAACTTAATATACTAATATAGTAATCTACTGAAAATCCAACATATATTAGGCATTGTGTTAGACACTTATTTTTTATTTTCTTAAATTTATTGGAGTGACATTGGTTAATAAAATTATATAGGTTTTAAGTGTACCATTCTATGATACATCATCTGTATATTTTATATAAATTATTTTTAATCTTCAATCCTCAAAACAACACAGGAGAGTTAGTATTATCATCCTTAGATCCATATTTTATCAGTTAGGAAAGTAACTTTTATCGATATGAATATTTAGTACCTTGTTGAAGTTTGCAAAGTTTCTAATCTTTGATTTGGTATTTAAGCCCAAATCTATGGAGCCTGAAAATCCATTTTCTATGTACTGCACTTTGCTTCTAATTTAAATAAAAAATAAAGAATACAATAAACAACTATTAATTTGTTTGGTATTTCTACTTCCAGTAACCATTATCTATTTTATATAATTACTAGAGGCCCGGTGCACGAAATTCATGCACGGGGTTGGGGGAGGGGGTCCCTCAGCCTAGCCTGCACCCTCTCCAATCCGGGAGGGATCAGGCCTAACCTGCAGTCAGATATCCCTCTTGCAATCCAGGACCTCTGGCTCCTAACCGCTCACCTGCCTGCTGGCCTGATCGCTCTCTAACTGCCCTCCCCTGCTGGTCTGATCACCGCCTAACTGCTCTCCCCTGCTGGCATGATCACCCCTAACCGCCTCTGCCTTGGCCCCTGCCACTGTGGCTTTGTCTGGAAGATGTCCGATCTAATTAGCATATTACCCTTTTATTAGTATAGATTCTGGCAAACTTTAAAGAAAGGACATGCAATTTAATTAATGTCAGCTGTTCATCTGGATTACATGTTAACTTCAGAAAGAATTACCATAGACTTTTTTTGTGGACTTGAGTTGTCTCTCTTTTTGTTTGTTTATAACTTTTGGAAACACTCACTTCTTTTCCCTCTGTATTCATGTGCAGGTTATGTGGGTATGCAATTTGTGCCGAAAACAACAAGAAATCCTCACCAAGTCAGGAGCCTGGTTCTATAATAGTGGACCTAATACCCCACAGCAACCTGATCAAAAGGCTCTCCGAGGACTGCGGAATGAGGAGGCGCCTCAGGAGAAGAAAGCAAAACTGCACGAGCAGGCCCAGTTCCAAGGACCCTCAGGTGACTTATCTGTACCTGCCGTGGAGAAAAGTCGATCTCACGGGCTCACCAGACAGGATTCTATTAAAAATGGGTCAGGAGTGAAGCACCAAATTGCCAGTGACATAGCTTCAGACAGGTAAACATTTTGCTTCATCTTTAGGTAAACATTACTACTTCTAATCTTTATTTCAAACAGAAATACAAATACATGAAATGTTTAGGCAACCAGTTGTCCAAATGTAATGTCAATGTCCATATGTTTTGTATAAAAGTGATGGAAGTGATGTGTAGGACTTTAGCTATGACAGGTTTGAACAATGTTAGGTTTGATGAGGGAGTGTTAGGTTATCAGGTTTTCCAGAAAAAGAAGTGAAATAAAACAGGGAACTTAGATGGGATGTTACTGTCAGAGGGAAGAAACTGGGGTAAGAGCAATGAGAATGAAGAAGAGGCTGGATCGATAAGACTGGCTGGAAGTGGGGAAGAGAATGGGGAAGGTTAACATTATTTCTAAAGGTTCTACCCTGGGCTGAAGGATGCGGTGGTTTTCCAAGCAGGTAACACAGGTAAAGGGTTTTATGAATTTGATCTACCTATGGCCTAACTCTGTTATTACTATTTTGGCTCAGTTTTATGGCCTTTTCCTTGACAAAAGTGTTAGACTTTTAACAATAGTTTATGGTTCTTATATTTCCTGCCTTTGGAAGGAGAAGAATGAAAAGATTTCCAAGGGAGGATTATTTTTCTGGTCCATATTTCTATTTTTGAATTAAAATTTTAAAGGAAAATCTGGTTTATATCGTATGTATTATTCAGAAATGGCAGGGACGTTTCTGGGTGAACAAATATGAAGTCATGCACTTGTGGAAAAACAAATCTGAATTGTACTTACAGGGTGGTGGGTTCTGAACAGTGTTAAAACAGGTAAGATAAGTGGGAGTCCCTTCAGATGGTGCCTAAAGCCGTCACACAGATGTGTTGCTAATGTCTTGGAAGAATAATAAAATGATGATGCACCAGTTTTGTGGGGTTTTTTTTTTGGCAAAAGTGAAACAGACAATGCAATTCTATCTTTGGAAAAGGCCATGGTGATTTCATGGCTGGAGTACTATGAACACATCTCAGTGCAGAATCTCAGGAAGCCAAGAATTTTAAGGTAGGAAGATCATCTTAGATTGAGAACTTAAGCACACAAAGGTTTGAGGGCAGATAGTTTATTTGGGTGGCAATCTCAGAAACCACCAGTAGGGGAGTGGAAAATGATCCAATTAAGAGAAAGAACACAATACTGGGTGCATTTGAGAGCAGATTACCTCTTTTGGCGATTGTGTCTCAGTCTTACTGGTACTTCTAGGAGACGGGGTATCATGACCTCAGAGTTATTCCACGTGATGGGCTAGGAAGCTGGGGTATTTATCCATAATTCTCTGTTGTTATTGGCCTAGGTCTGTTCCTGGGGAGGGGGGCGGGGCTTGTTAACGCTCTGGCCAAGCATGTTTCTGTTGCCAGAGAAAGCACTCAGGCAGAGTATTACAAATATAATCACAAGAAGCTTCTATGTAGAGAATGGTGAATGATGAAGCAGTGTTGGTTGGGACAGTAGCAGTATCTGTAAAGTGGCAGCCATAATGGCCAAGGTATATGAGCTTAGATGAAGAAAATGATGTTAACCAATGGAGGTAGGATTTTAAACGAATGACTTAATAAAATAGATAACATTGGCTCATTCTTCAAAATAGATAGCTACATTAGATCATCTCCTTTGGAGGTTAGAAAGGTAGGTTTAGGAAGAATAAAAGGAAATACTAAAATACTGGGTCACATAATAGTTTTTAAAGCTTTAGAATGCATATCATTAGGAAGTTGTGGATGTTAAAAATAAGTCCAACAAACTTATGAGTAATTAATTCATCATTGTAGGAAACTAGAAATATAGCACTAATCTTTGAAGAATGATTAAGAACAAATATATATTCTCCAATATTATCTGTTAATGCTTGTTTCTTTGACAGAGTACTAGCCTGAATAAACAGTACAATTCGACCCACTGTGGGGAAGCAAGATGTAGTTACTTTTTTTCTTTTTGCCTACTGCCTCTGGCTGCCATTACTAATAGAAGCATACTTTAATGACTCAATGTATTCTATAATTATGTCCTTCCTTTCTTTTTCTAAATATATTTTTATTGATTTCAGAGAGGAAGGGAGTGGGAGAGAGGGTTAGAAACATCAACGATGAGAGAGAATCATTGATCGGCTGCCTCCTGCACGCCCCACACTGGGGATCGAGCCTGCAACCTGGGCATGTACCCTGACGGGGAATCCAACTGTGACCTCCTGGTTCATAGGTCAATGCTCAGTCACTGAGCCACACCAGCTGGGCCATGTCCTTTCTTTCTGAAGCTCACATAAGTCAAACCAATAGCTCCTCTTGTTTATAAGAAATACTACTAGTCAGGGAAGAAGTTAAGAGTTTAATATCAAATTTGGAAGTTATGCCTAGAAAATGGAATTGGTTATAATTTATATAAACTTTTGGAAGATTCATTTTTTTCCCCAGAATAATTCAGTCCCCTTACTATAAACAAAAAGAGCATTTGTTTTATTATTTTTAAATGCAGATTCTGTAGTAGTTTATTAGGCATGTATCTATAAACCCTTTGAATTCTTTCCCCTGGAGCAGGAGGTCTACAAACTATGTTCCTGGGGCTCTATCTGGCTTGCCCCCTGTGTTTTTGTAAATAAAGTTTTATTGAGACACAGCCACAACTATTTATTTACTTATTGTCTATGGCTACATAGACTCAGCTACAACTCCAGAGTTGAGTATTAGTTATAAGAGGCCATATGGCTCTCATAACCTAAAATATTTACTCTCTGACCCTTTACAGAAAAGTTTGCCACCTCCTGCCTTAGAGAGTAAGTAGTTATTTTCTTATTTACTAGAGGCCTGGTGCACAAATTCTTGCACCAGTGGGGTCCCTCAGCCTGGCCTGCGGGAAACCGGCTCTCCGACATCCCCCGAGGGTCCTAGATTGCAAGAGGGCACAGGCCAGGCCGAGGGACCTCACTGGTGCATGATTGGGGCCAGGGAGGGATGCGGGAGGTTGGCCAGCCAGGGAGGGACCGGCGCAGGAGGGTTCCAGGGCGTGTCCGGCCCTTCTCGCTCAGTCCTGATCGGCTGGACCCCAGCAGCAAGCTAACCTACTGGTTGGAGCGTCTGCCCTCTGGTGGTCAGTGCACGTCATAGTGAGCAATTGAGCCACCTTAGCATATCATTAGCATATTACACTTTGATTGGTTGAACAGATAACCAGATGACTGGACACTTAGCATATTAGGCTTTTATTATATAGGATTATTATTTTAAAATAAGTTTTTATTGATTTCAAAAAGAGAGGAGGGGAGAGGGAGAGAGAGATAGAAACATCAATGATGTGAGAGAATCGTTCCTCGGCTGCCTCCTACATGCCCCACACTGGCAGTCGAGCCCGCAACCCGGGCATGTGCCCTGGCCTGGAATCTAACTGGCGACTTCCTGGCGCATGGGACTATGTTCAATCAACTGAGCCACACTGGCTGGGCAGTAGTTATTTTAATGCTGTTGAAATTTCTCCTTTCTTTACTCAGTTTTTTTGTTACTATTTAAATCGTTTCAGTTAAGCCTGTTTACTTATTCCTCATCCTCTTCCCAATTCTTCCTCCTCCTCTTCCTCTCTGCCTCCTCCCCTCCTCACTCCACATCTCACCCTTTATCCCTCTTTTTTTTTGCCTTCATTTCTCTCTCTCTTCCTTCTTACCAGAATGGGTCTTCTAGGAGCATTTAAGTTGAACAGTGAAATGGAGCTACTGATAAGGAATATAACTCCAGTTTAAAGTATTATTAATCATTTGTTTCTTCAGTACCATTCAAAAACCATTCTAGTGCCCTCAAAAGAGAAGCTTCGGTTCAATTAAATTTAAATCTTTATGGACCTAGAACTATGATTGAAAAATAGAAAAGTATGTTATGTTTCCTAATTTTAAGGAGCTTTAGTGTAATTTGTAACTACCTGCTACAGTAGTTTTGACCTATTTCTGACTTTTTAGTTCTACAGGCGCTTTCCTCATAGCCTGTTAGAATTAATTGAGTTAATAAATACCAACTTGACCCAAGACCTTAGCTTTGAGTTAATGAATATTTA
The DNA here is from genome assembly GCF_000412655.1 of Myotis brandtii. NCBI lineage: Eukaryota > Metazoa > Chordata > Mammalia > Chiroptera > Vespertilionidae > Myotis > Myotis brandtii. The sequence continues at coordinate 6,739,359 of NW_005370223.1, forward strand.
CTTAGTTCCTTTATTCATAAAAATGGCAAATGTTTATTATCAACTTAAATGCAAAATATTGTTAGAGATTTTCAAGTGTTTTTTTAATTTCAAAATACTTTTGAAATAATCATTTTTTATGTGCAATTTGCTTACCCTTACAAGGTCTACCATGAGTGCCTAGTGGTTTCTTAGCCTTTAAATTACATGCATAACATGGCGATCTTATTAAAATATAAATTTGAATTTGGTAGGTCTGAGGGAGGACCCGACAGTCTGTATTTCTAATTAGCTTCTAAGGGATGTCAATACTGCTAGTGCAGAGTAGGAGCAAGGCACAAAAGCATCTCGAAATACATTAGCGAGGGAAACACCCCTGGCCTTTCATAGCTTAGTGGCAGATAGAGAGGCATAACAGAGTGAAATTTTGTGGTTCTTAGAGGCAACATAATTCCACATTTATTTAGTGGGGGACAGATGTGGAACCAGCTACCTGGTGGCAGGTTGAATACATTCATATAGCTGCAAGCATCTGGCTCCTTTATTATGATATATAGTAAATACCTAAGCATTTAAACATTGCTTATTTAAATATGTTTTAATTATTATAACCTACTTATTTACTTCCCATTTATTATAGTTACACATGCTTAGCTCTTGTTCCACTATACTTATCGAGTGAGCAATCTTTACTTCCTACTGATTTGAGATGCCATTTTAGTCATGTATATTGGTTATTATATGTTAGGGTATATTTATAGGTGTTCTGTATTGTTCTTTTGACCAATCTGTTCAACACTTATATATAGTTTCAAAAATCCCATTTCCGTTACTTAAGCAAACTCAACTATTAGTTGTTGAAAGCAAGAAACTTGGCAACATGAACTTTACTAGTACCTTTAATTTCATAGTTATTTAACTGCAATCTACATTGTGGTATGTATTGGATTATGAGTGGGAAGATTTGTTTTTAACAATAATACTTCTTCTAGTTTATTAGCTTGAATATATTAGTGGCCAGAGTGAAAAGGAGAAGAGAAATAGGAATTATGATAGAAAGGGAGAATGAAAGATCCTTTCCCCATAATACACTGTTGGAAATTGCACTCTAAGTCAAATGACAGGGATCCTTTCAACTTTTGAAATGATTATATATAAACCTGTATTCATTATTTTTGCCACCAGATGGCGAAGTTGCACCCTAAAAGCAGAACTTTACCAGTAATTCTGTGATTATATAATTGCAGAGGTGGTTTTAGACCAGTAAGTGGATTAAGTTGGTACTTGAGATTGTAAAAAAACAGGACTTCTTGTGTAACATTGCTTTTCCTCTTGAAATATGATATATATTCTCAATTGTTTATCTCTAATTCTGAGATCTCCGTGAACCAGACTTGTATTTACATCTGAAGGTGTACAGTCTTACCTTTCCCCCCACAAATACTTCAAAATTAAAATATTCTGAGTCGAAGTACCTATTTATTCCCAAGTAGCAGCTTCTTTGTCATTCCCTAGCCTTGCTGATAGCAACATCATTTGTTCTGCTTCCTAAATTAAGATACTTAGGTATTCATTTTCTAATCTTGATTTTCATATTCAGTTAGTATTTACTTAAGTTTTTGGTCAGTTCCATCTCTGTTATATCTCTTGTATTCCACCCTTCCTTTCCAATGTGGATATTGTCACTTCCCTGTTTATAAATTAACCAAGTCTAGCTTTCTTTCTGGCTTCCTGCTTCCCAGTTCATTTGCTTTTCTTCATATTCTATGTTGTTTCCAGAATTATGATTTTAAGTATAGATATGCTGAAGTCATTTACTTGCTCACTTTTGAGGCCTTCCCATCATTGATCAGCTGCTTCCTGCATGCCCCCCACTGGGGATCGAGCCTGCAACCCAGGCATGTGCCCTGACCAGGAATCGAACCGTGACCTCCAGGTTCATAGGTCAATGCTCAACCACTGAGCCACGCCGGCTGGTTCTAAATTTTACTTTTCCTTCAAAGTCCAACTCAAGTATCCCTACTTACATGAAGCTTTCTTATTTTCCAGCAAGAATTATATTTTTTGCTGATAAAGGATACCTTTATGTATATAATTCCTTTGTTTATATTTATATATTTCAGCATTCACCACTGTCTGCCCTTTTAGTATACTTGTTGTCAGTGTTTCTTTCCCTCTTACTAAATTTTGAACAACTGGAGGGCATACTGTCCTTTACATCTTTGTTTCTGTACATGCCTAGTTTAGGTTCTAGAAATAGCAGGTATTCACTGAACATTTTTTTCCTTTTTATTAAATTTATTGGGTGACACTGATTAATAAAATCACACAAGTTTCAGATGCACAGATACACAACACATCACCTGTACGTTGTATTGTGTGTTCACATCCCATGTCAAATCTTTTTCCATCACCATTTATCTTCCCTATACCCACTGCCACCTTCCCCTACCCTTCTTTTCAGCAATCACCGCACTGTTGTCTGTGTCCATGAGTGCTCATTGAATATTGAAATAAATTGAATCACTGAGCTGACAATTAGATAACCAGGTCTTTCTCTTATCTTTTACCTATTACAACTGTGCTGTGTTTACAACAATTGAATTTATTTATAGAATCCAGTACTGTATTTTCCCCTGCCTCCTAGATTAAGATAACTAAATTATTGGTGGTTACATATAAGATTTGTCTCTAGAATTCTGCCGTTTTTTAGACATCCGCAATGATGATGGGCATTTTAAGTGCTTTAACAGAATGAGATAGTTTGATAGAATAGTTCTTTCCAGTTTAACCTTTTGCATGTTCCATACATGATCTATATTTAGAACTATGTTTTCTTTCAATTTCAACTCACCTTTATATCATCTGCCTGTATCTTTGAAATAATTTCAGTGACATTCCTCTATGTCTCTGTCTGGATTTGGAGACTTTTTACTTTTCATGTAGAGACATTTGATCATAGTTATTTTCCTTTGCCTTATAGAAGTTTCACCTTTTAGTCTCCTGTCCTCTCGGTTTGTCTTTCTTATTCAAAATCTAAGGAAGTTAATTCTTTTAGAGTATAAGTTTAATATATTGATCACTTGAAGTACAGTGAGTCCTCTCTTAATGTTGTCAGTAAGTTCTGCAACTTTAAGGGGAACAAAACATAATGAAACCAGTTTTACCATAGGCTAGTTGATATAAAAAAGAGTTAAGTTCCTACAGCATCTTCTCAATGCTATAATGAAACAATGTTGAGTGAAACGAACTGAATGGAAGGAGGTTATTTGAAGACCTCCTTTAGTTGCTTTTCAGTCATACTTCAAATATTATAACCCAATATCCATTCTCCTAATAGTGACATTTGATTGACTGAGACTCTATTTACTACTATTTCTTGAAAGCGTCTATAAATTATTTTTTTTAACAAGCTTCTTTTGAGTGTCATATATTCCCTTATAAAACTATATATAGTTGTGTTTTGGTATTAATAATTATATCAAGAAAAATGCTTTAGTAGTAACATTAGAAGGAAAGTGAAGCTAGAAACACAGTAAGATGGGGTAATTTGTTGGCCAATGGTGGTGGTTTTGCTAGCCAGCTGCATTCTTTTTTAAGCTTTTGCTGATAAAATCGTTGGTTAACACTGAAATTACTATTTTTGAGACTCCTTAATCTATTCCAACACTACTGTGCATCTTGGATAACTCAAGTCATTCATACATTAAAAGTATAAAATTTAATAAATTATAACAGGTTATTAACTAATATTAGCATATATGCTCACATAATCCTTTCCCACTGATTTTACAGATTTATTGGTAGCAGAAGTGTATGTGTGAGTCTGTACAGTGGACCCTGGGAGTATATTGCTTCTAGTCTGACTTTTATGGCAATATTAATGTTATAGACTGACATTTAGGGCATCTCACCCACCTCTCCCCTTACCCTTTGGCTCTCCCGATATATACAAAGTGAAGCAGTTCTGATATTGGTCAAAGAGGTCATGGGTAAAGCTACAAAATTGGACTGTCATACTGAGGTGGACAAGGGTGAGGGTTGGTGAGTGTAAAAACTGTGTTTTAGATTTTTTAGTAAAGTGAATAAAGTGGTAACAAATGAAACTGATTTGAGGTACATGCCTACTTGCATTTTGTTCACTGCATATTTTCATCTTTTATGGCTGATGGGATAGGAGAGGCCTGGGATGAAACAGTTGGGAACTGCCCTCAAAGGGACCAGACACTAGATTTGTCTTGCTGAGTACTGAAGCTTAACGAGCAAGAATAGTCTTTTTAAGGCTCATATAAGGTTTAGCATATCTCACTAGAATTAAAATCAAAGCTTCAAATGCAGATAATGTTACACTTTCTTACTTGATAACTTTAATTGTTCAAGGATTTAGGCATCTAAATTTATGAATCCATAATAACATGAATAATGGTTTGTCATGGTGGAGCCTTAGACATTTTTTATACTCATTTACACTGTAGCATCTGTGCTTATATTCTCTGCCTTTCTGCGTGTTACTATAGATAAGCACTCCCTGACCTAGCTTTGCAGAGTACCCTCCTATTTTTGTCTATTTAAGAATATAGCTCCTGCAATTCTCAGAAGTTGTGAAAGTATGGGTTTGGGTGGGGAATAGTTAAACATTTACAAATATAAATGATTATACTTCGAAATTTCAAGCTAAATGTTATGGAAAGATGAATAACTTGAATAATTTCTTCAGTTTTAAATTTCACTCTATATAGGGTGCATGACTACTGCTTACTGGTTTTAAAATGAGAAAGCTACTTGCAGAAAGTAAATTACTTATCTTTTATCATGTGTCAAATATAAGAGGAAGCAAATACAAAAGGCAGCTGAGATTAGAGCAGTGGTTCTCAAACTTTTTGGTCTTGGGACCGCTTTGCAATCTTAAAAATGATTGAGGACCACATAGAGATTTTGTTTATATGGATAATGTTTATGGATATTTACTACATTAGAAATAAAAACAGAAAAGAATTAAAATATATCTTAATTAATTTCAAAACAACAATAAACCCAGTGCATTTTCACTAATCGTATCGAGTGGATAGAATTCTACGTTGACCTGCAATGAGTTTTACTCTTACCTCAAGTATGTATGGAACCTATGACTTGCTTCTAGCTAGTAGACTAGACGATGGGAATAGTTAAACATTTACAAATACAAATATAAATTCCCCTTCTGTGTTTGCATTACATTGTGTGAGACTGTGTCTTAGTCGGAAGCAGGAGAGGCTTCTGCTGGCTTTGAAGTAAGCTACCATGTTGGAAAGGTCTGTGAGCCACCGTATTGCAGGAAACTGCGGGGGCGTTTCTAGGAGCCGAGAACATTCCTGGCTGCCAGCCAGCAGGTAAATGGGACCTCAGTCTTAGAGCCAGAAGGAACTGAATTCTGCCAACAATCACTGGAGCTTGGAAAAGGATCTGGAACTCTAGAAAAAAACGTGGCCTGGCCACCACCTTGGTTATATCCTTTAAACCAGGGGTCCTCAAACTTCTTAAACAGGGGGCCAGTTCACTGTCCCTCAGACCGTTGGAGGGCCGGACTATAGTTTAAAAAAAAACCTATGAACAAACTCCTATGCACACTGCACATATCTTATTTTGAAGTAAAAAAACAAAACGGGAACAAATACAATATTTGTATTTGCATGTGGCCCGCTGGCCGTAGTTTGAGGACCCCTGCTTTAAACCATGCTTGGACTACAGAAGCTGTAAGATGAAAAGTGGGATTTGTATGTTTTGTTTTTTTTTAAGCCATCAAGATTGTGGTGACTTGTTTTGCAGGAAGAGGAAACTAATAGAACATATTTTTAAAAAGAAAGGAATAGTTAGTGAGAAAATTGGCATTATTTTACTCTTTTTTGCAAATCCCTTTAATGTATGAGCTAGTGGAAGACAGCTGGATTCTTTCATCTCCTGTATTCAATTTCTTGGGATAGCATAAATGATGTAACCCCCGGAAACTCCGCTGTATACCCATGAGAGAATGGGAGTTCAAAAGGGAAGTAACATTTTAGTGTTATTATGAATATAGGTTTGACCTTGCAGATTCTTGTGAGAGTCTTAGGGACCTCCCTGAGGTCACTAGACTGCATTTTCTTAGAATTGCCAGATTAGAAATTTTTAGTCATCTCCTATTCCATCACCAATAGAGTATTTAGTTGTATCTGGGCAGGGTTATATAAGACAGACTAACCTATACGGAACTCTCAGCTTCCTTGCTTATTTTTCACTTGATTTCTGGGTATGCCCTTGAGTTTGTCCATGTGGTTTATTTCGTCATGGTAAGCAAATAATCTTTACTACCTTTGGTTTCTAGGAGAAATAGGTAGCAAAATGTTGAATAGGTGGTGGATTGGGACAAGGTTTTTCTTGAAATGATCCTGGCATCTTTTGACGGTAGCATTTACCTACAAAGGTGCTGTAGCCATTGAGAGATTTGATTTAAAACTCAAGAGGAGTTTTTTAAATGTATTTTTTAAATTTGTAAGACATTTACAGAAATTGTCTCATTTTATTTTTAGTGATATATACTCATTCCTAAGTGTGTATATATGTATGCATCACTTGGTAATGGTAGTAGTGCGTATTTCTCTTGTTTTCATTTTAATTTTGTGTGATCTCTTTCATCACTAGAAATCCTGAGGAATGACTTAGTTTCCGACATCTCAAGATAGCTCAATGTATAACGAATTGCTTTTGTCCTAAGATTTGGGATACAGTTTTTTGTTAGGAACATTAATAGAGAGTCATGTGGATTTCTTCTTTAGTAATCCAAGGCTTCTCTAATTTAAAAAAAATGCAGCAAAAACAAATCGTGTAGAGAATAAACATTGTTGCTACGTATAATCGAGTATTTTTATTTCTGTGACATATACCCACATGCTTTATTTGACACAGTTGGAAGTTGGAAGGTGTGATTTGGAGCATTTTGTCTGGAAAGAAGATCTTTGAAGGTTGGTTTGAAGGTTATTGGTGGAACAGTTCTCACTGTGCTTACCTAATTACACAGTGCTTGAACTGGAAAATTAAACTTAAGGGTACCCTCCCCCTCTCTACTGATACAATCCCCTGCCACTTTTTTTCTTTTCAGTTCTTTTTTTTTTACTATAGTTCCACCTGAGCAGTTTTTTGTTTGTCTGTTTCTTCGATATTAGTTTTCAACTTATTTTTCCTCAATAATATTTTCAGATTCTTCTTGAAACTTCTGTTTATCCAATCTCTTTAATGTTAGTCTCCTTTTTCTGTGCATGAGAACTGATTTGTGTTGATAGAGCAAGATTGACCAATTTTAGTTATATCTCTCAGAAAAAGTTTGTATTTTTCATACGACTAAGACTGTAAGACTATGGGATATATGGACTCAAAATTGTTGTGATGTAAAATAACTTCTTAACTTCTGTGATATATATCTGAAATTCATTTATATAAATTATTTGACATGATTAAAAGTTTTGAGGCATGATTAAAATCCCTGTCTAGAAAGTAGTAGGAAACCTGTTTTTTTTTTCTGGTTGACTTTGCTTAATAAGAATCAGAGTCATATGAATAGGAAGGATTATAAAAGTTGGATCTTTCTCATTTTAGTTTTTCCCCTAAATATATTTTGATCCAGTGTTTATTCTCTCAAAATATATGGGATTTGGAAATTATGTTTATTTCCAAAGTCTACATTGACCTTCTCATTTGTATTTTCACAGCATACTTTCTCTTACATTCTGGGACACTTATGAACTGTGAAGTTAGTTTGCATTTTAAATGAGAGCATCCATAAGGAGTTGCTGAATGTCGAAGACGTGGTAGTATTATGTAAGGAGGACTGGCCTGAGAGGAAGGAGATGTGCATGCTCATTCTAACTCCATCACCAACCACCTGGACCAAAAAATGCATCTTACTTCCTTTCTGTAAAATGAAGGAGTTACTATTCTATTCTAAATGTGCTAGGATACCATTGTTTAACATGGAGCCCTCGGGGGATGTCCCACTGACGGCCTTGGTGGTGCAGTGGAGGCAGGAGAAGCTCCCGCTGCCACCTGTGCTCGCCAGCCATGAGCCGGGCTTCTGGATGAGCAGTGCTCCCCCTGTGGGAGCGCACTGACCCCAGGGGGCAGCTCCTGTGTTGAGCATCTGCCCCCTGGTGGTCAGTGCGCATCATAGCCACCAGTCGTTCTGCTGTTAGGGTCATTTTGCATATTACCCTTTTATTATATAGGAAGGATTCTATTGTGTAGAGAATGGTTTGTAGGGTAAGAATTGATGCGGAGAGAAGTTAGGAGTCTATTGAAGTAATCTAGGAGAGAGTTGTTGGTAGTTTGAACTAGAATTGTAGTAACAAGATGGAAATGTGGATTTATGCTTCATTTAGAAGGTGGAGTTAATAGAAATTACTTCTGTTAGATTGGATATGTGTGGTCGGGCATTAAAGAAAGAAATATCTTCTAGATAAATCATGATGTTCTAACCACTGAGTCACACTGGCCAGGGCTCTGTGTCCATTTTTAAGGGGCAGGCATATCTAACTACATTTTTTAAGTTGTTAGGACTGAATCAGAATACATGTAAATTTGCATGACTTTATTTGCATAAGGTGTCCTGCTTTGGCTGAACCAAGACTAAAAAGGGGAGAAGGTTGATGAAGGAAAGTTAGAAGATATCTGCTCCCAGTCCTTATTGGTGGGTCCTATAGAATGAGTGATTTTAGGCTAAAAGAGCCTGAGAATTTTCAGAATTGTTTTGAAGCACAGGGTCACAAGCAGTAATTATCCAAATTCCAGATGACAGAATATGTAACATGGAATTGGTCATTTTTCTTAAACACTGTCTTTTATTGGCTTCTAGGCTACCATACTCTCCTGATTTCCCTTCTACTTCTGTGGCTGCTCCTCTTTTCTCTCCTTCACTCATGTCTTCTTTACCTGATGGCTTTATGTGGAAATAGTTCCCTGGTGCTTTGTCTTATAATGCACCCCCGACATTTTGAACTTTCTTTTTTGGGTGATTTCATGTACTCTCTTGGTTAAAATTATTACTACTATGCTGATGCTTCTTGAATTAATATCTTCAGCTGAGAACTGTCTTCTGAACTCCAGAGTGACACACTCAACTGCATACTCATCTGTCTTTTTAGCTATCTTGCATGCTACTTAAATTCTACAACTCATCATCTTCCCCTTCCTTCTCCCTTAATGTGCTCCTCCTTTAGCATTCTCTGTCTCAGCAGGTTTTAAGACTATATGCTTGGTTACTTAAGAGAGAAATCTGAGAGTCATTTTTGACTTCTCTCTTGACCTTCATACACCACCTCCCACCCCTGTGGCAAATCAATCATTATGTCTTGTTGATTCAACATCTACTGTTTTAATGCTCCTTTATCTCCATCTTATTGTGATCACTTTAATCCAAGCCAACCAATGTCTTTTTTTGACTACTGTATTAGCTTTCCAATTGATCTCCCTGCATCCACATATAGTGAAATAATATTTTGCTATGTTTTTAGTGCCTTCATTTTCCCACTTTTTCATGTGTAATGACTAGAAGGAAATTGCTTGAAAGAAAGAAATTGCAGATGGGAACTCTTGGTGGCCAGTATTATTGCAGAGTATTTTATTGTTCCCATATTTTGCTAAACACGTTTATAGTTGTGCCAATGATTATTCTTTCCAATTTTCTTAAGATAACAATGTGCAGTCTGTATTTCTCTACTGAAGAATCTAGGGACACTTGGAAGTTATTAGGTAGCGGAGGTGCCTTGTGAAGACATTTTGCAAGCTTAGGTGTGAGTGCTTGGAGTCTCAAGGCTATAAATATCCCTTATACTGTGGTTCTTGGTGAATGTAGCTATTAGAGAAGGAGTTGGATCTTATTCATATTCATACAGCTCCCGAAATTGTGGTGTTGCTTTCAGGGACTCTCTTGATAGTTATCAAGGGAGCATATACTCAGTCGCAAGACTGGAGAGACTTGACAAATTGTGTTTTCAGAGATCTTGGTTCTCTTTCCTCTAAACCAGCGGTTCTCAACCCCTTTGGGGATCAAACGACCCTTTCACAGGGGTCACCTAAGACCATCGGAAAACACATAGATAATTACATATTGTTTTTGTGATTAATCACTATGCGTTAATTATGTTTAATTTGTAACAATTAAACTGGGGGTCACTACAACATGAGGAACTGTATTAAAGGGTCGTGGCATTAGGAAGGTTGAGAACCACTGCTCTAGACCATGGAATCTCTGTGCGTCAGAGAGTCACTCTGGACATTTTTGTTCTTGAGCTTACATCTAGGATTGGTACTCAGTAACCTAACTCTTGCATCCAATGGGAAAGATATTTCTGCTGCTGCCGGTTTGTAGGTATAGGAACTGCCTTGATGAGTTACCCTTTGAGACAGCATGAAGGGACCTGGAGAGTATGATGCTAAGTGAAATAAGCCAGTCAGAGAAAGATAAGTGTCACCTGATCTCACTCATATGTGGAATCTAATGAACAAAATAAACTGATGAACAGAAGAGATGCAGAGACATGGAAGCATGCACCAGACTGATGAATCTCAGAGGGAAGGGGGGCAGGAGGATATTAACCAAAGAACTTACATGCATATATGCATAACTCTTGGACACAGAAAATAGTTCGGTGAAGGCCTGGGGAGGGAGCAGGGAGGAGGGGGGAGAGTTAGGGGATATCTGTAATACTTTGAACAATAAAGATAAATTAAAAAAAGAGTTGCTCTGGCACTGGACTGTTGAAGCAACCCTGTAATACGTCTCATAATGCAGCTCACACCAAAAACTCCATAGGATTAGCCCTCACATTTCTGGTCTAGAAAGAGGAGTCAGATGATAACGATGGTGGTGTGGCTTCATACATTTGTGGAGCTTTCTCTATTCCTTTCTGAACTAGATGGTAGAAACTGTAGGGTATCTGTTCTGTAGCAATGGTCAAAACGAGATAGAGTTCAAGCCCCAGGAAATACTATTTTTGTGCAGCAGAAAACAACTGAGCATCAACATGCTTTTAAAACAAATACCGTATGATCTCACTAATATGTGGAATCTAATGAACAAAATAAACTGACCAACAAAATGGAACCAGAAGCATGGATACATGGAACAGAGTGGCTGGTGCCCGAGGGGATGGGGGTGGGGTGACTGGATAAAGAAGGTGAAGGGATTATATGCACACCCCATGGACGTGGACAATAGTGTGGTAAAGGCCAAGGGAGGGGGAGGCAGGGGTGGGTGGAGGTGGGCAAAGGAGGAGAAGAGGAGGACACCTGCAATAATGTCAACATTAAACATTTTAAATAAAAATTGTGAAAAAAGCATGTTAATGAAAACTGCTGTAGGTATTTTGAACTAAACTTTTGTGATTTTTATTTGAAATCTTTAGATTTATAGTGTGCCTTTTGGGTCTGGGCTAGTCTGTCTTCTGTACCTGGATATACTGTGCGGCCCACACTGAGTTGAAGCGTCTATATACCGTTGCTAATGGATATAGGTATCTTTATTGAATGCCCTTCCCCCACCCCTTTTTGGAAGTTTTGTCACCTGCCTTTTATTTTTTTGCTTACTTGTTATCCCTGAGATGAATGGGTCTGTGGTTTTGGCTTAGGGAAATATTATAATGCCAGACTTTCATTTGCAAAATATGTAATAATTTACCTGGTTCTCTGGACCATAATTCTTCTAAGCCCAAGATTTCTTTTTAAAATATATTTTTATTGATTTCAGAGAGGAAGGGAGAGGGAGAGAGAGATAGAAACATCAATGATGATAGAGAATCATTGATTGGCTGCCTCCTGCACACCCCCTATTGGGGATTGAGCCTGCAACCTGGGCATGTGCCATTGACCGGAATCGAACCTGGGACCTTTCATTCCACAGGCTGACGCTCTATCCACTGAGCCACACCGGCTAGGGCTAAGCCCAAGATTTTAATGAGTCAGATGCTACAGATAGTCAGTGGAACAAGAATAATGCAATGGAAGAGTAGTGCAGTTATTTCAATGATGTAGATAAAACTACAGATCTATATTTTAATAAGATGAAAAATTTCTTTAGCATTTCATGGATTATACATATTGTATACCATATGGTTTCATTAATTGATCAGCTATGTTTAGATGTTTACATGTATGGAGCATTATAATAGAAAAGATTTGGTACTCTTAAAAATTCAAAATAAAGCCAGACATCTTTAAAACTGTAAAATTTAAGTGTTCTCAAGAAAGTGACATTTGAGCCCTTAGGGATGAAGAGGAGCAGGTGAAAGCTGAAGAAATCACTTGTGGGATATTGAGGGTACGAAGAGGAAGCCTTCCAGTAGTGCCTGTTGGTAGTGAGACCTAGAGAAAGGCAGTAGCTACATTGTTTGCTCTTTCAAAGGAGTTATTTTAATGCTCATTCCAGTGATGTTTCCATTGCTTAGACCATTTTTGAAAGTTTTCCTGACCTTGCCTTCAGATCCTGTTTTGAAACACAAAAGAAATTTTTCTCTTTAAAAACAAAGAATGTTTTGCTGTGTAATCAACCTCTTATTTAATAGACTTGCTTCAAAAGGGCTTTTGATTATTTATAAAAATTGAATCTACCCATGGGGGCATATATTTATACGTTTTATCACAGATAGTATGAGCTTTGAAATTGAGAATTTTAAAAATCTATATGTTTCAATTTATAGAAATTGATTTTTTCAGAAATGTGAGAAATTTTGAGATGTTTGCTCTAACCGAAATATCCTTGATTGATCACTGGTTTTTCAGTTCATCTACAGAGACTGGTCTGTTCACAAATCGATGTGTGTATTTGTGTGTGTGTGTGTGTGTGTATGTGCCCGTGTGTGTATGTAGGCAGTAGAGAGAAGGAGAGGTAAGGAGCATTTGAAATGGAGTCCATAGTTGAAGACCTTCATTCAAATATTTTACAAGCTGTGTGATCTTCAGTCCCCTACAGCTTCAATATGATTTCACTTATATGTGGAATCTAATGAACGAAATAAACAAACAAAATAGAAACAGACTCATAGATACAGCAAACAGACCAACAGCTGTCAGAGGGGAGGGAGGTTGGGGGCTGGGTAAAAAAGGTGAAGGGATTAAGCAAAAAGAAACCACAAAAAAACTTGTAGACACAGACAACAGTATGGTGATTAACAGAGGGAAGGAGGGGTGAGGGGAGGTAGAAGAGGGTGAAAGGGAGGTAAGTGGGGATGGAAGGAGATGACTTTGGGTGGTGAACACTCAATACTGTATGCAGATGATGTATTATAGGATTGTACACATAAAACCTATATAATTTTATTAACCAATAAATTCAATAAAAATTAAAAACAAATTTTAAAAAATTATAGCAACATTACCACCCACTTATGTTTTCTGGATATTAAAAAATAGATTTAGAAGTACTTTGTCAACGAAAAAATACTTTATGTGTGTATATATATTTCATAATTAGATTAGTGTGCACCTATAAAAGTTATTGCTTAAATAATAAGCAAAATAGGAGCACTTTTAATTGAGGACAAACCCCATAATTGGACATCTTAGTTTATAAAAAAAATTAGTTGTTTAAAATTTTATGTTATAGAATATTTATTTTTGTGTCATTTAAAATGTGTATTATTACATGCTTATTCTGTATTGTTCTTTTGTTGACATGTTTACTCATGTCAAAAAAGAATTCACCAGTTAAAAAAAAAACTTCTTAGTGTATTTACATGCCTATTTATTGATAGTGGTATGTGTACAGAAGGGAATAGAGGGAGTTAGGGCTAAAAGTTGAGGTAAAGCCCTAGCTGGCTTGGCTCAGTGGATAGAGCATTAGCGTGCAGACTGAAGGGTCTTGGGTTCAGTTCTGGCCAAGGGCACATGCCTGGGTTGTGGGCTTCATCCCCAGTAGGGGGCGTGCGGGAGGTAGCCAATCAATGATCCTCTTTCATCATTGATGTTTCTATGTCTCTCTCTCTCTCTCTCTCTCTCTCTCTCTCTCTCTCTCTCTCTCCTTTCTCTCTGAAATCAAAGAAATATATTAAAAAAAAGTTGAGGTAAAAGAGAAGGGGTTAAAAGGGATGCATCTGTTAAATAAATGAAATGGTTTAGGAGCAATTAAAGATCAAGAAACATTAATCATCTGTATAAGTGTGTTGATTTTTAAAATTTGGATTACACACTTCTAGAGCATTTTTTTTTTGTAGAAAGATGGATGCACCTGCATATAGAATAATCCAAGATTATCTAAACCAGAACTACTCATTGAGAAGGGAGGGTGATCTGGGGTATTGTATTCTTAGACTACTGGAGCCTCCAGGAAACAGCCTTTCTGAAGAAAGCTATGACCACCATTATTGAAATCAATGAATAATATTCGATAAAGTCTCACTGGCGTTAGCTGTGTTTTGTGATTTGCGGGAATGTTGATATTTATGTGTGCTGCTTACGTGATTTTTAATTGATAAGGTTCCCCCCCCCCCTAAAATTACACGAATAATCAGGTAGTCACTATGTATAGCCTTTAAAAAGGGACATTATTAACTTTTCTTAGAAAAATACATAAATGGAGACATTTTAAGATTAAATAAGACATGAAGACGATTTCCACATGTTTCTTTAGAAGAAGTATGGCATTGTAAATGCAGGCAGGAAAAGCTCCGTGGTCTCTCATCTTTTTATTGCTTCATGGTATCAAAGGAGATACCACTTATTTTGAGAACGCTCTGGCCCTATGCAGCAGCTTGAACATTGAAGGGACCCATATACTCTGTTGCCGGAGTTATTTCTTTCCCAGGGAAGGAGGGGAGGGATGGAGAATGCATCACCTCTCTTCCTTTTACCTGGTGGTAGCGTTGAGACGAGACCTGGCCCCCATTTTTATGACTTCGACTTGATTGCTGGCAGCCAGATGTGCTGAAACTCCTGACGGCAGCATCTATTCATTGCGTGATTTTAATAGGCTGAGAGAAATATGAGTAGAGTACATGAAGGCAGCTCAGCTTCACACTTCAGCTGGGGAAGCCCAAAAAGCTCACTGCTGTTTAGAATTCTTGCTACAGTCAGGAGAAAGCCGAAAGCTGCTCGGGCACTGAATCTTCTCCGACTGAATTAGAAGAATAATGACTGTACAATTAACTATCAACCTCTGCTCATTTAAGCACAGTTTTTACAGAGCTCAGGAGAAATATGGAACTTGATTGGCATGTTTTTATTTGACAGCGTGTGCAAATAGATGACTTTAAAGACAGGTGGTAAGGAAAAATAAGAGAAGAGAGAGAGAGAGAGAGAAAAAAGAAAAGAAAGAAAATGCAATTTGAGACATTGCGCCAGGTCTGCAATTCTGTTTTATCTCATTTTCATGGGGTTTTTTCATCCCCACCAAATATTTTACAAAATGAGCTTTTTGGACAAACGCTGAATAATACAAGGTAAGTAAAGCTAAACTGTATTTTCTTATAGTGTTGGTATTTTCAGAATACTAATCTTAAACGTCTGTAAAAATTGTTCTGTATTAAAATGTGAGCATCATCAGGGTGTTGTCTTTTTATCTGAAATAGACAATTTTATGTAGTGTTCTTAATTGATTTTAGGAAGGAAAGCAAGCTTACTTCAAAGCACAGAAAGCATCTTAAATTTAACTAGGTTGACCTCTGAATCATGCAGGCTGTTTCATGATTTCATTTTCTAAGAAATAAAAGGATTAACTTAAAATGCCTGACATCTTTCTCTTTGTGATCATGGCAGTTATTATATTGCATATATGGGGATGGGGCTAAATAATCATGTGTGATTTGCTGGAAAAGGTGAATTAGCAGTTATGCATGCTCTTTGTAAAACATGCGGAAGATGTTTTCTAGGTCTGAGATATTTCTCTATGCAGGGATCAATAATCACTTTTAAACAGGCTCTATTATGGAACTGCTAATAATGCTTTGTATTAGATTGGCTAGTTTGGAAGGATGCTTCGTTATAAATTCTATTGCTTTTCAACCTGATCTTTGTGTGTGTGTGTGTGTGTGTGGTGAAGGTTGTTAAATTCTGAACATATGTTTTAGATGGTTTCTCTAGCTTATGGTTTAAAGAGATAGCGTACAGAAGAATGCTTTTAAAATGCAGTTTTGTCATTCAGTTTTCCCCTCCTTTGAGTTGCTTGTCTTTTGAGAATTTCTAATGTTATATACCTAGTATAGGAAAAAAAAAAGCTCATTTTAACTAAATACGTGTGGGGAAAGACTGAGAAAAAAAACGATAATGCATTGAAATCTTCTGGAAATCGAGGGAAAACTAATAGTGCACAGAATATTGAATGGTTTTGCAGGTCTCTTCCTTTTAGGGTCTTTGAACAATGTGAGGCAGCCTGTTTTAGACATGAAGAAATACCTAATAGCAGTATATGTTTTGATTTAACAAACGTAAAGGAGGCTTTATAAATTTCTAGGCATTTAAAACATTTACTGATGATAAATATATCTATGACCTTTCCATTGAATATGGAGCAGCATGTTTCCTTTTAATAAAATTTCACGTCTTTCCCCAGTGCAGATCTGGTCAGTTAACTAATTATTTTTTTTTTAATATTTTGTTTTCAGACTAATGTAAAATATATAGCAGCATGTGAAATGCTATGATAGGTTATCTATAGTTTCAGATAGAAAGATAGTGGGGTTTCTTACTTAGCAATATAATATTTAAGTGTATGATTTATGATAAAAGTAATTTGTATTGATTTAAGTATGGCTTTCCTAAGAATTCCTTGACCCAAAGCTACTAGAGTTTTAGGATATGTACTCATCCCTTATAAATACTTTCTGTATTTGATTTCTCTTTTTTTTTTAATGCCAAGAATTTGTGTGTTTAAAAATATTAATATTAGGGCTGGGAATATATTCATTTTAAGAATTGTGCATAGTATGGAATTAATTTTAAAGTAAATGTTACTAGGTTTAAAAATATGAGAATATCTATTTTTTGAGGGAATTATGTGCACCCCTATTACTACACATTTGGTTTGGCCACAAGTTTCTTTTAGCACAAGTTGTCATGCTTATAATTGTAATGCTCTCATTATTAACAATCTGGAATTTTATGCTGCGGTAATTAAATATTAAATTGTGGAGTTTGTAAGGATTCTGTAAGACCAGTCTTATTTAACTTTTTTTAGCCTAAATTATCTGAAACAATTAATAAAGAATTTATTCTGTTTTAGGGGGAAAAAAACCACTTTCTATGTTCTTAACTTGGTCTTCTAAAAACATATGACTTTTCTTTCACATATAGATCTATTGATCTTCATAACTAATCAAGTACTTGATTTACTTACAAAGTAAGTCAAAACCAATTTAAAAATAGCTATTATTTTAGAAGTATGAAGAGTAAAAATAAATTTATAAGAACGTACAATTAGTAAAGCCCCCCTGCACATATTTTAATGTTTTGGTTACTTTGTGTTCAGATCAGACACAATGGTCTTTTAAAATTATTATTTTGCTTAGATGAAAAAAAATATAAATACCTAAGCATCAACATTTCAAGTTAGCATAGAATCAGAAAGTAAGATTTAGACTTAAAAAAAAATCATCCTTGAAGAAAAAAATGGAAGAATAACGACTTAGTATGTCATCAGAAGATGTTATCTTACAACTTAAAATTTTTTCTAAGTAATGAGACTTTCAACTTCATGGACTGGACATTATGCGTTTGAGATCTGAAGCATCAATTACATAAGTATCACCTCTGGAAAGAACAGTTTGGTTATTATTACATGAGTAGTTCTCATCTGTTTGGATTAGTTGAAATGGAATATTCAGTATTTGTATTGTGACATTAATTCCATCTTTACACTGATAGAAAATAACATCAGGGATATGGACAATTAGGTTATATTTTCTTCTGAATTGCTTTCTAGGAGAAATGACTAGAATAGTACCATGTATCAGTTGTAGACAACGTATTATCAAAAGAGGACCCTTTCAGGGAGTTTTCTTGAGGCTTTTTCTAGGTACCCAATCTTATCCCTAAATCTGCAACGCAACCTTCATCAGGTTGTCAGATGATAGGGCAATTTACTTCTATGACATATTAGCAATAGAAGATTAAGATGAAAATTTCCCAAAATAATTGCTCCAAAAGCATTTCCAGATTCAACTTGCAAAGGAGCAAAGATTTTAAAGACACCTATAACATTTTATGTATCACAAATCACTAAACTGGAGATTAATATAGATTGTTAAAGCATTTTATTACCTAATGAATAATTGAAATTTACTTGTGAGTGGAAATCATTAGAATATTTTAGGTTTTTTTGTTGGAAACCAAATAGTACAAAACCCTATGTTTCAATCTGGAAGTTTTTAACTTATTCTCTTATTATTGTGGATCTTGAGTACCATTGTAGGGCATTAAAGAAGTGGCAGGATATCCTATGTTCTTTTACAGTTAAAATGAAACAACTGAAGGTCCAGCAAGAAGAAGCCACACACAGTGTCTGTGTCCTATGGCAATCCACTTGATAGGTTTTGATGAAATGCCACTTTGATTTAAACTCTTGTTATCAAGTTTTCTTACTGTAAACTCATTTTCCCCGAAATAAATTAATCCGGATACAAAGATAATTGCTTTTTATTGCCAGTAGAAAAGTCCTCAAGTATTAAATTCATTATGAAATCTAAGTTTTGCCATCTTGTCTTTGGAAGGAAACATAAATACTGGGATGCTAGAGGTATATTTTTAATACAGTTCACTGCGTTGAGTAATCAATTGCTTTGAACATTATTCAAAAGATGATGACCATCTTTTGTGATAAAATTTCTGGAATAATGTACTTAATATCTCCCAAGTTTCCCCATTTACTGATTTTTAGTAATCTTTCTTGTACCGTGAAGAAAACGTATTTTCTTCCAGATTGTAATTATTTCTTCGTCACCAAAGGTGTGAGAGTGAATTTGCTGTGCTGGTTGGCCACACAGGGGCATAATAGAACTTGATTTACTCGGAATAGGTAAAGACAGTCTTTCTCTCCCTTCGTATATATGTGCAGACTTTTATGTTAAAAGATATGCAGACTTTCATATTAAATGTAAGAGTAAAAAAACTTAGCAGACCAAAGAATATTTGGATTTGTAGTAGGTATTTTTAATTGTAAGTAGGTTAACCATAAGTTCCGGTTTGTCTGAACTAGTCCTAGTTTATGACTGCTATCTTCCACTCTTTATTATTAATAACACTTTTCTCTCTCTCAAAAGTGTTTATTGGACAATAAATTATGGAGCTGTTCTCATTATAAAAAGAAATGGAAAGCTTGAAATCACCTAGTGTAAATGGATTCTTTTCCACTGAAACATTTTCACAGTTCTAAAACATTAATATTACTTAAAAATAGAAATATAAAACAGTGTTATTTATTGAATTTGTAAAATAAATGCTTAATTATTTAGCCTGGTAGTGTTTTTTTTTTGTCAGGAATACTTAATCATTTACACAGCGTTTACTATCGCTTTGGTTTATAATGAAGCCATCAGTATGTGTTCAGGATTTTTGGCTCAGACACCTGTTATTTATCATGGCACATTATTGGCTACTTTGACATTGAAATAAGAGCATGCTTACTTTTCATAGCTCTGGGAATGCAGTACTCACAGTGTGTATTGTTTGGAGTTGGTAGGAGTGCAACACAATCAATATGTCATGATGGGAACATATTTTATAAACAATCTGTATTCTGAAGTTTAGAGCCACCCAGTAGTCTGATACATATGCATAGATACACACAACATGCGTGTCTTATGCATGTATATAAACCTTGTTAAATGTATAATAATTATAAATATAAAAATCATATACTATCGACATAAAAGGTTATCTTAACAAGTATATATTTCTAATTAAAATGACTTAATTCACAGATATGGATATAACTACTATTTTTACTCAAATCTTTATTATGGACCTTAGCTATATACACAATTATTAGTCTAGATACTTAATCTGATACTGATAAATAATGTTTAAGTATTTTCCTTATTTAAAGAACTTTTTATAAAGTTACTGCTTTTGTTGATGACTGACAGGTAAATGTTAACTGTACCTTTTTATTATAAACTTTTATATGATCATAAAAGATCGTAGAAAACTCAAGGAAGACAATTACTGGGAAACTTCTTTGTGTTTAATTCTGGCACTATTAACTGAATAGTAAAATGGATTCATTTCGTATGTGCTATGGCTGTCTTCATATCCATTTACGAATTACAAAGATTCATATACTCAGCAAAAGAATCCCTAGGACTGACTCACGATTTGAGTTTGACTTCCGAATTTGAGACATTTTAAGTATATCCGAAATGTGTGTGAACACTCCCTTTGGACAAACTGGAAAAAGCCATTGGACTTTAAAATTGTAGTATCTTCAAATGTAAAGGCTCTTTTCTTGCCTAGTGCTTATTATTATTATTTAATATATTTTTATTGATTTCAGGAAGGAAGAGAAAAGGCGAGAGAGAAACATCAATAATGACAGAGAATCATTGATTGGCTGCCTCCTGCATGCCCCACACTGGGGATCAAACCTACAACTTGGGCATGTGCCCTGACCTGGAATTGAACCATGACCTCTTGGTTCATAGGTCAGTGCTCAACCACTGATCCATGCCAGCGGGGCTTGCCTAGTGTTTTGTAATCTATGCTTTTTGTTTGTTTTTATCAGAGAATACTTTCTTCAAAAACTAACTCAATATGTAAAGCAGGTAAAAGTGGAACAGCTCTGGTTTAGAAAGTGGGACATGGGACCCACATTAGGCTCCAAGAAACACAATTTTTAGCTGATTGCTTAAATCAAATTCAGGACTTCTTACTTAAACTCCTTTAAATTTTCCTTCTCATTGTGTGACCTTGAAAATGTCAGAGATAGAGGTGATGGAAAATGACAAGGACAGCTGCCATGTTCAATCAAGGATTGATTTATGCCTGACTCTTCCACAAAGAGTGGTATAGCTTTACCTTGTCTAGTGTCAGGACTTGTGTTCATGTCTTGCGTTGGCTACTTACTGGCTGTGTGATATGGTAAAGTCACTCTACCATGAGCTTCTTGACTTAGGGATTATATATTCATTAACCCCTGAGTTTCCACACTTAGCCCTCAGGCTTCTTTCCCATCCATACCAGCTTCCCTCAGCCTCTAAACCAGCGGTTCTCAACCTGTGGGTCCTGACCCCTTTGGTGGTCGAATGACCCTTTTGCAGGGGTCGCCTAAGACCATCCTGCATATCAGATATTTACATTACGATTCATAACAGTAGCAACATTACAATTATGAAGTAGCAACGAAAATAATTTTATGGTTGGGTCACAACATGAGGAACTGTATTTAAAGGGCCAGAAGGTTGAGAACCACTGCTCTAAACCCAAATATCGTTCTGCTTCCCCCCACCACTATAAATGCACTCTGTCTGTTCTAGAACTTTATATAATTGAAATCATATAGAATATACTCTTTCACAAAAGACTTAGCATAATTTTAAACATTCACCCATGTCATTGCATGTATGAATAGCTTTTTCATTTGTATTTATTCCTGAGTAGTATTCCATGATACGAATATACCACACTCTCACATATTAGTTTTTGTGTGTATGGTGTGAAGATAGAGGTCAAGATTTAGATTTTTCTGGATTTTCAGTGTTCCATCACTATTTATTGAATAGAATTAAAGACTTTCTGCACCCTATTGGATTGTTTTGTCACCTTTATAGACAATTAAATAATGGTGTAAGTGAGGTTCGCTTTCTGGGATATCTATTCTGTTAAGAAGATTCATTACTTTATAAAACACTTAATATGAGTGCATCACATATTAGTTTTCTGTTACCACAAGTGTAGGGGGTTAAAACAATACCCATTATCTTGCATTTCTGTAGATCAGAAGTTCCGGTGGGGTCATCTGAGCTCTCTGCTTAGGGTCTCCAAGGCTGAATCAAGATGCCAGCTAGCCTGGGCTCTTCTCTGGAAGACCATGGCAAGAACCCACTTCCAGCTTCATTAAGATTGTTGGCAGAACCCAGTACTTTGGGTTGTGGACTGAGGTCCCTGTTTCCTGGTGGCTCTCAGCTTCTAGAGGCCTCTTGCATTTTTTAGCTCATAATTCTGTTCATTTTATTAATGTATTGTTAAAAAAATATTTTTACTGATTTCAGAGAGGAAGGGAGAGGGGGAGAGAAATAGAGACATCAATGATGAGAAAGCATCATTGATCGGCTGCCTTCTGCACGTCCCCTACTGGAGGCCAAGCTTGCAACCGGGGCATGTGCCCTTGACCGGAATTGAGCCTGGGACCTTTCAGTCCACAGGCTGATGTTCTATCCACGGAACCAAACGAGTTAGGAATCATTTTTTTTTATAGTAATTCTTTTTAAAATTGAAATATACTGACATATAGTTGTAGGACTACAACATAATGATTTGATACATGTATACATTGCAAAATGATTACCAAAATTAGTTTAGTTAACATTCATCACTGCAGTTATTATTTTTTTTATCTTGTGATGATAACTTTGAAGATTTACTTTCTCAGCAACTTTCGAATATATAATACAATATTGTTAACTATAGTCACACGCTGGACATTACGTCCCAGGACTTATTTCTCTTCTAGCTGGAAGTTTGTAGTTTTTGAACACCTTTACCTTTACCCATTTCACCCCACCCCCTCCTCCCTTTGTCACCCAGCTATTTCTTCTCATATTTATGAATTTGTGTAGCAGTCTTTCTCTGTCTGACTTACTTAACTTAGCATAATGCCTTCAAGGTACATCCATGGTGTTGCAGATGGCAGAATTTTTTCTTGTTTATGGTTGAATAATATTTAAATATTTTAATATATATACATGCTTTATAATCATCTATCTAATAATAAATCATATTTCCTTAATCCACTATCCATCCACAGTCACTTAGCTTGTTTCTACATCTTGGCTATTGTAAATATACTACAGTGAACATGGTGGGGTATAGAGATCTTTTTGAGCTAGTGTTTTTGTTTTCTTTAGGAGTAGAGTTGCTGGTTCATATGTTAGTTCCATTTTTAATTTTTTTCTTAAATTTTTTTTTATTGATTTCAGAGAGGAAGGGAGAGAGATAGAAACATCAATGATTAGAGAGAATTATTGAACGGCTGCCTCCTGCACGCCCTCCCACCGGGGATCAAGCCTGCAACCCTGGTGCCCTGACTGGGAATTGAACCATGACCTCCTGGTTCATAGGTCAACGCTCAACCACTGAGCCAGCCCATCTGGGCCTATTTTTAATTTTTTGAGGAACCTCCATAATGCTTTCCATAGTGGTCGAACCAATTTACATCCCCACCAGCAGTGCACAAGGGTTTCCTTTTATCCACATGTTTGCCAACACTTGTTATCTCTTGTCTCTTTGATAATAACTATTCTAACAGGTGTGAGATGATATCTCATTGTAGTTTTGATTTTCATGTTCCTAATGATTAATGAAAATCTTTTTTGTGTGCCCGTCTGCCATTTATTGTCTTCTTTGAAAAAATGTCTATTCAGATCCTCTGCCCATTTTTTAGTTGGCTTGTTTTTTTTTTTTTTTTTTGTTATTGAGTTATATGACCTCTTTATATATTTTGGATATTAATCCATTATCAGATATATTATTTTGCAGATATTTTTCTCTCCAAAGTGTGCCTCTTTATTTTGTTGGTGGGCCTCCTTTGTTGTACAGAAGCTTTTTAGTTTGATGTTCCACTTGTTTATATTTGCTTTTGTTGCCTTTAACTTTCCAATATTAAAAATCATTGGAAAGACTGATGTCAAGGAGCTTACTGCATGTGTTTTCTTTAGCAGTTTTATGGTTTCAGGTCTTAGGTTAAAGTCTTTAATCCATGTGGAGTTGATTTTTGGGTATGGTGCAATGTAGTGGTTCAGTTTCATTCTTTTGCATGTGATTGCCTAGTTTTCCCAACACTATGTTGTGAGGAGTCTGTCCTTTCCCCCTTATATATTCTTGACTCCTTTGTTATAAATTAGTTGTTATAAATGAATAGTGTTTTTTTCTGGGCTCTCTATTCTATTCTATTCCATTGATCTATTTATGCCAAATGGGTGTTGTATTTTGTCAAATGCTGCATCTACTGAGTTGATCATAGAGTTTTTATTCTTTATTAATGTGGTGTATCACTTGAATTGACTTGCAGATGTTGAACCATCTTTGCATCCCTGGAATAAATCCCATTTTGTCATGGTATATCATACTTTTAATATTTGTTGCCTCAGTTTGCTAATATTTTGTTGAGGATTTTTGAATGTATGTTCATGAGGAATATTGGTCTGTAATTTGTGTGTGTGTGTGTTCTCAAATTTTTTTTATCTCTATGAATTTTTATTTGCTTTTTATCATTTACTGAGAAAAAGAGTGTTAAAACTTCCAATGATGATTAAATATTTGTCTGTTTCTTATATTAGTCTGTCTTTTTTTTTTTTGCTTCATGTATTTTGTTGTTCTGTTTTGGATATGAATTCTAAACTAACAGTTTTTAGCAGCTGTTTCTTATGCTCAGTAAATGCGATGCTCTCTGCCTGGGCTTCAGTTCCTCATGCTATGCTTGGGAGATTGTTTGTAATCAGAAAACTAGTGTGAAACTTATCTAATATGCATTTTCTGTTTCAAGATTCTCAGCGTTGTACTACATCCAGTGCCTTAAAATGGTTGTTTCATTTATTCTGCCTAGTTTTATGGCAAGAAGAAAAACCTTTTACTAGCTACTCAGGAAAATGTTAATTAATTTATAATAACCTAATAAGCACCCATGTACCTACCATCCCTAACAAGAGCTGGAACCTAAGCAATAATTTACATCTAACCATTTGGTTACCTCATCTCATATTACCAACTCCTCCAGTTTATGCCAATTATATTGAGTTCCACGTTCATCATTCCTTTACTTTCTTTATATATTTCTAAAAAAAATCGTACTGTTTTATTTCCAGTTAATTTTAATTTATTTATTTTGACGGCTGTATGATATTCCATAGTGTGACTGTATCATAGGTTTTAATCCACTCTCCCATCTGCGGGTCTTTGGATTGTTTCTAAATTTTTGCTGTTGTGAGAATGCTGCTATAAACATATCTCCTGTTGTACATATGTAAGAGTTTTTCTTGGATATATTCCATTCATATGTTCAAATGTAAGAGATAACGCCAAAGTGTTTTCCAACAAATTGGAAAGTTCAGTGAATTCATCAGTGCGAATGAAATGATTCAAGAGCCAAACATTAATTTAAAAAGTTGGACAATTTTAACCATAGCTGCCACTGGGAGGTGCACTTGTTAATGTGGCAGCAGTCACAGAATAAGTGTATTAAATGAATACACTCAGAACAGAAGTTTTTCCACCCTCCTTTCTCTCTCCTCCTCTTCATCTCTTTTCTTCCTCCACTCTTTCTTTTTTTCTTGCAAGGTATAAAACTTCTCAACATCCGTGAAGGAAGACCTTTGAGGCAGGAGTAGCAGTGATAGAACAGGCCTGCACTGTCTAGGCATGCAGAAGGCAGCCAATCAATGATTCTTTCTCATCATTGATGTTTCTATCTCTCTATCTCTCTCCCTTCCTCTCTGAAACCAATAAAAAAATATATTTAAAAAAATAATGCAGGGCCTAGTATTTTCATGGATAAAATCTCTAGATTGCTGAGAAAAAACTGTATTGTCTGTAATGATATTAAATTAGGGTATGTGGGCTTATCTAGGTCCTCAAAGCTGTCACTTGGGAGTTTATTTATTCTCAGTTAGGTAGGTACCAAAAATCCCCTCCCCTATACACACTTCTATCTGGGAAAGAATTTCATCTTAATTTTTATCTCTGGAAATAATAAATACAAAAATCTCTAAAACTTGTTTCCACATCTGAAATTGTTGCCTTTTCTTTTTTTTAAACTAGCTATGAAGAACAAATTACTTTTTTCTCTCTCGTACATGATGTTACTTTATGAATTATCTCTTTCATTTGGATGTTTACTGTTGAACACTGAGAAAACTAGACTTGACAATTTTCTCTCTTGGCATAAGTCTCCATTATCAGCAACAAGATGCTAGCACGTGAATCGGAGTAAGATTTTCAGTCCTCACAGCCTGATGGTGCTCTATCTCATTGCCTGTAGCTGCAGAAATGCAGGTGAGCCTTGTGAACCCAATCAGCCAGACATCTTCCTCCATCAAATCTTACGGCTGGTTCAGAACTCTCTCAGCATCTGCTTAAAATTCTCAGACTGCTTTCACCAAATTTGTTTAAATCCTATTTGTGGTTACACTTGATTATACATCTGTAGACATTTGAGGGTTGGCATTAAGAAATAGCTTTATGTCTTATACTTATCGGATACTAACATTGCTTCTAGTGCAGCTGTAATTGAAGTAAAAAATAAACAAAAACAAAACCCCAAAATGTTTGAGATTAGGATATTTAGAGAAATAGAGCTTAGCTTCATTTTATGTGGCTTCATAAAATCTTGCACATAAAGCAAAATCTTAGTTTTCTGTTGACTTTCATTATATTTTCAGTGATTTGTTGAGACTTGTACACTGTAGACAAAACGTAGCTATGTCTTTTAAATTTTAATCTGGAACCTTGATCCTTGTGTAGGGATTAAATTTTGCTAAATCTTCCCCCCCTCTCCCGCCTTCGGTTGGTCTCTTCTCCCTCTTCCCCTCCCTCCGCCTTCCCTCTGAAGTTTGACGGTCTGTTCCATGCTTCTCTGTCTCTGGATCTATTTTTGTTCATCAGTTTATGTTGTTCATTATATTCCACAAATGAGTGAGATCATGTGATATTTATCTTTAAATCCTTGTTAAAATATATATATACATATATATGTATATATATATTTTCATTATTGATTTCAGAGAGAGGCAGAGAGAGAGAGAGAAACATCAATGATGCTAGAGAATCATTAATTGGCTGCCTCACGCATGCCCACTACTGGAGATGGAGCCTGCAACCTGACCGGGAATCAAACCCTGACCTCCTGGTTCATAGGTTGACACTTAACCACTGAGCCTCACCAGCCGGGCTAAATCCTTTCTAATACACTGAGTATATATAATTTTCTGTGACAAGTTAAGAAGCACCCATTTTAAACAAAGGCAGCTATCAAGTACTTTTAATTTATTTTTCAACTAATTTTGTTAAGTACCTACAATTTGCCAAGTGCTTTATAGGCACGGAGCGGGGAGATGGTGGAAAAGCATATCAGGATGTCCATCTTTGGAGAACTTCTACTGTGACTTGTCTACTTACTACCAGGAAAATTTGGGTTCAGAGGAATCATTCTTAAACTAGGCCTTTGGTCTCACCTTGATTCTGCCCTAATGGAGAAGCCGCTTGCAGGTGACTGACTCGCTTTTTAAGTTTGAGGACTAGAAGTCAGAACCTTCATATTTAATTAATGTTAGTCTTGAAGTCTGCTTGCTTCTGGCTACCCTGCACCTGAAAAATCCACTTCATTAGAACTTACGCTAAAGGTTAGAAAAAGAAAAAGAAAACTTGGTGCAAGTTGCTTAGACCAGAGCCTGACAGGAGTGAAGCCCGTAAGGGAATGAGTGAAGCATGACAGGGAGGAGCTCGGCAAGGATGTGGCCTCAGGTTACATCATGTCCTGGCGGTGGGAGACTGGAGCACGACTCTTCCCCAGCGTTGTTCCTCCCTTCTATGTACTCCTGTCTCAGTCCCTCAGTGGTTAGCATCTATCCCTGGGGTGGGGGTAATTTCCTGGGTGAAAAGGCTGTCCTCATTTGAGGCATTTCTTTGGTGAACAGAGTTAGTGGTGAGCAGTTACCAGCCAACGCTCCCAGCAGCTGGAAGGTGGTGCACTCGCCTTGGCTGTACCCCTCGCATCATTTGGAGCCACTTGCTTCTGACAGTTCCATTTACTCCATTCAGGCACAGGGCTTCCAGAACTCTGTGTTCTCAATTTCTGTAAAAACTGTGATGAGGAGGACTCTGTCCCCTACCACTGCAATGGACCCTGTGGCCATCATGGATACTTACCAACTCCTTTCTCTCTCTCACCTCTAAGGTCTAAGTGACTTACTTGGTAGGTGGCACCTGACCCTCATTCCTGCAGAGTCTTAGCTCCTTGTCATCATGTCCTTATGATGGATTCCCATGTATAGTGGCAGCATGACTTGCAGATAACACGATTATTAGCCTGTGGATAATCCGAACGTCCGGCGTGTCCTCCTGCCCCCACTCTGTAGCAGCCGTCTGACCCCCTCACAAGGATCAGGGGCAGTTACTCCTGCTGGTGTGCTTATTCTTTTCTGGAGCAAGAAACACAGAGGGAACAGGCTGTAGCCATCGCTTAGTTTCGTGTGCTGAAGAAGCCGTCCATGCTCTGGGAGCCAGATCTCCAGAGCCTGAGCAGCGGTGTGGTATAAATTTCCCAAGTGGATACCTGCCAGTAGTGGTTAGTGGGTCACTCTTACTTCCACCCCTTGGTTCCTGACCTGTGTATCCTTCCTATTGGGGACACAGCGACATCTGATAGCCAGAGACTTAAGAAGTGTACTGTGTCCTAAAAGATAGTGTCCCTCCCTTGCAGGGCGTCTCCTGCAACCTGGAGTCTCAGCTGCATGTGTAGCAGGACGTTCTACTGTTTGATCAGGCTGAAAGGTTCTGGACGCCACAGTACGTGGTAGGATCAGTGGATTTCATGATTGTATCCTTACTGCATTACCACCACAGAGACATATGTCCTTTGCTTGGTCTGAAGTTTGTTATGTGGTATCCCCTGTAGGTAAAGCAGGCACTCTATGAGCACATGTACAGTGGCACTTCGAGGTACTCTGGGCCGGCAAGGCAAACCCATACCTGTAACCCCATCTATACCTGTTTGAATGAATTATTGACCCTTACAGGATGGAAGCAGTTCTGTGTAGCCAACTTATTACCAAATGTTCAGTTGGTCTCTCTGAAGGATGGCGTCATCTTGGAGGGCTCTGTGGCTGAGAGCTCAGACATTTATCAGGAGCAGGAGCTTTCTCAGTCATGCGGAGAGTAGAATACACTGTTGGGTACGTCCACAGCTTACATATCTGCCACCATGGATCTGTTTCACTTGTGGGGGTGAGTGGGGTTGGGAAACAGGTCAGCTGGCATGTCATGACCAACCTATGGGTCTACTTCATTATTTAATGCCTCGTTTGTAGCAGATGTTCTCTGATGCACAAAATGTGCAATGCAAAGGTCCACACACCTTCAGCTCACTCTGGGAGGTCCATTCACGCTCCTCTTTGTTAGAATTCTTTGTCCCCGATCTTTCAGACTTGCAGCTCCTTGTCCTTGATCTTCCAATCTTGCTTTTTTTATTTGTTTGTTTGTTTTGTTTGGCCCCTGATCAATCAATCAATCAGCTAGTTATTCATATCTATCTATCTATCTATCTATCTATCTATCTATCTATCTATCTATCATCTTCTCTTCACCAAAATGGATAGCCAGATGTACTCCCTGAAGCTGTACCTATTGAGAAGATTTCCCCCCATCACTGCTTTCAGGGCAACCTTGAATGGGGCCGAGGTCCAGCAGCATTCCATTCTTAGCTTCTGCTTACATACTGAGCCGGCCCATTCATGCTCTAGGCTCAGTCTTTTTCTTTCTTCTTCAGCTATGCTCATGTCTCCCTTGCTCCCCACAAGTGTGTTTGTCCCACCTTGGTCAGTGGAATAGTTCCTGAATTCCCTGAGGAGCATAGCCACTGTTTTCCTCGTACATAGCAGAACTATTCCAGCATACACTCTCCACTACGTCTTTTGATTCCTCCCTTCACAATTTTCCAGGAAAATACAAGCATCTTTACTTCATTTAATGTGGACCACCACCTTTTAAGCGTTCAGGAGCCAGCTAGTTGCATAGTAATATTATCTGAGGAGGGCAGTCGCTGAGGGAGGGTGGCCAGGGCATGCCGTTATAGCAGCCAGCCCCATCATAGCAGTTGGAGGAAGGATTTATAAGCCTGGTTAAAGGGATCTGGGAAAGTTTTCTCATTTCATCATCCTCGGGGTCCCTACGTCACTGGCAGGTCAGTAGGTTTCCTCTGGAGTGAGTGCCATTTGGAGTCCTGTTACGGAGGCTGCTACGTACGCTATCTTGGAGGAAGGATCATCTTCCAATGTAGCTCCCTGGTGCCTGCTTAGTTCGCCAATGAATGTCAGAGGCCAACTGCTCTGGTTTTGGATTGAGGGTGAAGAAGCTGATGCCACCCTAGGTTTGATCTTTTTGTCTTTTTTGGACACACGTACTCTTCCCGCATCACTGTGACTTTCTGATTTTACCTTCCACTATGTTTCCTGTTAACAACTCGAAGAGAGCAGAGCTGAGAGAGTAGGCTTGGGGTTTAGTAGGTAAGTCATATATTTTTAATGCGAATGATTGAAATGTACTGGATCTTCCCTGTGGTACATGGCTTCTTATCTGAAAGTATATTTAGAATCCTGTATTTTTTTCTTCTCCGGTATCTACTGCTGGATAATTGAAGTGTATTACTTATATAATTTTCTATATTGTCTTTGAGTGAGGCAACTTTTGGTAACTTTCAGAAAAATGTTAGAGAACATCCTAGTTATTTGTTTTGTCAGAGTTTCGTAAAATTAATGTCTTATTTTACTTTATAGTTTTACATTACAAATTGTTTACTGTCACATCTGATGTGAATAGGTTTATATTCAGGCATGAAGGGTGCTCAGAGAACAACTCTTTTAATATTCATTTAAAGTTTTCTTCTTTATGAAGTAATATGTTAAGTCAAAAGGGAAATAATAAATGCATAATCACAGTCAAATAGTTGTCAGTTTTCTTACTGATATTTTTGTAGAGCCAGGAAAATTGATTTTAATATTACACGCACGTTTGAACTCATACAGTAATCCCAGACTGTATTTTATCTATTATTTTTGCATTGGAAGGGCATCCCAAGACAGTTTTATTCAGGAGTTGTCATGTCTGCTTCACAATCATAATTTTCAGTTGTAACTGATTGATTTGTTAGGGGCAAATTCTCATGAAAAGAAGAGATTAAAGAGGGCGCCAGAAAAGAAGAGAGTTGAAAAACTTTTACAATTTATTGGGATATGTCTAAAAGCATTCATTTTTAAATAACCAAAACACCAATTCTACTTACGATAAATAAACATTGAATACTTCCATTAATAGTTTAATTTACCATTTTTAAGTCAGGTCTATTTAAAAAGCTTTTCAAAGAAGTTAAAGCTGAGTTTTTTCCCCTGTAGGTACTCATATAATCAATAGAAACTTTAATATTATTACTTTAAATGTTGAGTCTCCCCTCCCAACCCAGATCTGCAGACTCTCTTCTTAGAAGTTGATAATAGCTAACAGAGTCCTTTAATCCTGTTGTATAACATTTTACTCGGGGGGATTCATGAGTATTGATTCTGTTACCAAAGTTAATAGATAAGAAACTAGGTAAGTAGTCATTTGTTAATATACAAATCCAAGCTTACAAATATATGCTACCTTTAACGAAGTTGCCAAGGACATGGATAGTGCCTCAATCTTCTACTGAGCCATTTTCTTATTTTGAAATAGAGAGGACAGGATTTGTTGAAATGCTTCTTCAACCAATTGTGTATCACCATGCTCACTTCTTTTCATATTTGTTTTTCTCTTACACAACTTTTTGTTCATATAACATTTTCTTCAACATTTAATTTAATTTTTAAAGTAATACTTATCTTGCTCTAACCGGTTTGGCTCAGTGGATAGAGCATCAGCCTGCGGACTCAAGGGTCCCAGGTTTGATTCCAGTCAAGGGCATATACCTTGGTTGTGGGCATATCCCCAGTAGGGATTGTGCAGGAGGCAGCTGATCTATGTTTCCCTCTCATCGATGTTTCTAACTCTCTATCCCTCTCCCTTCTTCTCTGTAAAAATCAATAAAATACATTTAAAAAATAATACTTATCTTAAAGGTCTTCATTTACCAGTGAAGCTTACGTTTTGCTTTGGAATATATTGATTTATTTTAAGATGTGTGTTTACATGAGATGGTGTATTTTGGCCTTTAGTTTCATTTCACAGTAGATGATGTCCTACCTAGATATCTGAATATTTACTATTTTTAATTTTACTGTAAAATTATTATTATACCCTATTCAGTTTATTATTTTTGGAATTACACTTAATTGAAAAAAAAACAAACACAATAGTTCATGGGTCACAAGGTGTGTAGGTTCTCTCTGTGATCTCACTGAGGACCCGCTACTATACTCTCATGTATCACCCGATTCCTCTACTGTAGATTCTTCTCTGCTATAGTAGCTGTGAAATGAAAAGCTCATGTTTTTTCATGGCAGCGTCAGGCAGCCTAGTGACTCAGTTCTGGACAGAGAGAACGTGGTCTGCTAGTGCAGCCTCTTTGGCTTCTCTGTTTTCCCTTCCTGGCATTTGCAAGAAATGCCCGAGCTGCAGTATCCAGAGTGCAGAACCGGGGAGCAATGCGTTCCCGAGGGTCTAGAGCTCTGCTGGCATCGCCAGTGCCGCACCAGCCCTGGATTGGCTTCCTGTGCGAGCCCGGTAAATACCTCTCCTGTCAAAATGCTCTTTGATGGATTTCCTGGGACTCGCAGCCAGATGCAGTTTTAACTGATTATTGGATTAGCTTCTAAAGATGAGCTTCAAAAATGTTTGTACCTTACTGCTAAGACAGGCATGCGACATCGTCCTGGCTAGGCCTGGGTAACCTTAAGAAAGCATTAAGAGACGTATTTTATTAACATTTTTAATCCCAGTCATGTCTAGCACAATCCTTTTTTGGCTAGCAGGAAATGAGGACATGTATGAAGGAATAAGAAAATTGAGTGAAAAGGGATCTATAAATTATTGGGCACTGCTTACAATAGATTTTAATCTATACATTCTGATTTTGATTTTTAACATTAGGACATATTTTACCTGTAACAGTTTTTTACTCAGATCAGACTCTACATTAATGTTTTTAATGAAATTATTTTATACATTAAAAAATTAGCATTAAGAAAGTAACTTTAGCCCTGGCTGGTTAGCTCAGTTGGTTGGAGTGTCGTCCCAATAGTCAGGTTCGATCCCGGGTCAGGGCACATACTAGAATCAGCCATTGAATGCATAAATAAGTGGAAAAACAAATCTGTGTTTCTCTCTCTCTCTCTCTTTCTCTCTCTCTGGAAGAGTACATTAGAGAAATCTAAATAATATAATTATTTGTCTAAACAATGTTTGTTTCTAGAAAACCAAAAAAAATCTAAGTATTTTGAAATAGCCAGGAGAATATTAGTTTATAAAATTGTCAAACCCCTGCCCTGGCCGGGTGGCTCAGTTGGTTGGAGTGTCGTCCCATACACCAAAAGGTTGCAGGTTTGATTCCTGATCATGGCACATACTTAGGTTGCAGGTTCGATCCTCAGTTGGGGCACCTACGGAAGGAAACAGATTCATGTTCCTCTCATTCCCCCCCAACCCTCTCCCTCTCTGAAACAAAACAAAACAAAACAAAACAAAAACATATCTTTGGGTGAAGATTAAAAAAAATAAAATAAAATTGCAAACCGCTATCCCATAGTACGAAGTTTAAGGACCCTTGAACAAATGAAAATTGCTGATTACATTATTATGTTTATTAATTATTCGTTAATGTTAATCAATTTTTAAAAGTTTGGTTTATATATTTATAAAATTTGATATCCATTTTGGTAGTAGTTTTTGGATCCTGTTTACCTTTATTCAATTATAAAGGAAAAAGCTCCTTAAATTTTAAAGTAAAAAAATGAACATTCCAACTTGTTTTAATGTTGGGACACAGAAAAGCTTTGGATTATCATGTAAAATTAGGAGAATTAAGTTAAAGAGAACCTTAGCACAGGGTAGCTGAGCTCACCTTAAGTCTGACACTAGTTACTAAAGTTATCTTGGTTTATTTCCTCTAGCTGGGAAGTGTGGTAAAAATTCTACAACAGTGTATATAGTATTACGGGGTCGTAATTTACAACAGTATAGTATACAGTAGTATGGGATCAGTGTAGGGTAGAATTAGAGGGGATCTTAGTTTTTAGTCTGAATCTTTCATCTTATAGAGAAGGGAAAACAGAAGCTCCGTGGAGGGATATTTTTGTCATTCATGCATTTGTATGAATGGGTTCAGCCTGAGTGGTTCTGTTGAAATAGATAAAATGGTTGAAATAGATCATTGTGGCTTGAAGAAATGTTCATCATCGAATAAGCTTAAATAACTACTGCACGTGACTGGTTGGAATGACATGAGACTCTGAATATTGTAATAGGATGCGGAGTGTGTCTTTTCCTGTTGCTTTTGGAAATAGAGACTGGAGCTTAATGTGAGCAAAAACCGTTAAGCAAAAGTCCTGACAGTAACTGGGACCCAACACTTCTTTCTAAAGCAAGAAACGGGTAGCTACCTCAGCTGTCACCTTTAGGGGATCTTCACTTTCTGTAGCATGAAAGAGGGCTGGGGAAAGGGAAGAAGGAGCCTAGTGGGGAGTACAGTGGCCTTCCCCTCCTTTTTCTATCCCATTGGGAAGGAATATTCTATTCTCTTTAAAAAAAAACCACACAAAACAACCCAAGGGAATCTTTGAGCTACTTGTAGTGATCAGAGGTTATGACAGGAAGGGGATGACGGCATCCTGTTCCAGGTTAGTCGCCTATTTAGTTGGTAGAATTACTGATCTATCCATCCTTATGCCTATTTCAACAGAGGGAAAGATACTTGAAAGAGAGGGGCAGTAGGGATGCATGTTTAGAGCAGCCTGCATTTCCATGTGTGGGGTGGGCTGTGTAAGTCTATTAGTCATAATTGCAAGGTTATAGAGCAGTAACAAGCAACTCTAAAATCTCAATGCTTAACCTACAGAACTTGAACAAGAAAGTTTCCTCTTGCTCTCGTAGAGTGTGGGATCGTGTGATACTGTGGGTAAGGGTGACGGACTCGCCAGAGCAGTGCTGCCCATGTGTTTCAGCGACAGCAGCGCTCCATCCTGCAGCTGCACTGCCCAGCACGTGTGGGCGGAGGAGGAGAGACTGGAGATTTGGGCAGGGGCTGTTCACTGCCTCGGCTCAGAAATGATAGGCTCCCCTTCAGAGCTCGTCGGGTGGGATTGATCTCTTGGCTTCTCCCAACTGGAAGGGGGATGAGAAGCTCAGTGCTCTGTGTGCCCAGAGGGGAAGGAAATTTGATATCACAGGACCCTAGCAGTATCTACCACAATGAATTTTCTACAGGTCAAGCTGACATCGTTGAAGGTGGCTATCCTTGAGCTGTTCTAGATGTCTAGATGGGAAGGTACATTCAACAGAACTTCGTCGAATGCAGTGATTGGAGAAAAATAGTAACATTTTAATATTTATTCCCTGGCGAGCTGAGGCAGCTCACTAAACTGCACGCGGAGACGCATGGAGTGTTTTAACTAAGAGTACAGGTTCGGGAGTAAAACAAACTGGGCTCTGCCATTCCCTTATTTTCTTTTACTTAAGCTAAGTTTTACTTTCCTTATTTGTGCAAAGGGAATTACAGTAGAACATTCTTCATAGAGTTGTTTGCGAGAGGTAAAAGAGAGAGAGTAAATCACCATGCATGCTATTTAGTAGAGAGTCAGGATTCAATAAATGTTAATGGCTGCTGTTTTTGTTAGGCAGTTAGGGCCTTAGAGAAAGGGTGCATAAGGATTAAACTAAGGATAAAGAAAAAGATGTGGGAAAATATGCCTGAAAAATATTTTTAAATTTAATATTTCTCCTGAGTTCAAGTAAACTTGCTTTTTATACTGTGTGGCCTCTGCATTCCCAGTAAGCAGAAATACCCCAAAATAATGCCTTTCGTCATTGAGCACTTGCTGTGTGTCCCACCTTGTGTTAAGCACTGAACACTCAATTTTTATTTCATTTCTTATTCCCTTAATAGATCAGGAAACTGTGGTTACACAGCTACTAATCACAGAGCTAGATTTAAAACTTACCCTGCCAATGTTTTGTTAAAGTGGTGATCAGGTTTTTATTCTTTATAAGCAGCTATGACTATAATGCAGTTCCATTATGACAGAAGACATAAGAAAACGATGTAACTTACATAACTTCCCATGTATAATCATTATTAATTAGGCATATAGGTTAAGGCCTTAACTGCAAGTACTTACTTTTTTAAAACCCAAATGCATTATTTTATACTTGTTAGTTTTCCCAGCTATTTAATTGGCTCTAAGATGGACGGTTTCCCTGTATCGTGTACCTTTCATGTACGAGGAGTGTTCACATATAGCACAGTGTTTAAGAGCAGAAGCCTGGGAGCCTGAAGACCACTGTTGATGTCCTCCAGACAAAGACAACTAGGAACACATCTCTAGTCAAACAAAGTTGGGTTTTATTACTTTTTTAGAACAAGGGAGTTCACATACCTTGTGAAATTGTGTAGTATCTCAGCAAGAAGGGATGAAGGGAAGCTTGCAATAAGATTTAGGTAGGTATTAGGTAATTTGGGGAAGGATTGAAAGAAATGGGAATCTGTGTTGAGTTGAATGCTGTTAGAAAGCAGGGCAATTTGAGTATCTTCATATTTACCTAGGAGGTGGGAAGAATGGAAGTGTTAGAGTTGTTACTAGAGAAGAAGCAACAATCACTTTTGCAGCTGGGGAGGGGAATGATCGGTCATTTTGGTTGCAGTTCCTTTGCTTTTATCTCTGTTTAGACTTGATGATGGAGTAGTATTGCTTTTGCCTTGTTCCATAATGGTCACAGAGAGTCCTTGTCTGGTGTTGATATTCTGTAAAATTGTTTACATTTGTCAGGGGCATATCAGAGCATAACTGGGCCATCCACAAGCTGATAGCTGTGAGGGTAGCTTTATATTCCTCCTCTGTCATTTTCCAGCTGTGTAATTTAAGCAAGGTAAATAAATTTGGACTCAGATTACACATCTGAAAAATGAGGATGGTGATAACAATACCTACTTTATAGGATTATTTTGAAAGATGAACGAGTGGATACATATTAAATGCCTAGAATACTACCTGGTAAATAGTCATCCTCAGTTTAGCTAAAGGACGACCACTACCACCACAATGATAATAGTAATAACAATAAAGCAATAGTTCATAATATTCTTTATTACACACATGTATTGAAGCACTTATATCCACTATAGAAATATAATCCAAATAGACAAAGGTGCTCATGTTGGCTTCTCTTTTGTTCAGTGATGGAGAAACATGGCCAGATTCTTACTGTTCAGTATCATTTATGAAATATTGGACAAGAGAACATATATTTTCCTAAAAACCTGTTTCTTTTCCTATATTCTACATATTATTCATTTAGTCCTTCAAGAAAAAAAAGTAGTCAACTTTTGTTTTGTTCTTTTTCCTTAGCACCTGTATCTACTCTGTCAGAAAATTTCACAGATTTAACCTCCTAAATATATTTTATTTCCTCCCACTGCCTTAGTTAAGGACTTCATAATTTCTTACCAGGATCATTGGAATAAACCAGTTATTCTTCCTACAACTACACTAACTCCTGCTCCTTGGGTTAGTCAGCAGACTATTGCATGAATTAACTTGCTACTACAAAACATCCGATGACCTCCCCTTTGTCTATCGGATATAAGTCCAAAATGGTTAGCATGGTACATGAGCCCTTTCTAAATTTTGACCCAACTTTCATTTCTGGCCTCTCCTACTTCTGAGTTTGATCCTGATTTTCTGTTTCTACTTTATTGTTTTCTGTATTTTATTTTATGCCATTTGAAATATTTCTTAAAAGGATTATGATGTAAATAATTCTAATAAATGAAATAATGTAAAAAGGGATTTTGTATAACATAAAAGTCTAGAAAAATGAGAACAGTTTTTTATGGATACCTCAAAGTGTAGATTCAGTTATATAATCTAGTGCCATCTAGTGGTAACTGCTTTCAGTTTTCTCTATGTGACTGACTCACTGGGGAACTTGAAATGCACAGTTTGACATCCTCTTTCCCTGCCTGCTGTCATCACTGACCATTGGATCTTTGAAAATCAAGGTTTTTTAAGCTCTAAAATGTTCTGATTTTATAAATACACTTAAACTCTGTCACAACATGCAACTCAAACAAAAGAATGTAGGATCTGGGGTGGAATGCCATATTCAAAGAATTGCAAGATTTTTCATGCGTCATTAAATTAAAACTTGAGGAGTTTTGTTTTCCTATTTTTAGTTCTTTTGGAAAGTATCATTAACTCTACAGCTGTCAGTGATAGCTGTTTAACTAATCATTGCACTCTCTTCAGGCTCTAGGTTAGCTGAGCAGTGTGGTAGAAGCAATTGTATGCTGGTAAATATTTAACAACTAGAGGCCTGGTGCATGAATTTGTGCACCAGTGGGGACCCTGGCCTGCAGGATCAGGCCAAAACCGGCTCTCCAACATCCCCTTAGGGGTCCTGGATTGCGAGAGGGCACAGGCCAGGCCAAGGGACCTCACTGGTGCCTGATTGGGGCCAGAGAGGAATGTGGGAGGTTGGCCAGCTGGGGAGGGACTGCGGGAGGGCTCCAGGGCATGTCCTGCCCTTCTCGCTCAGTCCTGATCAGCCGGACCCCAGCAGCAAGCTAACCGGTCGGAGTGTCTGCCCCCTGGTAGTCAGTGCACGTCATAGTGCCTGGTCGACTGTCTGCCCCCTGGTGATCAGTGCACGTCATAGCGAGCGGTTGAGTGGCCTTAGCATATCATTAGCATATTACACTTTGATTGGTTGACCAGTTGACCAGATGACTGGATACTTTGCATATTAGGCTTTTATTATATAGGATCACTTCTCCAAAGGGGGAAAAGCCCTGATTTGTAGGATTTGCAAATATTCATGATGTAAATATTTCCAACATGGCTGGTTTAAAGCCATGAGTGTGACATCACTGAACACAGAGTTAGGAGGAGATAGATGCTGACAGTAGCCTGTCTCTTGGCTCCAGAGCACCACTGGATAAGGAATAGTGTAATCCATGTTAAACTATTCTGCTTCTTTCATTTGAAATCATTCTCCCCTTTACTTATTATACTTTATTTTTCAACATGCATGTATTTTCTATTTCCAGACCTTGTTCACCTATGGTGGCCTTTTATTTACTTGTTTATTTTCTATAGAAATAGCAGCCAGGTTACAAGTCTCTCTCTGGCCTCACCATTGCCTTCGGCTATCTATAGCAATACATGTGTGATTATGTATCTCATAACCACAATGGTTTAAAAAAGAAGGAGTGTATGTTTTTCTTATGTAAAACCTAATCTGGAGATAGACAGTTCAAGGATGATACAACTGCCCAAGGAAGTCCACAGAGATGGACGCTCTTTGTTAGCTTACTGTCCTGCTACCTGCAGTGTGTGGCTTTCAGAGTCATTGTTAAAAGAGGCTGTTGAGTTATAGGCAGCAGGACCACATTCCAGTCAAAAAGGAGGAGGGCCAAAGTATGAAAAGTGTATGCCAGCTGAGTTTATCTCTTCTCATTAGCAAGAAATAGCTTTTGTGGAAGCTGTACCTGGTAAACTTCTACCTAAATCTCATTGGTCTGAACTATGTCACATGGCCACCCCCAACCACAAGATAGCCTGGGAAATAAAGTGTTTTAGGATGGGCACACTGTTCCCCTGAATAAATTTAGGATTCTATTTGTAAGAAAGGAAAGAGATTGGATATCAGGAGGCAACCAATAATGTCTGCTACATTCTCTTTTGCCTTTGGTCGTGGTTCAATTCTATGAATTCTAGAAAGCTGTAATTCCTTATTACAATCCCATCAATTTATAGTTTAAGCAAAGTGTTACTTTGAATGCTCAATTCTCAATTCCTGTGTTCACGAGAGCTCTTCAACTTAACACAATTCTAGACTTTGATGTTCTAGGGCAGTGGTTCTCAACCTTCCTAATGCCGCTACCCTTTAATACAGTTCCTCATGTGGTGGTGACCCCCAACCATAAAATTATTTTCGTTGCTACTTCATAACTATAATTTTGCTACTGTTATGAATCATCATGTAAATATCTGATATGCAGGATGTATTTTCATTGTTACAAATTGAACATAATTAAAGCATAGTGATTAATCACAAAAACAATATGTAATTATATATGTGTTTTCCGATGGTCTTAGGCGACCCCTGTGAAAGGGTCGTTCGACCCCCAAAGGGGTCGCGACCCACAGGTTGAGAACCGCTGCTCTAGGGTTTGGATAGGAGCTCCTCCTTCCTTACTCCTGTGTTTCCTCCATGTGGAGAGAGCCGCACGGAAATAATATTCCTGGCTTCCCTGCACTCCCTGCTCTACTGCACCCTTGGGGACAAGGAAGTGAACATAAGTAGTAATTTCTTTTTCTTTCCTCTTTCTCTTGAGAACAGGCTGCTCCCCATTTCTTGCCTTGCATTTTACAGGGACAGGCTATAAAATAGTCTTAGTCCAGTGTTATCTGTGCCTGGATAGGAGTGTTTGTATGATTATGAGGCTTGGTTATAGGATGCTCACTTCTACATAGATAGAGGACAATTCTCTAATTTCACTTTTATCAGTAATAGAGGTGGTATTCCATGGGTCATCTATCTTTTCTCTCTATTTTCAAATTAGCTCAGCAGTAGGGCGGGGGATAGTTTAATGCAAATTACTTTTATTTTTTAAAAATATGTTTTTATTGACTTCAGAGAGGAAAGGAGAGAGAGAAACATCGGTGATGAGAATCATCAGTCGGCTGTCTCCTGCACGCCCCCCTACTGGGGATTGAGCTCGAAACTGGGCATGAAGTGCCCTGACCAGGAGTCAAACTCTGACCTCCTGGTTCATAGGTGCACATGCACCCAATCACCGAGCCACACCAGCCCAGCTAATGCAAATTACTTTTAAAAAGCAGTGTGTTGATGTTGCTTGAGACATGTTGATTGTGATTTGTTTTTAGCACTTTCTGGCCTTAAATGGAACAAGCCATAATTATTACATGAAATTTAATGCTAAACATGTAATCTTATGATTTTTGATCTCAGAAAACGTTTTGATCTTGTAAAATTACTGTTTTTAATGTAAAAATGGAAATACTTTAACGAAGCGGTGACTATGGAGTACGTAAGGGTCCCAGCGTTCTTACTTTTCAGTGTGCGTGGACACAGAGTTCACGAACTCGTGACAGCTGATGAGGAAGTTTCCTGTGACTTTAGAGTCTGTGTCGCAGACTCTCTGTTAGTCAAGAAGACTCCAGGTGCAAGGAATAGAAAACCCAGCTGAAACCGGCTTAACACATAAAGGGAATTGATTGGTTTACTTGATTGAGAACTCGAGAGGTACATGTTGAATCAGGTGAGGATTGATCCTGAATTTCATATAACATGGACCTAATTTCTTTCTATGTTCAGTTCTCACTAAGTGGATTTTTACTCCATTTTGGGAGGATTCCTCCAACTCATGACCCTAAATTGACTTCTGGTAGCTCTGAGGTCGCCTGAATCCTCACTGCTAACACAGGGAGTCTGGGCCTCGGCACCGTCAGACAGATGTCTGTCTGTAGGAGTCACTGTGACGGGCCCAGCTTTGCTCATTGTGGTAGTTACTACGCAGGGACGTACTCAATTCAATCCAAACTACAAAGCTGAGGATGGAGGAGCCATTCCTTCTCTTTCAAGAAAGAAGGAAGACAGATGGTAGAGGGCCAAACAACAGATATTCCTTACAGTTCTTTCCAAAATACATGTTCTATTTTCTTCATTCAGAAGACTTTAAGTAATCCAAAAATTCACCTATTTTTAGCCTGTTACATAACACATTTTTAGAGAATAGGCATAAATTAAAGGTTAAGCAATTAAGTTCACAATGTGATATTATTTTCTATCAGGTATTTTTAAGACTGCTGAAGAAACTTTGCTATAAAAGTGGTAAAAAGGAATAATTTTTTTTTTGGGGGGGAAAGGATTTATATTAAAAAACATGGATACATTAAAAAAAAAGTCCTAACTGCAGCGTCTAATCTGGGCATCTCATCATCCTCAATGTCTCAAACAAGCCTCTTCATTGACATCCCTCTTGCAATGTGGTGTTTAAAAGAGAACATCGTGTTTCAAAAGCACTTGGTGAAATTTAACAGCCTTCTTTAACAAAGCTCAGCCCGCCAGTGTCTTCCAGACATTATGGTTCTACTCGTTTGGGGCCTTACTTCAGTAAGCATCACTGTTGTTGTTTTTTTAAACAAAAGAGTGTGTGGTCTCACTCATATGTGGAATCTAATGAACAAAATAAACTGATGAACAAAATAGATCCAGAGACATAGAAGCATGGAACAGACTGATGAATCTCAGAGGGAAGGTGAAGGTGGGTGGGGAGAGATTAACCAAAATATTTATACGCATATATGCATAACCCGTGGACACAGACAATAGTGTGGTGAAGGCCTGGGGGTGTGTGGGTGGAAGGGGTCAGTGTAGAAGGAAAAGGGGCATCTGTAATACTTTTCAACAATAAAGATAAATTTTAAAAAAGAGTGTGGGGAACACGCTATTAAGAGGTTTCAAGAACAGAACAGGTTCTTAAAAAGGAGGTGTTTTATGGAAGTTTTGCTCTCTGGGGGGCAATGCTATTTTCTCTACCTCGGTAAATCATTCTTAAAATGCCCATCATGTTTTAATGTTTTTATGTGTGTAGGGTTCGGGGCAGACTTTCTGAGAGTGGGAATGAAGTGAAAACAGTGACACCCCAAGATATTAGTGTGTGTATACCACTTTTGAAAACAGTCACTTTTGAAGACAGTCTGCTAATGAGTCCATTTTATAGTATTTTACTGGACTGGAAGTATAAATAATCAAAGGTGCCTGTCTTGAAGAGAATACACTGCAGCCAGTGGGGCTGACTGATGCCTCATTGAAGCAGTGTGACGTTGGTGGAGGGAGCTAAGGAGCACCCGCATATCACACTGGCACGCAGATGGCAGGCGCTGT
The DNA here is from genome assembly GCF_000412655.1 of Myotis brandtii. Lineage (NCBI taxonomy): Eukaryota > Metazoa > Chordata > Mammalia > Chiroptera > Vespertilionidae > Myotis > Myotis brandtii. The sequence continues at coordinate 6,782,349 of NW_005370223.1, forward strand.
TTTCTCTGCCTGAGAAAGAACATTCTGGAAGATATGTTGGGTTTCTTTAATTGATTTAATTGAGCCAGATAGGAATTGCAGATTATGTAGAACCAATTTATGTCAGTTTCTTCAGCTTTCTTGCCTACAATGGATATGTAGAGCGAGTGAAAAACTGTTGTGATGTTAAACCACTGAGAGATTTGGGAGTTGTTACTGCACCATAGTATACTTTCTCCTAATATAGAAAATGAAGGTACAGAAGCGTCATGTGACTCACCCAAAGTCACCAAAAGGGGAAGAGTAGAGCTATGAACAAGATTTACACAATGCCAGCTTCCAGATTACACAAAGTTCTTATCACAAAACTGGCCCTCAATTAATGTTTTATCTGTTATTACTAATAATGGTAATATATATTTTCATTACATTTTTGATATTTGAGCCAAGGTTTTCAAATATATAAAATATATGTTTATTTTATGTGTGTGTATATATATATAATGTTATGTGTGTACTTATTGGCACATAAACATATAGAAGGAGGTACACAGGAAAATATCTATTGCCACAAATACTGGTATAATGAAGATTCCAACTTTTAAATGAAATATCTTTTGTATGTTTTTTGTTTTGTCATGGTAGTTGCTCCAAACAGTACTGTATTGATTTGTTACCATGAATTCTCTTCCAAGAAAAATCTTGTTTAGCAAGTGCTTTCTTTGCACCTGTCACTCTCGGAAATAATTTGATTGAGTTGTATTCTCATGCAGGTTAGTGACAGGCTAATGGACAGAGCTGCAGCTCTATTTTTCAAAGATTCTTGCTGTTCTGTTACTAAGAAGCAGCTTTCCTTTAACTCTTCATCTCTCCCTATGTCAAGCAATATAGTTTTCTCTACATCTCTGAAAACAACCACTTAAGTTCTCAAATCACTCTTACAAATTAACGGAATAGCACAGGAGAGATTCAGTATTTCAGAGAGTGAAGAGGTTGATATTTTCAAGATTCATGCTTTGAAGGCACATCTTTTGCTTGTTTACTTAAGAGTAGTATTTTGGGTATTTTGTGAGTTTATTTGTCTTGGTATACTACAAATAAGAAAAATAAGTAGTGTGAGTTTTGGCTAATACTGTAATGTTGTTTCTGAAATTTCTGGACTTACAAGCTTGGAAGAATCAAAATCTTCTGTGGGATTTGTTTTTTCCCCCCAGTTTATTATGAACTATGGGGTGTAAATGGTTGGACTTTATTATTGGTTAACATTCCTATGAAAATGAATTATCTTGAATTTTTATTGCATTTGTGCTTCAAGAATCTACTAAGTCATTTTTAGGAATCCCAGAGGAGAGAAAGGCCTTTATTTGTCCTCACACCTCTCACAGTCTCTCCAAGATCTGTACTTAATTCTAGGAAAATATTCTGTATGGATTCTGCACAGATGGAGGATGATGCTACCACCTATCCCTAGACCCTCGTTTAAATGTGAAATTCAGGAGACCAGAAAACAGTGCAGTACTTTTGCAACTCTCCCCACTCTTCCAACACTGGCCTTTTCTTAGTTTTATTTAAGTTTATTAAAATAGTTAAATATAATTTTCAGAAGTGTAATAGTAACACCTAGATCATTGACTTTAGGTATAAAGGGTATTTGTGGTGTTTCCTTCTTTTCTGTTTTTATTTTCTTTGAATGATTGACTAGAGCAGTGATGGCGAACCTTTTGAGCTCGGCGTGTCAGCATTTTGAAAAACCCTAACTTAACTCTGGTGCCGTGTCACATATTGAATTTTTTTGATATTTGCAATCATAGTAAAACAAAGACTTATATTTTTGATATTTATTTTATATATTTAAATGCCATTTAACAAAGAAAAATCAACCAAAAAAAATGAGTTCATAGGTTCGCCATCACTGGACTAGAGGCATTGAGAGGTTAAATGATAAATTAGAATAAGCAAAGTTTGATTTATACTCAGTGTCTAACCAACTTTTCAGTTTATGAAACACATTTTTTATAAAATTTCTACAGAAACTACTACTTTCTGCCCTCATAACCACTTTGGGGAAAGATTCTCTTGAATAATTGAAAAGAAATTATAGAATAGACCTATTAAACCATCGCCGTCTTTCATTATCAGTATACATTTCATAGGAAAAGCAGTGTAGTAGACTTATCAATAGCAAACACAATGAATTTTGTTATTTTAAAAATACTATCATTCATATAGGAGAACATGGCTTACACATTTCTGAGTCTGTCTGTTTTGAGTATATTGTCTAGAAATGCCTTGGATGTAGGATGCATTTGGCGTCCAGTACTGTGAGGCACTAATCAGCTAAGTACCATAATCCTCCTTACAGGGTACATTCTCCCTTGACCTGGAGCTATATACAGTCACATAGTAACAGCATTAAAGAATAACCTTTTCCTTAACAGGCCCGTTCCTAGAGGATTTTATGACTCCATCCGCGAATGAATGTTGTTTTATGTGTAACTTTTCAGTAATTGGCTTTTGAAATAAAATGATGGTAAGCAAACAGAGACATTCAAATCATCTGATTAAGGATGGCTCCTGTGATTTTGCTAGAGCTAGAAGGATTAAGTGAAAGCACCGCCTGGCCCTGTGTTCATGCATTTTTGTCAACATGATGCTTCGTGCTCGACAGATGTGCATTGGTTGAGCAAAAGGTAAAACTGTAATAATGTGTTAACTATTGTGGTATGTAATAAAAGATAAATCTGTTTTATGGTTTTTGATGAATATAAATGGTTTGATTTGTTAAAAGCTTTTTGTAGGAATTATTGGAATGGACCCTATATATTTCATGTTTTACAGGATCGTATACTTCTTTTAAATCCTTGATTTAATGTGTCTTAACAGCTTCAAGTTTCACCATTTGATTGCAATGTTATGTTTAAACTATATGGTTAGCATGTGTAATTGAATGAATGAGGTATCATTTTAGTGTATTTAGCAGTATCCATGCAGTATAAAACTTTAAAAAAGATGGTCTTTTTTCAGATTATTGATTCTTTAAATGTTGTTTCTATTTTTTCATTTATAAAATGATAGTTTTTAAAATGAGCTCTGTAATAAAGATTATGACTAAGACATTTTCATATACATAGCACTTAACTGTAATAATATAAAATTTGAATTTACAGAAATTACTAATTTTTAATCCTTCACTCTACTTTTAGTGTCCTTATGATTTTGAAAAATTACATAGGTCTTAAAAGTTAAAAACATATGGATATTAAAACTTGTTTCCATTTAATCATTTACTGTCCTTATAAAAGTTTTTATATGCTTACTGGATTATATTTTCAGAAACTTGATTATTTTATAGTATATGTATGGTCAGTATTGATAATATACCGGTGGCATAATAACAGAAACCACATAGACATGTAAATGTTGTAAATATTAAAATAGAAGCTATGGTAAAAATATAATGAATTACTGTACAGTATATGCATTGAGACTGCCTTTGGGAAATTGGGAAAGTGACTTTAATTGGGAAAGAATCTTTTCATTTAGAGTTTCCCCATCAGTCAGTATAATTTTTAGACATGAAATTTTAAAGAGATTAATTGGTAGTTTCTTGCTCAAACTATCTAGTCAAGTGTGAATATATAGCCAGAATATTTAGAAATACATAGATTGATGGTTAGTCCATATTGCAACAATTATAAACAATGAACAGGAATGCTTCTGATAAAAGTCATTATATATGTGATTTATATTTCTATATGTGATTTTCTATAAACTGGTTCCAATTAAGGTGACTATAATATAGTGAAAAAGAAAACGATTCTAACAATCTAGGTTTCAATAAAGAGAAGATGAAAAGGTGTTAGGCTCATATAGAGTGAATATAAATATATACTGATATTGTATTGGTCAGAAATTGGGATTGATAGAATGTATAGGCATAAAAATTAAAGCACTATATAATGTCACAAATACATTTTATTCTAAAGAAAGGCATAATTTTAGATTCTGCCTCTTAATTTTTCATAGTCTTTGAAGGATTAAGGGAGATGTAATATCTTAGATGAGTTCCTCCATTTTTCTGAATTATAATTTATGGGTCAGATATTGTTAAATGCTTCATGATTTTATAAGGAAGTTTAGAAACTATCATTATATTATTTTACCTATAAAATACTTTCCAACTGATAATAATAAATACTAAGGCTTGTTTATAAAGACCAGTAGCGAAGCTAGAGATTAGAGATACAGTAGTTGAATTTTCATCAATTCCTGAAAAATATGTCAAAATAGAATATGCAATAATTCACAATATAGTTGTTAAAAATTGTTTTGACAGGGTATTTTAATATTTTGGAGTAACTAATTTTAGATTCCTTATTGTTTGGTAAGAATATTCTTTAGAATAAAATCTTACCTCCTAGCATACCTTTAATATATTGTAAGGTAACTTAACCATATTTTTAGAAACCTAATTCCATGTTAAGTAACAGTGATAATAGTTTCAGAAATTTCAGAAATTGTCACCACTATTCTATTTTTACTTAAATCCAGTACAAATCCGTATCTACAATATGATTCACGTGTTTTAGGCAAATTTCATAATCTCTAGAATAAAGTGATTGCTGCATTTAATATTGAATTCAATTTATTGAAGGTATGATTTTTAAAAAGCACTTACATGGCTTGCTAAGGACTAATTATTAATATTCTTTTTACTGGAACTGAATTATCTAAGTAAATATTCTTATTTATTAATAAAATGAAATATATTCCTTGTTTTATTAAAGGCTCACTATATTTATATCCTACTTACTTTAAAAAATTCGTGCTAATTCCTCAGGGACTTAAGTGTTCTGTTTTACTTTTTATTCTACTTCTGTCCTATAATAGTAGATGTTAAATATAATACTAGATGTTAAGTATATTACTAGACATCCCTAAGTTGCAAAGAGTTTTTGTTCTAAATGTTTAGTTGTAAAGTGATTGATACTCAAAATATATTTTGCCAAAGAAGTCATTTTATAAACAAGAGTTGGTTTCTGAAGCCCAACCACAAGAGCCAAATTAACATATAATAGAGCTGAGTTACACCACTAATAAAAGTAGTTCCTTCCTTTCACTTGAGGTGCTGTTTACTGCCGGGGCACAAAAAGGGAAAAGAAATAACTAGATCACGGTTGGATTCCTGGTCAGGGTACATGTCCGGGTTGCAGACTCGATCCCCAGTAGAGAGCATGCAGGAGGCAGCCCATCAATGAGTCTCTATCATCATTCATGTTTCTTTCCCTCTCTCACTCTCCCTGCCTCTTCTGAAATCAATAAAAACATATTTTAAAAAATGGGCAGAGGACCCCAAACCCACTTCTCCCAAGAAGACATGCAAATGACCAATAGATATCTGAAAAGATGCTCAACTTCACTAGCTGTTGAGGAAATGCAAACCAGAACTACAATGAGATACCAGTTTTGTAGCTTCTGATTCCTAGATTAAAACCTTTCCTACCTGGAAAACCCAGAGTGACTTCTGTTTTCCATAATGAACCCTCATTGACACATCCACAAAGTGTACTGCAGGTATGGGGGAAAGGGACCCAGGGACACAGAGGAGACTTCAGAGGACAGAGATGATGTTGCTGGGTTACATCCTTCCACATGTATCTTTTCTCTGTTCTTGCTTTCGGGTCAAAAAATACTGTCTGAGAAATTCACAACTGTGCTGTCTAACATTGGTCATCTTTACATTCAAGCGATCCCATAAATTCAAGTGATCCCTCTATTTCATTATCTCCTGTTCATGTCTTCTGACACAGTTTTCATAGCAGTTATTCTAAACCTCTTCTGTCATATTCAGCATCCCGGTTCCATTGCTTCTCATGGCTAGTGGTTGACATTTTCTGAGTTCGTGCCAGAGAAGAGGACAATGTGTATATTTTGTTGACAAAAAGCATTAATACTGAGTGTGACTGCAAGGTCCATCTGGCTGTATCAGTGTGTGTGTGTGTGTGGGGGGGCAGATACAATATATAGTGTCTTTCTCTGAGGCTATAAGGAATATGAGGGGTCAGATGTGACGCTTGAGAAATGTCATCGAGCTGGCCTATCGTCCTAATGAAGGTGGAATAAGAATAGCAGTCCTTTCTGACTTCAGGGGTTTTGTGATGAATAAGTCATTGTTGTTGGTACTTATTTAAATTGCTTATTTCAAGTTAGAGCAGAAAGGAAGGGTTGGAGCTATGATGATAAGAGGAAGACTTAGAGGAACCAATGCTAGAAGTGATTTATATAGGTAGATGAATGAAAAATTATTTTTAAAAAAGTTTATCTTTATTGTTGAAAGTATTACAGATGTCCCCCCTTTTTTCTCCATTGACCCCCTCCATCCCAGTCAGCCCTGCCAGGCCTTCACCACCCTATTGTCTGTGTCCATGGGTTATGCATATATGCTTATAAATTTTTGGTTAATCTCTCCCACCCCCCACCCCCCTATGCCCACCTCTACTCTGAAAATTGTCAGTCTGTTCCATGTTTCTATGTCTCTGGATCTATTTTGTTTGTCAGTTTATTTTGTTCACTAGATTCCACACATGAGTGAGATCATATGATACTTGTTCTCTGACTGGCTTATTTCACTTAGCGACCAACACTTAGCTTTAGTTAGAAAGTATTCAACTCTTGAGCCAAGTCAGTTTGACTTCATTATTTTGTTAAATAATTTTCATACCAAGGTGTCAGAATGGAGAATGGAAGTTGGGATTTTTTTTAAAGTTTCTGAATAACAGTTGGGAGATAGCTGAAGTTGGAGCCAGGCAAGGAAATTAGAGTAAACTGTTTTACATTAGCAGAATTTGATGGTTATCTAAGTTCTGAATAAGTACATTTCATATGTAGTGTATCAGTCTTTTAATAACCACATCAAAAGTATCTTTTAAATTTCCTATTTGAACTAAATATATAGAATGCATATAAGTAAAACTTTTGTTTTGGCATGACTTTGAAATGAAATTTAACAAAGAAGCAAAAAGAACCATTTGAATTTATCCATCAACCTTTCTGTGAATCAGTGAAATGTAGGATTATTTAAACGTTGCTCTTCTCATCATTTTTTTTTCTTTGATTACTTAGGAAAAGAAGTCCATCAGTGTCCAGAGATCAGAATAGAAGATACGACCAACGGGAAGAAAGAGAGGAATATTCACAGTATGCTCCTTCAGATAGCGCAATGCCTAGGTCTCCATCAGATTATGCTGACAGGCGGTCTCACCGCGAACCTCAGTTTTATGAAGAATCTGATCACATAAATTACAGGGACCCCAATAGGAGAAGTCATAGGCATTCCAAAGAATATATTGTCGATGATGAGGACGTGGAAAGCAGAGATGAGTATGAGAGACAGAGGAGAGAGGAGGAATACCAGGCACGCTATCGCAGTGATCCCAATTTGGCCCGTTATCCAGTCAAGCCACAGCCCTATGAGGAACAAATGCGTATCCATGCCGAAGTGTCCAGAGCACGGCACGAGAGAAGACATAGCGATGTCTCTTTGGCAAATGCCGAACTGGAAGAATCCAGGATTTCTATGCTAAGGATGGAGCGGCCATCAAGGCAGAGATCTATATCTGAACGTAGAGCTGCCATGGAAAATCAGCGATCCTATTCCATGGAAAGAACTCGAGAGGCACAGGGGCCAAGTCCATATCCACAAAGGACCACAAACCATAGCCCTCCTACCCCCCGGAGGAGTCCAATACCCATTGATCGACAAGACATGAGGCGGACGGACTCCCTCAGGAAGCAACCCCACTTAGACCCTAGCTCCGCTGTGAGGAAAACGAAACGGGAAAAAATGGAAACGATGCTCAGGAATGATTCTCTCAGTTCCGACCAGTCAGAGTCGGTGAGGCCGCCACCACCAAAGCCTCACAAATCCAAGAAAGGAGGTAAAATGCGCCAGGTGTCACTGAGCAGCTCGGAGGAGGAACTCGCTTCCACACCCGAGTACACAAGTTGTGATGATGTTGAGATTGAAAGTGAGAGTGTCAGCGAGAAAGGTAAGCTGCCCCATTGTGACCACACAGCTCCCTGCAGTTGATTAGATAAGAGTTCTTTGTTCTAGGTTGTACTTGGGAGTGGACATTTAAAAGTTAGATATTCCTACTTTTATTTAAAAAGTGTTTTAATGGTGTTGGTCACGTGAAGAAAATTTCCAGTTATAAAATGTGAACATCCTCTGTAGGTCTGTTGATTTTTAAAACTGTTTTTGTTTGTTTTGTTTGTTTTTTGCTTTGTTTCTGAAAATTTTCTTAACGCTACTTGATGGCATATTTTTATCTATTAGCTGCATAACCTCTTCTGTGTTTCCTTTTAAAAGTAACAATATGTTTACTAGAGAACATCTGAAAAATTCCTCAGAATGTAAAGAGTGAAATACAAGTTATCCATAATCCTGTTCCCCAAATGTAACCATTATTAACATTTCGTTGTATTTCTTCCCTTTTTCCTATGTATGTGTTAGGATTTTTTTTTTCAATTGATATCATATCACTCGCTTTTCTCAAGCCATTAGATATTCTTCAGAAATATGTTTTAAATGGCTGCACTAATATTCTATCGTAAGGATATACCACAAACTAACTATTCCTTTATTTTGGGGCATTGCAGTTGCTTCCAGTTGTTATTATAAATGATATTATAATGGTTATCTTTATGCATAATTTTTGCCTATATCTCTTAGTATTTCACAAATACATGTTTGTGCTTTGATTTTTTTAAGCCTTTACTTCAGATGAACATCCTGCTTCCCAAAAAGGTTATAACACTCTATATTCCTGTCATATGCTTTCATCATCAAATAGGCTTGAGCTTTTGGGCTAGATGCACCATATCTTTGCTATTTGAATACACCACAAAAAATGCTATCTCATTTTAATTTGAATTGGATTGTGCGGTTGAATATTTTGTATGTAAATTGATGTTTGATATCTTCTATGAATTATCATTCCGTTTATTTCTTCTGCCCATGTTCCTATTGGGTATTAATTTGTTTTTGTCTTATTGATTTTATAAGAGTTTTTTATTTGCTCATTTAACTGTCATCTGTTCCAAATGCATTTCACATTTTGATGTTTACCTACTCATTTTCTTTGGTCATTGGGAAATATTGAACATAATATAGTTAAGTCTTTATATTCTTTGTTGGTTTTTTTTTCTATTCCTTTTATCTCCAGAAAATCTTTATTCATCCCCAAATTAGTTGAACATTTAACTCTAATTTCTCATGATTTTATTATTAATTTTAAAAATTTTAAACTTCTTAATCTTTCTTTAATTTATTTTGGTGTATGCCAAAACACACCAGGTAGGTGAGTATCTAACGTGAATCCCTTGTACCGTCCTCCCCCACCTCCACACACACAATTTTCTAACACTGTTGGAGGAATAATTGATTTCATGTTTATAAGAATGAATGGAGATCAATAAAGGAATTCAAGAAGGCAGCTGGATGTGAAATTAATATTGTATGAAAAATAATTAGGAAATATAAATGAAGAGGAGTTTACATTCTGAACTAAAAACAGAAAATGTGATTTAAAATAAATAATAAGACATGAGGAGGGCCGACATGAAGAAAGCTATAAAACTTGACTGGGTAACATACAGGAAGAGATTCACTTCATGTTCCTAATTGGGGAGGCCCACTACTCTAAAGATGCATATTCCTTTCAGATTATCTCTTGGGGTCAATAACACTTTAGTCATAATGTTATTTAGTTCATTGAACTATCCTATTTCTAAAGTTATACTGGGAGGTGTAGAGGAGGAAGAACTTAACTCTTTCACCACCTCTGCATCTAGGTTCATTGCTGGGGTCCTATAAATTAGACTGACAAAAGACAGATTAACAAGAGAAAAACAAATTTGTTATCATGTGCATTGCACACATATATAGGAGCACTCAGCCAGGAGAAACTCAAAGGGATGTTTGGAATTTGGGCTTATATAACACAAGAACAATACATTTTTAAAGACAGGACAGGACAAAAGAAAAGGACTTTCAGCTTCTAGGGGTGACAAATTGTAGGAACTAATTGAAGAGAAGGGCTAATTTTAGCAAGGTTTGTTATGTTGACTCCTGTGGTGCTTATTAGGTCAGGAATTATATCCAGTGGTTAACTTCTGTCCTCCTGTTAGAGAAGGGGGAGGGATCACCTTTCCAAATACATGTCCTGCTTTTAGGCAGATAGGGAGAGGGCAGGGAACTTTGCTTGTATCTGCTTCTCCTCCCTCCAGGCCTTCACCACCCTATTGTCTGTGTCCATGGGTTACGCATATATGTATACAAGTTCTTTGGTTGATCTCTTCCCCCC
>NW_005370223.1:6792761-6799744 GCF_000412655.1 Myotis brandtii
TACTGCTGCATAGTATTCCATGGTATAAATGTACCACAGCTTTTTTATCCACTCATCTACCGTGGGCACTTGGGCTGTTTCCAGATCTTAGCTATTGTAAATTGTGCTGCTATAAACATAGGGTTGCATACATTCTTTCTGATTGGTGTTTTGGATTTCTTAGGATATATTCCTAGAAGTGGGATCGCTGAGTCAAATGGGAGTTCCATATTTAATTTTTTGAGGAAACTCTGTTTCCATAATAGCTGCACCAGTCCGTATTCCCACCAGCAACGTACTAGGGTTCCCTTTTCTCTACATCCTCGCCAGCATTTGTCATTTGTTGATCTGTTGATGGTAGCCATTCTGACAGGAGTGAGGTAATACCTCATTGTTGTTTTAATTTGCATCTCTCTGATGATCAGTGGCTTTGAGCATTTTTTCATATGTCTCTTGGCCATCTGTATGTCGGCTTTGGAGAAGAGTCTATTTAGGCTCTCTGCCCATTTTTTAATTGGATTGTTTGTCTTCCTTGTATTAAGTTATATGAGTTCCTTATATATTTTGGTAATTAACCCTTTATCAGGTGTATCATTGGCAAATATGTTCTCCCATGCAGTGGGCTCTCATTTCATTTTGTTGATTGTTTCTTTTGCTGTGCAGAAGCTATTTATTTTGATGTAGTCCCAGTTGTTTATTTTCTCTTTGTTTTTCTTGCCTTCGGAGATGTATCAGCAAACATATTGCTATGAGAGATGTCTGAGATTTTGCTGTCTATGGTTTCTTCTAAGATTTTTACGGTTTCACAACTTTCATTTAAGTCTTTTATCCATTTTGAATTTATTCTTGTGTATGGTATAAGTTGGTGGTCTACTTTCATTATTTTGCCTGTACTTGCCCAATTTCCCCAAAACCATGTATTGAAGAGACTGTCTTTATTCCAGTGTATGCTGTTGCTTCCTTTGTCAAATACTAATTGAGCATAATGGCTTGGTTTGATTTCTGGGTTCTCTGTTCTGTTCCATTGATCTGTATGCCTGTTCTTGTGCCAGTATCAGCAGCTTTGTAGTATAATTTCATATCTGGTATTGTGATCCCTCCAACTTCGTTCTTCTTTCTTAAGATTGCTGTGGCTATTTGGGGTCTTTTTTTGCTCCATGTAAATTTTTGGGGTATTTGTTCTATATCCACTTGTCTATTTATGGGCATTTGGGTTCCTTCTGTATCTTGGCTACTGTAAATAATGCTGCAATGAACATAGGGGTGCATATAGTCTTTCAAATTAGTGTTTTGGGTTTCTTTAGATATATACACAGAAGTTGGATCACTGGGTCATAAGACAGGTACATTTTTATTTCTTGAGGAAACTCCATACTGTTTTCCATAAAGACTGCACCAGTCTGCATTCCCACCAACAGTGTAGGAGGGTTCCCTTTTCTCCACATCCTCATCAATACTTGTTTGTTGTTTTATTAATAAGCCATTCTAGCAGGTGTGAGGTGATAGTTTATTGTGGTTTTAATTTGCATGTCTCTGATGATTAGTGACATTGAGCATCTTTTTACAGGTCTATAGGCCATCTGTGTGTCCTCTTTGGAGAAGTATGGGGTCGTCTGCCCAGTTTTAAATTGGATTGTTTTTTATTATTATTGTTGGGTTGCCTGAATTCTTAATAAATTTTGGATACTAACTCCCTTATCATATGCATCATTGGTGAACATCTTCCATTCAGTAGCTTGTATTGTTTTGTTGATGCTTTCCTTTGCTGTGCAAACCTTTTAAGTTTGATGTAGTCCCATTTGTTTATTTTTTCTTTTGTTTCCTTTGCCCGAGGAGATATATCAGAAAAAAATATTGCTAAGAGAAATGTCAGATATTTTACTGCCTTCGTTTTCTTCTAAGGGTTTTAATGGTTTCAAGTCTTACATTTATATCTTTAATCCACTTTGAGTTTATTCTTGTGTATGGTGTAAGAAGGTGGTCTAGTTTCAGTTTTTGCCCGTATCTGTTCAATTTTCCCAATGTCATTTGCTGAATAAACTTGTCTTTATTCCATTGTATGTTCTTGCCGCTTTTGGCATATATTAATTGACCATGTACATGTGGGTTTATTTCTTGGTGGTGTGTTCTGTTGAGTTCTCTCTCTCTCTTTTTTTTTCAGTCCCTTTACCCACCTTACCCTCCACCCTGCCCCAAGCAGTCTATCTGCTCTTTATCTATGAGTCTGTCTCTATTTTGCTTGGTGGTTCAGTTTGTTCTGCTATATTTGACTAACTCATCCGGGAAAGTTGTACATGCATTGGGCTTTCCTTTTCTCCAGCTTGTGTGAGAATCTGCCTATTTTTCTTTCTAGGATACATCCATGATAATTACCTCTACCTTCTTGGAATCATGTCCGCTCCACATCTGTGCCTTGCATTTAACTATTTTCATGTCTATCATAACATAGTACTCTTGTTTGCTTACAGGCTTATCTTCCAAGGAGGGAGCATGCTGGTTCCATCTTACACATAACACTTAGCACAGCATCAGGCACATAACAGACATGCAATAAACTTTTTTTCTATCCTGAGTTAAATTAAATTGTATTAAACAGAATTTGGAAGTAGAGGTTGAGAGACTATTGGTTTACAATGGTCTGTTTCACTGAGAGTTAGACTATGTTCTATCAGTTAAACTAGATTCTTATCAAACTCTTATCTGAAACCTAATAACTATTTCTGTTTAATGGCTCCTTGCATTATTGATTAATTCTAATTTTCCTTTTTCTTCTGCTAATCCTTACATGGCATTTACAATTTAAATATTAATCATTTGTAGTGGGTCTTCATTCTTTTTTTTTTAAGCTCTATGCCTTTTAAGACCCAAATTCAAGTCTTTTTTATTTTATTTTTTGTTGATTTCAGAGAGGAAGGGGGAGGGAGAGATAGAAACCTCAGTGATGAGAGAGCATCATCGATTGGCTGCCTCCTGCATGTCCCACACTGTTGATCGAGCCTGCAACCCGGGCATGTGCCCTGACCTGGAATCAAACCATGACCTCCAGGTTCATAGGTCGACACTCAACCACTAAACCATGCCGGCCAGGCATGAGTCTTCATTCTTACAAATATTTTCCAAATAATATTTTTAAGCCTTAATTCCACCTCCAAAGCACCTCTCAGTTTCCTCTTTTCTTACCACATCTGTTGCCAGCACCTTTGTTAAAGCCCTAATCACCTGTCCCATGGATTATTGCAAATGCCTTTTAACTCTTGGTGTCATCCAATTCAATCTCTATTAGATTCATCTTTTAAAAATGTAGATCAGTTTATACCACCATTTTACTTAAAGTCCTTCAAGAAATGAAATTCACAGTCTTTCATGTGGCATAAAAAGGCCCCACTAAGCTGGTTTGTGCTGCCTCACCAGTCTCCTGTAGCATTATATTTGCCCTCATTCCTTTGGGTTCAGACACACAGGTGTCCTAGCAGTTCTTTCACAGGACCATGCTATTCCTAGAATGTTCTTTCCTCCGCTTTCCATCTGCCTATCTCCTTACGTGTCCTGTTGGCCACATATTTCAGTTCTCATCTTTAAACATCACTTCTTTGGAGGTGTTCACTGACCCCTAAATTTAAATTAGATATTATTATACTCTCTCGGTGTCTTGTAATTTCCTATGTGACACTGAGGACTTATTTATTGTGTTTATCTCCACTCTGTTGTATGTCTCATCTTTTAACCCCATACACTAGAGCTTAGCGCAATGCATAGCAAATGGAAGGGGATTAGTAAGTATTTTTAAGTAAGTGAAAGTATGAGTAGAGTTTAAAAAGATATATGTGCACATATAGTCTAAACATAAATCCTTTTTCAAAGAAGGAGCATATAAGCATGGGAAGTAGATACTCATTCTTAGTTGTCAATTACACAAATTATCTGACAAAATTATTTCAATTTTTCATTTTATGAGAATGTAATTTCTGAAAAAGTTGAAAAATTATTTCACAATAATAAGTAATTCATAATAAAAGTAAAGTTTCTTTTATTTTTACTAATAGAAATTGAGTGCATCTCTTTTGTCACTTTCATACACAACTATTCTTTTGTGTAAGCAATTCTTTTTTTTTATCCACTAAATATTTTTAGGAGGTTTCAGCATTAAAACTAATATTGTATTACACTCCAGGAACAACATTTAATTGCTTGGCTTTTGGTTATAGTGGTTATCGGCAAACCACCACTTCTAAAATGTTCTTTACTCTTTGGAGAATCATTCATGTCTGTAAACCAGCATGAAAAAGATAGCATGAGTAACAGACATAACCAATAGTCTTTTTCTTTTTCAGAATATGTATTTTTTTTTTCATTTCTGTTTATTATTAGCCTTTTCTCTTCTTTTAGGATTTTGGTTCTCTAGGGTCTGTCTAGAGATCATAAACTTGATATTCTACATTCTGTAAGTTTTAATCATTTGGAATCCTAGCTTTCTCTTGATATGTGTAGTGAGTATTAGAGACCAGAGTCCTTGAAAGCGGACAGTGTCACACAGTTTAAAATGTTGATGATGCCTTTGTCTGTCCTTTCTCTCGCCGTCTCCTTTACTGCGCTCTCTTGTCTGTCCGACTCTCACAGGAGACATGGATTACAACTGGTTGGACCATACGTCTTGGCATAGCAGTGAGGCATCCCCAATGTCTTTGGTGAGACAAGTGGGGCCTTACTATTGAATCTCTGTTATCATTTCACTTTTCCTTTTTTAATTTACACTTTTGCATGTTTTCTTTTTTGTATCTTTTTTTTTTTTTAATCCCACACCTGTAGGGGACAGTCAAAAGGGAAAAAGAAAAACTAGTGAGCAGGCAGTTTTGTCGGACTCTAACACCAGGTCTGAGAGACAAAAGAAAATGATGTGCTTTGGTGGCCACTCTTTGGAAGAGGATTTGGAATGGTCCGAGCCTCAGATTAAGGACTCTGGGGTAGATACCTGTAGTAGCACAACCCTTAACGAGGAGCATAGCCATAGCGAGAAGGTACTGAGATTGTGGAGCCTGCCTTTGAACCTGCTCATTCGGTCTTCGTTTGCTCTCTGTCACTCATTCAAACAGAACATAATAAAAGAACAGGGCATTTCAAGGGTCAATGTAGCATTTCTCAAGGTGCAGAAAAGAAAAACAAAACCAAAACAAACAAATCAAAATAATTTCTTGCTTGCTTTGCTGTTTTTGTTGTTTGACGGCATACCAAAAAAAAAAAAAAATAAGTAAATGAAATAAAAATTAGGAACAAAGGAATGTTTTGTCTATGGTCGCATGAGAGACTTTTGTAATGTTATTATAAACTACAAATACAAAGAATTTCTTGGATTGGCTTATTTGATTGCTTGCATACATTTTCCTTGGGATGAAAAATTGTTAATAGTTTGAATCCCAGGCAAAAGGGAGATAATTGGGTCTATTTGCACAGAAAAAGTTGTTTTTCTTTTTTCCCTTTCACTGTCATTTTGCTCTTTTGTTTTATTGTCATAGCATTTCAATGTAGCATTAATTAGTATCAGAACCATTGCCATCCGCTTTGGTATTTATTATTTTTTGCTTTTAGTGTAGTGAGACTTTTAAAATCTTGTTACCATATAGATGTGACTGACTGGAACTTGTCTTTTGCCTGCTAAATTTTGCATGAAGATGTGCATGTTACTTTAAGATAACTGTGAAACGTGATTACACAAATCATTGACTTTGTTATTTGACATATAATTCATAATGGAATGGAATGGTGTCATGATTTCTAAAGGGATTGGTTCTGCCCTGAGAAAGAGATAAACTAATATTTTAAAGGTTATATTTAACAATGGATACCATGGAATTAGCCAATAAAAATCAACTTACTAACTAGATCAAAGACCTGAAGGAATCAATGAACCTCTAAAAAGTGAGAAATATAATCTATGCCCACCTCTGAATTAGGCCTAGTTCTCCTGGAATCAATTGGAAAGTTATTGGGGCATGTGTGTTTCTTGTAAATTTAATCTAGAAACCGATTTCAAGAAAGCCCCTCATCAGAGGTGTGACTTTTGTGTTTTATATAATTTGACCTTTTAACTTTTATTGTAATAAGGTCTCTCAAAGTTTTCCAAAAGTGTTGAAAGATTAAATTTTCATTTTTAAATGAGTTTACTTTTATAGAATTTCAGTCTATTTTCCCTACCTATGATTTTATTAATCTTCAACATGTATGTTATTAAATTAGGGTTTGAACATATTTTCAAGATTTCTTCGATTTGGTAAAACTATATAACTTCAGGATTGTGTCAAAATACTGTAAGAATTTGAAGTAATTTGACTTTGAAAAAAAACAAGATAATAAAATTCAGGTTATTGGCATAATGTAGTAAGCCTTTTTTGATCAATGTTTTGAATGCAAACTGGTTTGTGTAATCATAGTACTATGGCAACCTGGAATTTAGAGAGATTGTACAATAAAGGGTCACTTGTCATAAAAGAACATTAATTTTCTTTGTTTTTTGATGCAATGTCAGCATCCTGTGACATGGCAGCCATCTAAAGATGGAGATCGCTTAATTGGTCGTATTTTATTAAATAAGCGTCTGAAAGATGGAAGTGTGCCTCGAGATTCAGGAGCAATGCTTGGCTTGAAGGTATGTGATGAAATATGTAAGATTTTGACTCTGTATTACTTTACAGATTTATCAGAGAAGCAAAAGATATACTAACTCTTTCTACCTATACCAAGTTAGTGGATTTTCTTTCTATTTTCAAGAATTCACAAATATTTGCCCTCAATATCCATTTCTTATTTTTCAAGTTTTACTTAAGAAGTTTCCATTATCTACACTAATAAAAGAGAAACATGGTAATTAGCGTACGACCGCTACCCTTCCCATTGGCTAATTAGCGAGATATGCAAATTAATCACCAGCCAAGATGGCGGTTAACTGCCAACAAAGATGGCGGTTAATTTGCATATGTAGGCACAATGCAGGGAGGCAAAAGGGAAAGCAC
>NW_005370223.1:6801291-6815665 GCF_000412655.1 Myotis brandtii
TCAATGATGAGACTCATTGATTGGCTGCCTCCTGCACGCCCCCTACTGGGGATTAAGCCCACAATCCAGGCATGTGCCCTGACTGGGAATTGGACCATGACCTTCTGGTTCATAGGTCGAAGCTCAACCTCCGAGCCACACCTGCTGAGCTATATTCTATTTAAGTGATAGTTTTATTCAATGACTAAATATCCAAACTTGAGAAATGTAATACATGTATTACTTGGGAACACAATTTTTGTATTAGTGTCGCAAAATATGTGTCTATTGAGTGTATGTGTTTGTATCTGAGAGAGAATACTATTTGAAGACTGGAAGCGCAAAAATACTTATGTTAGGAGATTTCATATAAATACTAATTTATATTACACTAAATATGGTTCTGTTTTTTTCTTTATTGATTACGGTATTACATATGTGTCCTTATCCCCCTGATTGCCCCCCCCCCCACTCATGCCCTCCCACCCCCTATTCTTGTATTATTATTTATCGTAGTATTTTTCCATGCGAACAACTATAAACCTACTTTTGCCTTACCCTATTAATAGAAAAATAAAAATAGAAAAAAATGGGATGCCAATGGTCAACAGTTCACATTAATTCTGATGAGATTAAGTAAGTGTAATAATTTTCTCAGGAAAAATATATCATCATCATGCACATTATTAATGTGCCTAAAAGGTTACTAATGAAATTTAGGCAGGCTATCATAATTATAGTAAAACTAACAAGTATTTATATTATTGTGATATTTGAAATCTGAAACAAGATATATTAATTACATAGCACTGAAATAACATATTTTTAGAAGTGACAAAAGTTAAGAATTCTGTAATAAAGAAAGAAATTACAAATTGTTGTTTTTAAGGTATGCAACATTTTCAACAAATAATGGATTAAGTTCTAAAATATTTGAAATATGTAAAAAGCTTACTCTTGGGATATGTGCTCAGTTCTTAGTAACAATACTATGTTACTTACAAAATACTTTAAGTATAGGAAATTATAGTTTTAAAAGCTGCAAATTGACTCCCTGGCCTGTGTGGCTCAGTTGGTTGAGTGTGCATCAAAGGGCTGCCGGTTTGATTCCAGGTAAGGGCACATGCCTGGGTTGCGGGTTTGATCCCAGGTTGGGATGCATGCAGGAGACAACTAATCCATGTTTCTCTCTCACATTGATGTTTCTCTCTCTTCCTCTCCTTTCCTCTCTCTCCCTCTAAAATCAATAAAAACATATATTTTTTTTAAAGTTTCAAATTGTCTAATTATTTTTTACTTGAATATTCAATCATGTTCATTGGAACGAAGTATCTCCTACTCCTTTTCTTTATTAAACAGGTTGTAGGAGGAAAGATGACTGAATCAGGTCGGCTCTGTGCATTTATTACCAAAGTGAAAAAAGGAAGTTTAGCTGATACTGTAGGACATCTTAGACCAGGTGAGGGACCCCCGAGTGCACAAATTTTTGTGCACCGGGCCTCTAGTACTACAATAATACTCATATGTATAATTTTAGAAATTATAATGAGTTATATACTTGAATCCTAAATACAGTGCAAAAAGTTTTTTTACCTGTACAGTTTGTTCTTTATGTCTATATCTGTGTTTATATTCTATTTATTTACTTATTTATTTACTTATTTATTTATTTCTTGAATATTCAATCATGTTCATTGGAATGAAGTATCTCCTACTCCTTTTCTTTATTAAACAGGTTGTAGGAGGAAAGATGACTGAATCAGGTCGGCTCTGTGCATTTATTACCAAAGTGAAAAAAGGAAGTTTAGCTGATACTGTAGGACATCTTAGACCAGGTAGGTTTCTATCTTTGATTGTTCACATTTTGACTGTTACACTTGAGTAGTTATGAAAAGTTACCCTCAAATAGAAGTGATTTGACTAGTAATAAAGTGCTCATTTAACCTAAATAAATTTATTCATTAATGGGAAGTAATATTATTTCTTGAACCACATTAGATAAAAGGATTTACTTATTTATTTTTTGATTATTTATTTATTTATTTATTTATTTTACAGAAGTTTTCCTATAGAACATAGTGAGAAATATTAGAAAACTTTGGGTGTAAGTGGACTTGGGCAACTAACATTTATTGGGTGGCTGCCAACTCATCTGAGCACTTTACATCTATCATTTTGTTTAACAGGCACAACAGATTAAAAAAGCTTAGAGAATTGTCATAACTTGCCCATGGTCACAAGATGGAGATGAAGGTGGGATTTAGATCCAGATCTGCCCAGTATCATGTCAGAACAGTGTAGTGTGACGGTTAGGAAGTCTTGGCTTGATTTCTAGTTACAGCAATGACTGGGTACCTGACATTGGTCTTAGCTTCAGACTCCTCATCTGTACAATGGAGATAATAATGCTTACTGAATTGTTACAGTGAGATTAAATATAGCAATATATAAACATTTAGTATAGTGTCTGACACGCTATTAGATATCAATAATATAGTCAATAATATTATTACTATTAAAATTTGTCAATTCAAAAATAAAATTTTTTAAAAATATCTAGTATTCATCTGTTTTGTTTCCCATAAGCTTTAACTTTTTTTTTTAAATTCCAACATAGTTTAGGAAAAAGACTTCATAGATAAATGTCTATTTCCTAAAGTGTGTTACTCCTTATCTCTAACGGATAGGAGAGATCCTGACATTTAATTTTCAGAATCAAATATAGGAATAATTAGTATTAACTGTACTGCAATTGAGTTTAATTCATTGCAGTTAGGGAATAAATACATGGAATAAGACAAATTAATGGTATTTTAAATCAGATATCTTTCACTCACTTTAGAAAAGGATAAATACTATTTTAGTCAACGAAATTAGTTACTATTGTTTGCTTGGCTTGCTATAAAGTTGATATATTGACTGAATTGCAATAAATGAGAATCAAAGCATTACTTTTGTAAGAGGCTACTCTTGATGGTACATCTATGACTCCACAGCATTATTGGAAATAATTTTTTCCCCTGACCCTTGGCCTTTTGGGTGAAATCTACCAATCATCCTTGTCATCAAATTTTATGCCACTGAAGCTGTTCTCAGCATGTTTCTTATTTCACAATGGTCGTTTTACTTTGTGGAGGTTATTGCAGCGTAAGATTGCTTTGTTTTGAGTGCATGTGGGATTAGATTTTCTTTCTAAGGGGATCATTACTGATACACACCATAGGTGATGAAGTGTTAGAATGGAACGGAAGGCTGTTGCAAGGAGCCACATTTGAAGAAGTCTATAACATCATTCTGGAATCCAAACCGGAACCACAAGTGGAGCTGGTTGTTTCAAGGCCTATTGGGTGAGTGGGTCTGATCACTTTTCATATGTATAGAGTTGACTACATTAAACCATTTATGAAGCGCAATCCAAAAATGTCTGATTGCTTTATCAAAATACATTACTTTGAGGACATTTCTTTTACTAAAAACACCTCACCAAAAATCGTGACATCTCTGTCTGAAAGTTAATTACAAAAGAAGAAATATTTATCTTTTTATTGTTTTTATTACTTTAGTAACTTAGTAGATGGTTGATGGCATTAATAGAAGGGGACTGTAGTAACAATTACTTTTAAAGGAAGTTTCATGAACTATGGTCCTTTATATTGCAAAAATGAGGATAAACTATATTCCATGATTTTTATTATTTTTTTTCCAAAATGGAGATTTCAACAAAGAAAGATAAAAGTATAAGCAAATGCCAAATACTCATTTGTTTTTATAATTTGTTACCTATAGATTAAATCAACAACTTTCAGAAGTTGGCAATAAATATAGTCCTTTGCATCTATGTTATGAGAATTGTTCATTATCACAGTAGTCTTTCCTTTATAGAAGCTTATATTCTAAGCCAACGTAAAAGATATACCTAGAATTAGAAAAAGCAATTAAATATTGTAAACTGACAGGGAATTATTAAATTTATGTTCATGGAAAAGCTTTCTAGGGTATAGGCTATAGAAATTATTTCTTGCTATAGAATATAATGCCTAGTTTTCATTCATTTAGGAAAAGATTGGACTATATTATTTTGCTATCTTTTTATCCTGTAGAAAATGACTTATGTTGGTAACTTAGTTTTTGAAATGTTCCTTTCAAAAGTAATGAATCTGGCACATGAAATTGTATCTGTTTTTCATTTTGTCTTTTCAAAGTTTTTTATTATGTTAAAACTGTACTGTATCAACCTAGAATATTAATCAAATGTATTTCTTCATATTAAAAGATACTCTAAACATTTTTGTTTAATGTCTTAAATATTCTTTTATGTAATTTTCTGAATGATCTTAACCATTAATATCTACCCCTTTTGGCAAATCTCAAAGAAAATGTACATTTTTTGTGTGTAAATGCAGTTACGTGGTAATTTTGTAAGTCCCAGTAAGGAACATGTTTACATTTTTCTCAGTGGAGTTATTACATTTAAAAAGTTTCAATCAGAATCTGAATAATTAAATTTTTGTTTTGGTGATACTTTACTTGCATTTTAATATTATTGATTTAGAACAGCGGCAAGTAAAAATACAGAATGGAATAGACTTACAATGTATCTATAAAACTTGTTGAATGCAGACATTTTTTAGAATGGGCAATTGTTTAGTGAGGCATATAGAAAATAAAGTATATGTTTCTATACATCTGCTATAAATGGGTATGAATTTTAATATTTTTAAATTAATGGTCTTAACCAAGAATATAGGTTGATAATGATGAAAACAGTAGTTGCATTAATTGTTGCAACAATTTCTTGTTTTCCTTTTCTATCATTTCAGAGATATACCTAGAATACCTGATAGCACACATGCACAACTGGAGTCCAGTAAGTTTCATGTGTTCTAGAAGAGAATGTTGTTACTAATGTCATTCATCAGGAGAAAATGAAGTATCCCATTCGCCCCATTTTTACTCTCCAATTTGTTCCTTCCCCTCCATTCAAATAATTCATGCATATCACTTCTGAGTACTAAACTTCACTTATGCTCCAGTAAACCTTCTAAACACTTTGGAACATTGTGGCTAGGAAAGTGGAATGACATTCTGTGGACATTAAAAATAAAATTGAAGAGCTAGATGGTGAAGATGATTAAATACCAAGGAAGAGCCATTGTTGTTATTCTTTATGTGTGATTGCCATTTCAGGTTCTAGCTCGTTTGAATCTCAAAAAATGGATCGTCCTTCTATTTCCGTTACCTCTCCCATGAGTCCCGGCATGTTGCGAGATGTTCCACAGTTTTTATCTGGACAACTTTCAGTACGTAATCACTAAATTAATTTCTCTTTTTGGAATATCAAGTAGTGTTTTTATTATATGTTGCTAGTTTTTGGTAAACCAAGTTCTTCTTAGAATATAATTGTGCCTTTAACCATCAACACCCTCATTCTTAGTAATTAATTGAAATTAAAATTTAATTATTTACCATAGTGCTTTCTTTATTAGAGTTAGGTTTCCTGGAATGTAATGAGCTTAAGAATTTGTGAAGATATCTACAATGTTTTTTACTTTAGTAATATTCCAAAATTCAAGGTTATGATTTTTGCTCAATATCCTAAAATGACTATAAAGTGTCATGAACTTTTAAGGGAAATAAAAATTCTGCACTATACAAAGATGGTATATGTAAGATAAAAGTAAATATTTATGTACTTTTCCTGCTTTTCAACCTTAAGGAAATTTTGAGTGGGGTAAGAATATTGCTCTGAAATATAATGATACTTGAGATACTTTTGTCAACAGACAAAATTAAGTATATGAGTAAATATATAATTGACTACTGAGTACACCAGATGATTTTATATTAAATGATCCCTTATTCGAACATTTTATAATGAAAGTTAAAAGTTCAATTATGTGTTTTATGTCTATATTAGAAGAGCTTTGCAAATGTAAGCCCTCACTTTTTTGTTAACTTCTTCAATTTTATTTCCCTTTTTAAACCATTTTAAAATGTTAAAATATTAAAATTTATCCATCCATATTTTAGAAAAATAAGGTTAGTATTGACAATAATGTCACTAAGTTATTAAACTTGAAACTTTATGGATATTAAGAACTATTTAGAAACTAAAAATTCAGACACTGAGTTTTGTATAAAAATTATCCATAAAAACTAAACTATTCTTGGACTAATATTTTAAGAGCAAAAGGAAAAATCTTTACTAAATAAGCTACAAAACTTCTTTTATATTTTTAGGAGAAAGGGAGATGTTTGATTTTTACTAAATTTTCATTAATTTAAAGGGGATATAGAAAGTATAAGCACACTTAGTATATTAAAGTTTATTGAACAAGTCATTAGACATGTCTGTTCTGGAGGTATTTTGGTCAAAAAGGTGACAATTAAAAACAGTTATGCAAGGAAAAAATTGAGCTACTGTTAGGAGATTGTAAATGTCTTACTAAAGTAAATTTCTTCTCTTTATTCTTTTTCTTTCTCTTTCATAAACAGAGTGAACTTTTCATTTGAGGACAATGGTCTTTTTTATTTTTCCACAATAAGTAGAATCTTTCTCCTTATTCTCTTACATATATTTTCAGTACGAATGTTGTTATTTATGGTTACAAATATATATATGTCTTTTTTTCTCACCATTTTAGGAAGTGGTAATAAATATTAGCTGTTTTTCTTTTTTTATGGCTGTATTTAAATAGTTCATCTTTAAGTAATGTTTTGGGTAGCTGGATGATGCCAGTATATAAATAAATGTGTGTGTGTGTGTGTGTGTGTGTGTGTGTGTGTGTGTGCAGTTGGCTTCAGTTGGTGGAAGAGGAAGGAGTGGAAGATATACTTCCATGATAAGTACCACTTTGTTATCTCATTTAAATTCCCAAGGCCCTCTTACAAATTGGACTAGGAAAGACTTAGACAAATTTCAGATTCTTCGATTTTTCCTCATGGTTCAAAATGAATACAGTAAAAAGGTAAACTGTTAAATATTTAGGGGAAATATAAACATAAAAGTTTTACTTATAAATATTTATAATGTTATAAAGTTATAGTACTTAAATTCATAAATGATGCTGGTTTAAAATCCATGTAATTGTAATTTTAAATACATACCATTTTATCATTTTCTTATGAGTTAGAAGAAGTATGTTCCAATAAGATAATCTTTACAAATATAATATTTGTTGTGGTAAATCTAGAAAGTATAGATAAATAAGTAAATAACAATAAAAATCACTTATAGTCCTGCCACTAAAAGATAACTATTCATATAATTATAATTTTTTAAACAAAACTAACAAATTCATGTATACTATTTGGAACCCTTCTTTTTCATTTACTCATATTGTGCAGTTTTTCCTTAGACTTAAAAAAATTTGCTTAAAATGATTTTAATACCTATTTATCACTCCTTTTTTAACTTAATTTGTTATAATGGGATATTTTGTTTCTCATTTATGTTATTATAAATAACGATGCCATGGAAATCCTTTAATATAAGTCTTGCATATTTTGTTAGGACAAAATATTTTGTTGCGATAACTTTCCAGAATTAAAATTGAAATATGAAAGGAAAAGAAAATTTTAAGGTTCTTGAGATCTACTACCCAAATTTCCCCCAAAAATATTTTGGCAAATCATCTCCAATTATCTATTTAAGAAATATATGTTAAGGTCTGATTCCAGTTCAGCCATAATACTAGTAGCTCGGATTACAACAGTGAACAAGATAAACATGAATTTTACCCTCATGAAACTTAATTTTATTTATTTATTTATTTGTTTTTTTAAAAAATATATTTTATTGATTTTTTACAGAGAGGAAGGGAGAGGGATAGAGAGTTAGAAACATTGATGAGAGAGAAACATCGATCAGCTGCCTCCTGCATGCCCCCTACTGGGGATGTGCCCGCAACCAAGGTACCTTAATTTTATACTTATTCTTTGCAGGCAGGAAAATATGAGCATTATACTCTTTGGATATAGTCTTTCCCTTTATATTTAATCCTATTTCTGCCATCTGGAGGCAATTTTGGTATGCTGTAATGATGTAGAGGTTGGAAAATGTGTGTCCACGTATATCACCCTTTGGTAACACCCCTAGAAAGTCACAAGGCAGCATCACAATTTCTGTATCCTTGCATCTTATCTTTGGGCATGATTGCTTTTGGTGAGAGTTTACCAGGCCCACAACTCGTTTACAAAATCATGACATTGCTAATGCATGAGAAAAAAGATAATTTGCCTAATATGTGAGCCCTCCTTCCTAATATATTTGTGTCAGTTCAAGGATTGATATATCCTCAAGTGTAAAATATACATACAATGCAAATGGTTGTTTAAACTTTCATGCTCAAGGTTGTTGATGATTCTTAAAATATTATGCAGTGTATTTCCTCTCCATGCTTGAATTGTGCTGCTGCTTGTGGTTATTCTAGGGCAGTGATGGTGAACCTTTTGAGTTCGGTGTGTCAGCATTTTGAAAAACCCTAACTTAACTCTGGTGCTGTGTCACATATAGAAATTTTTTGATATTTGCAACCATAGTAGAACAAAGACTTATATTTTTGATATTTATTTTATATATTTAAATGCCATTTAACAAAGAAAAATCAACCAAAAAGATGAGTTCGCGTGTCACCTCTGACACGCGTGTCATAGGTTCGCCATCACTGTTCTAGGGCATGGCTAGGAAAGTGCCATTAATGTACGTGGTGAGACAATCAGTGTGAGTTCATGTTCATGACACCTGGACTATATGTTAGCCTTTTCACTGTCAGCACTCCCATGTGGATTAAAAAAAAAAGTGTTCTTCCATATTGAGCAGTTTCCTTCTTCAGAGAATTTTACTTTTATAATCTCTCAATATTTTTAAATTAATTTGCAGTTTGGGGCTACTTTTTGATAATTAAGATAAAAATATAGCTCTCCTGTCTTTTAAAAGTGAGGAATGGCTCAGAATTCTCGTTTACTATAGGAATACACTGACTTTTTTTTGACAATCTTATTTTACTTTAGGGCCTGCGGTTGTTTTATGGTTGCAATGTTTCCCAGAGTTACTTTGTTTTAATATTTTTCTGACTCCATTTTTAGTGATGAGTTTGTAAATGCTGTACCTATCCATTACATATGCCCCTTTTTAAAGAGAATAAGTAACTGAACAATAGAGATACATCTTTTATATCTCCTTAGAAACTCTACACTTTTTAAAACTTTCTGCAAACTAAAGTTTTTTTCTTTGAGCATTTATCTTTCATCCCTATTGTCACAGTCTTGTCATTCCAGAAGCATTGCTTAAAAGGAGTGTCCTAAATATAGCAGTACAGTATATAGTAGAAAGTGACATTGAAAGTGCAAAATAAATCGTGGTGTACAAAATCATATTCTTTATTTGGATGAGGCTGAATTGTTACAGATATCAGGTATTTCATGTTTGAAATAAATGAAGTAATGTTAATTACAAGTTGCAGTGAAATACATAATACTTCAATGTGAAATATCCAGAATCCATAGAGAAAGAAGCGGCTTAGTGGTTGCCAGGAATTAGGATGATGGGGGCACAGGGAGTGGTTACTTCACAGATAAACGATAGCTTATGGGGCGATGAAAAAGCTTTGAAAGGAGAGGGAGGTGGTGGTTGCACAGCATCGTGAATGCGCTAAATGCCTCTGGATTGCACACTTTAAAATGCTTTGTCGAATTTGAATTTCAACTCACTTAAAAAATTAATAAATCAAAATATGTTTTTATAGCCAAGTTTAAAGTGTGAACTTATGGGTGAAGATTATTTAAATTGTCACAGAATTTAGACAGTTGATTTCGAAATTCCATGAGTTGCCCTTTTGAGATCATTTTAGAAGGTTGACAATGATTGCCTTAAAGATTAGTTTACTTTAAAGTACTGTTTCTTTTAAAGTAATTTTTTAGTTTATGAAGTAATATTTACTTCCATTACCTTGATATTTTTGGTGTAAAACAGGTAGAACAGGTGAGAGGGCAAGGAAAATAAAATCTACTAAATAAAGTACCTTGTTAGTGCTTTTCTTTTTTCTTTATCTGAATCCTCACCTGAGGATATTTTTACATTAATGTTTAGAGAGAGTGGAAGGAAGAAGGAGAGACACAGAGAGGGAAACATCGATGTGAGAGAGACACATCGATTGGTTGCCTCCTGCAAGCGCCCCTCTTGGGGCCAGGGGTCAAGCATGCAACTGAGGTACGTGCCCTTGACCAGAATTGAACCTGGGACCCTTCAGTCCTCTGGCCAACACTCTGTCCACTGAGCCAAACCAGGTCGGGCATTAGTTCTTTACTTTGGTGTACCTACTTAATCTATATGCATTTCATACATCCCTTCCCCATCTGAGTTGTGCAGACAAGGGTCAGAAACACACTCCGTATCAAAACATTTCTTTCTTCCTTTGGATGGGTTTCCACACAAAAAGGAAGACAGCTGAGATTTGGGACTCCTTAGTTTTTGGAGAGAGAGAATGAGGATGACTCATGATTGAATGATAGTCTATTTTTAAGGTCTTCTTCCCTCTAGGTCTTAGATTTACGTCTTACAAAGTGTAAGTCTGATGATAGGTAAATTGGGCACCAGTCCTCCTAGTCCCTATTAACTGCTTCCATCTAGCAGGGGAATTAGACAAGAGAGACATCCATGAGAAATGTAAGGAATGGAATGGAATTTTGGCGAAAGAAGCAAAATTAAATGCCTTGAAATCCATTCCCAAACCCAGAGATACGCATCTGATTTTGTTCCTGATTTAACTGTGGGCATGCCTTAATAAAGGCACACAATTCTGATTGTTGTGGTGTTTTTGTTGGAAACAGTTTCAAATGAAAACAAAATAAGTCAGAAGAGAAATGAAATTTGATTTTACTCAAAGAATATGAAATAGAGTGATTTAATCAGAGGTAGGCTCTATCTTCTACCTTTATAGTATCTTACCTTTTGTTTGAGCATCTAGCTTTTTTTTGTGGTGGTGTTCTGTTTCTCTTTCCTTATCTGCAAATTGGATATAATACTGACAACCACCTAGTGTTGTTGGAGGCAATAAACTTGCAATAAACAGTCAGTAAATGCTTGGAAAAATATAGAGAACTATATAAATAAAAATAAATAAGATACGTATTTTCATTAATAGGTATGATAATCTCAAGAGGTACATAATAAATGTCTGAAAATGGTGTAAATCCTTAAAGTATGAATTACCTAATTAATCCAGTGCGTTCCAGCATACTTTTATCTTACTGTTATATTCTTTTAACAATTAATGCTAAGCCAACTTGACTAATGTTTTTTAGATTTTTGTTAGTCATATCATTTTGGACAAGTCACAGTTCCTTGTAAAAATGTCTTTTCACTAATAATTCTACAATGCATTCTTATCTCATGTCATTTGGATTGTGATTTTTTTTCTATATAGTGTGTTTAAGGGGGAAACCTGACATTTCTTGGCTATTGGGTTCCGTTTGTAATTATTCTTTCAGAATTTATGAGACTGAATATGTTATTTTACATTAGGTCTTAATTTCTGTTGTTTTTATTATTGCAGTTAAAAACTTATTTAAAAATTCTAAGATTTTATATATTTTAGCATTTTGGCAAAATTAATTTATTCATTACATGATGTAATTAATTTAGATATATATTGTCATGGGAAAATTATATTTGAGGGGTGGTAGTTGTACGTGTTTGTTTTTACTTTGGTCTTTTAGTTCCAGCGTGTTGTCCTTTTGGTTTTGTTTTATTGCTTTTTTCTTTAATTTTGCTTACCAGAGCCAAAGCCTTAGTAGAAGAACAACGCCTTTTGTTCCTAGGGTTCAGGTAAAGGCCTTGTCTGCCTGATAGAAACTAAAGCTGTGTTTTAACCCTTATTTGTATGTTTTTGGAAAATGCATAGTAGGAAAACATGTTTTGGTATGTTGCTCCAAGTCATATTATTGACTTTCAAATCATTTTATGAGCCAGCTTGTAAGATTCTGCATGGGGATTAAAATACAATAAAAATTTAAAGAGACAATTTTTGTTAGTGATTTTATATGATGAACTGAATACCAAAAGTCATAGATACAAAGTGACATTTAATGTAGACTCTACTTACATATGTACCATCAAAAGAAAAAGCTAATTTAACTGTTGATATTTGCCTTTGTTACACAAGGTTGCTGTCTCTTTAAATCATTCATTATGTCACTTAACATCTACATTTGTTTGCATTTTCCAAACAATAACTCCTTGTGGAGACTGGCAAATAAATTTGTACCTTATTGAAAATATGAATTTTATGCCTATTATATATAAGGTTCAACATTTGGAACATATAATACTTTGAAAGAACAAAATCACAATCCCCAATTAAAAAGTGTTGGGCTTATTTTGTTTACATTTTGTAATTGTAATTTCATTTAATTTTTCTATAATAATTGGGTACAAGTTGTTTGCCTCTTTTCATTAGGAAACCCTTATATGGTAAAGTAATATCAATATAGTTTTTAAAAAAAGGTAGTATTACTAGTATGCTTTCCTTGCTTTGCTGCATGTATTTTTTTATTGTTATTGCTGGTTTTGAGTAATACCAATTTAGTTTAAATATTTAAAAATTAAAATTGTTCTAGTTAATATTATATAGTATAAAATATTTACTTGTACTACTCAGGTTCTGCTTAGGAAATTTAAAAATGGTTACATGGTTAAGCTGGAATGATAATTATGTTAAAACAATTAGAATAATACCAAGAGTTTTATTAATGTACATGAAGTAAATATAAAGACATATGTCATATTTAGAATTGTGAATGAAATACATTTGTTATGTTTTGGAGAATCAACAGATCTACTAACCATTCATTTAAGAAGCACAGATAAAGAATTTCAAAATGAGATAAAATAATCTAGCTAATAAAATGATTATATTTTGATAATGTGAACTGGATATATATTAAAAACTTCAAGGCAAGCCCTGTAATATAAAATGAAAACTGGAGCTATTGATCAAATGCCCAGTTTAAGAGAGTTTATTAAAAAGTGTAATTTTGATAAAAAATCATTAAAATTAAAATGTGCCTGTTTCATATCTATCTATTTAGACATTTATATACTTGTAACGTTTAATTCAATAAGCTCTTACATAGTATAAAAATATGAAAGTTATATGCCTAATATTTGTATAAAAATGGATATTACTAAAAAGTGCTATTATTTTCCATGGCATAAGAAAATCGAAAAAGAATACTCTTTATCAGACATTCGAAATATATATCTCAGATGTTTCGCTTTAATGATTTCAAAGGAGTAAAAGTATTGCCTGTGGCGATGGCTTCAAGTACTTAGTCTCAATCCTTAAAAAAAATAACTCACAGAAATGAGCTTAGTTTAATAATCATCATTGTTTCTTTGTTTCTTAAGTATAAAGTTTATTGGGAAATTTTTTTTAGCTTTTTAGTGTTTTTTTCTCCTTACGGTATCTAATATTGAATTTTTAATATCATAGAAAAATAAAGCAATTGGCTTTTTTTTATTTCTATAGACAGTAGAGAATATCAGAGATTAATCTGGTTTTGATCACACATTTTAGAGGAACCATGATGCATGCTACCTGCAGACATCTGTTCATGCCATACACAAGACACTCATTTCTTACCTTTTTTGCTGTATTTTCCCTTCATGTCTTTTTCCAGAACAACTTAGTCTTTTCCCCACTTCCCCTCATCTGTATCTATGTTCTGATATTGTTAGGCAAGCAAATATGTGAACTTTTTCCTCCATTCAAATGTTAGAGGCTTTTCTTTCAGGTTGATCCCATAATCTAAGGCCATGGTTCTCAAACTGTAATGTCCGTGGGAATTGGAGGACTTTGTTAAAATGGTAATTCCTGGACCCTATTCTGATTCACTAGGTGAGAGGTGGGCCACAGGAATTTTTAGCTTCTTCACAGATAAACCAGATAACCCTGATGCAGGAGGTCTGTGAACCGCAGATTAGCTGGTCTGTTTAAACGGAACAGTTCTGTTATGAAGACTTTTTTTAACACAGCAGCAAGATAATATCTGCATTAAACAAGGACTTAACACAACTAAGAGAGTAGTAATTACAATTTTAAAAATTTAAATATTTCTTCTGTAGTTCTATAAGAGGGCTGATTCTATTTGACAAAGAAAAGAAAAACATATAAATAATTTTATATACTCTTTTGGGCCATCTGTCTTCCTCTTCTCTTGCTCAGCTTCTCAGTCCCTAAAATACAAAGTGAGGGAGTCAACAAGCCCTGTTAGCTTGGCCCAGGCCTGACTGTCCACTTTAGAGAAGAGAAGGAAGGACTGACATTAGATGTATATTTAAGTTTTGTAGATGACTGCAAAGTGCATATTCAGGTGGAAGGAAAAATCCAATAAT
>NW_005370223.1:6815718-6828509 GCF_000412655.1 Myotis brandtii
AAATATATAAACTGTAAAATACAGATTCTATAAATATATTTTATTCCCAAATTTAAAAATTTTCATTCAATATCAATTTCAAGATAGTATCAGGTGAGTTCTGAACCAATTTGTGGGTCAGAGCCACAGTTATAGATCTTCACACAGTAGAATCAGCTAGCTAGGTGTGGGAGTGTGAGGTACGTGTGTGGGAGGTGACAATAGTTACATCAAATTAATTCTGCAGCTGGATCTGAAGTTCCCATTCCTAATTAAGGCATAGGGAAATTATTCACATTTCCACATCTCAAATTTAAAAATCTACCCTTATTTTCTAAGGATGTGCTACATTTACATCACAAACAAAAAAAGAGACTTTATGTCGAAGAAAAACTTAAAGACATGACTTTATTACAGTTTTAAATACAAACTTAAGGAGTCTATTGACTAAAGCTATTAGTAATTTTTTTTAAATCTTTAAATTCTTTATTAGTTAAGGAATTACAAATGTGTCCTCATTCCCCCCATTAACCCCCATCCTCCCCCCCCAAAGCTATTAGTAATTTACTGGCGATTATAATTCTTGAAATGTCTTCTGCTGTGGAGTTACATAAAACATGTGCTTAAACATTTCTTATGAATGACATATAAACAAGTTACTATCTATTCAGTTCATTTTGAGCATGTATTTGAGCTCACTATTGTAGGGGAGCCAAAATGAACTACAGTGATTCTTGCATAAAGATAAAACTCAGCAATCATTGCATAGAAAGTCCTTAGTTAAGGTAGTATAATTATTATGTGCACGTTAATAAGCAATCATATTAGCATAAGAAAATTCCAAGTAATTTATGAATCACACTGACATATTTGGATTAATTCCTCTATTCAGTGAAGTTATTAAAGCATATCCCTTTATTTTGACTAAATGCAATTTACTGAGTGAAATTTATATTCTCTGCCAGTATTAATGTAAGAGAATGTGGTGAATGAAGATGGGGACATAAAAATTATGTTAAGGTAGTAAATGTTTGAGCTGATAAATGAATATTTTTGCTTTTCAGATAAAACTATGGTTTGACAAGGTCGGTCACCAACTCATAGTTACAATTTTGGGAGCAAAGGATCTCCCGTCCAGGGAAGATGGGAGGCCAAGGAATCCTTACGTTAAAATTTACTTTCTTCCAGACAGAAGGTAGGGATAGGAAATAAAAAAATGTTTTTGAAAGTAAGTGAGAAACGTTAATAGCAATGAGTGTTTTTATTCTGTATCATTTATTTTTATCATACCTTTCAGATACTTATGAAGTTTAACATAAGCATAATCATTCTTAGGATTCAAAATAGTGACAGTAGATACTTTGGGATTGTTTTTAAAATTTATATCAAATGTCTATAATATATATTATTTTATTGCCTATTTATTTCTGGTTGTGTGTATTATTTCTTAAATAATATGTTTTGTTTATCAAAATTACTAAAAATTTGCCTCCTTTAAATAAATTGTATTTTCAACACACTGCAGAGGCAAACGCTAGAAATGGTTCTAAAAGGTACTACTCATCGTATTCCTCTATAATTTCTATCTTCTCTTGCAAAGATACTATTTATTTAAATTCTGTAAAATTAATGAGTGTACTTTTAATTTCATCACCCCATGTAATCAAGGAAATTTACCATTTGGCCCAAAATCAGCTTCTTCAAGTGTCATCATGTGCGTGTCCTTGCTAATCAACATAAATGATGTTCTACCCTGATTTAAATAATTAGGATTGAAGAAAAAACTTATCAAAAATTATCTGCTAATCACCGTAAATTTCAGGCACATGAGCAATAAAAGAGATTATTCAATAACATGATGGAAAAAGAAAACAGTAAATGCCCCAGTTATCCTCCCCGCATCTGTTCTGCATCCTGCTGTCAGGGCAGGGTGTTCTCAAGGTCTGCTCCTTTCTCTCAGGTTGGAAATGACTGGGCACAATGTGATCTTATTAAATATGTTTCTACACTTTTCGGCCCTCATCTACTTAGTTTAGGTCTTCCAGGTTGAGTTGGGTGTCAGAGTACCCTCTGAAGAACAATTTCAGCCAAGAAAAAGATGAAAAGGATGAAAGAATTAAGAAAGGCCTTACATTTTATGATACACATTTTTTCTTTTTTTTAAAAAAAAATATACTTTATTGATTTTAGAGAGGAAGGGAGAAGGAGAGAGAGATAAAAACATCAATGAT
Source organism: Myotis brandtii (assembly GCF_000412655.1). Taxonomy (NCBI): domain Eukaryota; kingdom Metazoa; phylum Chordata; class Mammalia; order Chiroptera; family Vespertilionidae; genus Myotis; species Myotis brandtii. The sequence goes on from NW_005370223.1 coordinate 6,817,929, forward strand.
GAGAGAGGATCATTGATTGGCTGCTCTTGCACGCCCCCTACTGGGGATCAAACCCTCAACCCAAGCATGTGCTCTTGGCCGGAATCAAACCTGGACCCTTCAGTCTGCAGGCCAATGCTCTATCCACTGAACTAAACTAGCTAGGGCTATGATACACATTTTGAAGTGAAAGTTGTCATAGAAATTTCTCAGAAAATATGTCAAGGGGGGGACAATTTCTAAAATTGTCAGAAGTTATTTGCTATCTCATTTTATTTTACAAAGTTTGCTTGAGGATAGTTGTTCTCTAACAACTTAGGTTGTCTTTTGGATGGGGAGACCCTTTGAACTGCAATGGAGGAAGAGGACATCCATGACTAGAGTGTTAAATCTAGGTTAAACTTCAGTTTGCCTTATTAAATTCTAATCATATCTGCCAGGTTTGCAAAGAACTTCAGAGATTATCTAGTCTCCCTCCCACCCAGTACAAAAGAAATCCCGTCTGAAATAGCCATTCTTTGAGAGCTTTCTTCACTCCTTAGGAGGAAGTCAAGGCTGCTGCTTCTATTCCCTTTCAGATCACAGTATAGACCACTCTTGAATTAGATAGCAAGGCTCCCACTAAATACATGCTTTCTTACTGTCTTTCATGGAAGGAACTTTGTCTCTTGACAGTTTCATAATTCATTCTGTAATGGATGGATATAAGTAGATGCTTTAAAATATTAGTTAAAATTTTAGAATGACTGGAGTGAGAGAAAACTATCACAGTGAAGTGGTGAACATCACAATTTACTAGAGTTTTTGGTCAATTGAGACTCTGGCAGTTTAAGTGAATAGTACGTATATGAAGAGTTTTTGGTTAATTAGCATTTGGAAGGTTTCCAATTGGGCAATATGTTAAAAAAATTTAGGAATAAGATTCAGTAGTCTTATTTAGGTTTTGAGATGGATAAAGTATTCAATTATCTCATGGAAAATTTTCAAACTTATTGAAATGTTGCTATTATTAAGTCAATACACAAAGGTGATATAACTATACAACTTAAAAATTTTAATAGTAATTTTAAAGATTACAACATTTGTAATTTTGGACAAATTTGTGGCAAAACTTTACTTGACCTTTTTCCTGGGAAATTTTACATTAATAATTGTATGGCAAATTTAAAATAAAGTTTTATATAAGTTCATATATCCTAATTTTTTCATAGCGATAAAAACAAAAGAAGAACGAAAACTGTAAAGAAGACATTGGAACCCAAGTGGAACCAAACATTCATTTATTCTCCAGTCCACCGGAGAGAATTTCGGGAACGAATGCTGGAGATTACCCTTTGGGATCAAGCTCGAGTTCGAGAGGAAGAAAGTGAATTCTTAGGAGAGGTATGTGCCATCCCCTAATATATTCTTTAATATGACTGCCAGTAAAAATTTATATTTTGATGGAATCAATTTAGCTACTGCTTTAAGACAGAACTTATTGATGTCACAAAAAACAATGGTTCTAAATACTCTGTGACAATATTTACATGTTTATTCTTATTGTATTTTTATGTCTCATTGTTGAATGATAGGAGTTTCACAAATATATATATTGCTGTTTTATAATGTGTGCATATCATTTTAGTTTACTGAACCAGTCGTACTGCTTTTAGGTCAGTCATTTCGTCCTGGATTTTGTTTAAGCTTTGTAATATACCTGTAATATGCTAGGCTCTCATGCTTCCAAGGTGAATACAGCATGTTACTTCCTTCAAGGAATTTATAATCCACTGGGACTCCAGATGAGTGAATAGGCAATTATAGTATAGGATGGCAAATGCTGTTACAGAGTAATGCAATAGGAGTATGTACATATTTGCTGTTCCAAGGAGGGGAAAGTGGTCCAGGTAACGCTCCACAGAGAAAGCGGAATGTAGCAAGGTCCAGGGGAGTGAAATTTCTGAAGGGGGAATAACAAGACACTAGCGTTGAGGGGGTCTTGACAACGGCACTGAAGCTGGAAGGGAAAGTGGTAAGAAGTGAGACTTGAAGGTTAAACTGACACCGGATTGTGTCCCTTAACCCGTCACATTAAAAAGTTTGGATTTTATCCTGTGGGTAATGGGAACCAGTGGTAGATTTTAAAAAGAGAATGGCTTGATTGCCTTGGACTTGAGAAAAATGTTTTAGTGCAATGTGGAGAATTAATTAATTGGAGAGGGGCAAGATGAGGGGCAGTTCTTCAGCTATTAACACACTAAGTTACCTGCTTTCAGCACTTTTCAACATGATTCGTTTTCCTGAGTAAATAAAATGGTAACCTCCTGGGAAAACCAACAACCTTCAGAAATGTTAAACTGAATGTCAGTAGCGAAGTAATCAAAGAGTAATAAGCCAGTTAGGAAGAAGGGTGACATAGTTGTCAGGACAGCTGTCTGGGTCTTGCATTTGTGGCACTTCTGCTTCCTAGCCTGTGTCCTTGAGCAAGTTATTAAATCTATTTCTCTTTCAGTTTCCTCTTCAACCAAGTAGGAATGCTAGGAGTTAATATGAGGATTAAATAAGTGTATGTGTATGTGTCAGAATTTGGAATACAGGGCCTATAACTTTGAAAATGACTAGGGAAAATTTGGGAAGAATGAAAGAACTTAGCTATTTTGCTTCGTTACCTCCCATAGCTAAATAGTGATTTATCACTAAATAGCAGTTCTCATGTTCCTAAGCATAAATGCTGTCGTATTTGTACCTGACTCTAAAAGAAAATAAAAGGAGTTATTTATTTCTATGAACTAGTTTCCTGTTAAAATTTATTAAACATTTATATTTTAAAATGCATATTATAGTATGTTTCATTTTTAAAAATCAAATGTTCCTATTTTGAATCTTTAGCAGCATATATTGAACAGAGTTTTATTTGGTTCATATTATACCTCTTTCACTTACCAGCTGATGTGAGCTGAGACAAGCTCTTTTAAACCTTTTTTAGCCTTGATATCCTTTTCTGTAAAAGTTGAATAAGCAAGACCAAACTAGTAGGTTGTTTTTTTCCCCCCAGAAAATGTAGGCAACATATAACATGGTTTTTAATACCCATTAGACACTTCTAATTTGGTTTTCTCTCTCCGTTTAGAGTTTATGAAAAGGCTAAATTAATGAATGAAAATGCTTTTTAAATTATAAAATACACTAGTATTATTAGACACTTTTAATAATAGGTGTTATTTCTCTCATAGCAAATTCAACAGCCTCTAGTAAGTGGTTAGTCGAAATAAATTTAAATATCTCAGATATTTAAAACTTTTAAATAATTAAGAAGTTATAAATATTTATCTTATTTATTGTGAAAACATATGAATAACTTTGCTTTGGATCTAATAGCATTACTATTATATTTTAAGAGAGTTTCTGTATTATTGGTATATAACGGTTTTTTGTCTCTTGGCTTTGTAGATTTTAATTGAATTAGAAACAGCATTATTAGATGATGAGCCACATTGGTACAAACTTCAGACCCATGATGTCTCTTCCTTCCCACTTCCCCATCCTTCTCCATACATGCCACGAAGACAGCTCCATGGAGAGAGCCCAACACGGAGGCTGCAAAGTAAGTTTTCAGTAAAATTTATATCTTTATTGAATTATCTTGAATGATAGATATGACATGGAATTTGAAGATATCTTTATGGGTATTAACAGGTATCTCAGTGCTTTCATAGCTGTTATTGAAACCTTTAATTGTTTGATACACTAAAATGAGGTTATACCTATATATAGTATGTATAGTCTGACCCCGAATGAAACAGTTATTTTTGATTCATTGATGAGTAATGTTATTCATTACTTTCCTGAAACATTAGTTTGAAAATGTATTTGGATGTTTAAGTCTTTATTGTTTTATATTCTTTATTGTTTTCAGTTAAAGTTGTGTAGCATCTTAAGGTAAAAATCTTCTTTTTTAACATGACAGAAATCATTTATAAATTTATTATTTGATATTAACTATTTTCATAACATTTGAACTGCAAAAGTTCAGTTAGAGATTTCTTTAATTTGATACTTCATTCTTTGTCTCATATCAACTAGATTCATTTGTTAAAATTCTCAAATAATTCTTTACTTAGTAAAATGTAATATTATCACCCTTTCAGTTTTTAAAATAGAAAACATCATACCTATTATACTTTCATTCAGCCCATCACCAGTCTTTGAAGAAGAGTGAATGGAAACAAATTATTGAGACAAAACCAAAATGATGCTGTTGCTAGGTGTAAGATAAAAGAGACATGATTTCACAATTAAGTTTTTCAGGATTTCAGCTATTTGTGTGGACATTGGAGGCCAATATTTCTTTTAATTCTCTACCCAATTGAATTTCTTTCTCTTGGATGGTAATTACATATACATATATACAGACCGCTAGATATTTTTTACTGGTGTCATTATTATCTTATATCAGGGGCAGATCTGATTCTTAATCAATATTAGAGTCATGTAATCTTTTTGCTCTGTATTATACCTGGCATATTAAAGTAAGCACATTACACTATTCTTCTTTAATCTCTCAATAACTTCATCTGTGTTATCTCTCCTCTCTTCTGAGTCTGTTTAGAATGTATGTACTAATTATATAAGCCCTTATATGCCCAGTCTGTTGGGATGTCATCAGATGATTCTAATTTGCATGTCAATTGGAGCTATTAACAGCCTCAGATTTGATTGGGTCTAAAGTTTAATGACATAGGAATTTAGAAGGAAAATAGTGAATTCATTCAGTGAGACCACATAATCTCAGATCTTTTTCTTCTACCTAACCATTAGAAGAAAAAAAACAAGAATGCAGTTCCTGGCAACAAAGACTTCCTGTCCTAAGAGGGCAGGGATTGTAACAAGCAAAACAAGAAAAAAAAGTTTATAGGGTATTTCTAATATTGGAGGGCATTCCTAGAATGTTCAAATATTGCTATTTTAAACATCTTAGACAATGTGAGATCTCAATGTTTTATAAACCTACAGGAAAGCATTTATTTTCTGATAAGTGAGTTTAGTCTATTTAATGAATAACAAAATGTAACTAGACCAAACAAGTCATTTTTTGAAATAGCAATACTGTTTTTATTTATCATTATATGTTTTCTCCTTTGAAAGATTCTATCATGTTAGGTGTGCCTATTGCTGAGACTCATGTAGAGAATATATATGTTAAAAATAAAATATGACATGTTTAAATATGTGATATATTTTCTAATTCACATGAAGATAATCTGCTTTAGTCATTGAAGTTCTACTTAGTTCATTATCAATGCAATTTTTGCCAAGCATGATAAACATTTTAACATTTTGTTAGGGGTTTGTTTTGCAATAAAACATATATATGGAGCTCCTGATTCATAATAATTTTTACTGTTCTGTCTTAGCCTATTTCTTAGAAAACATGACACAATTCACAATTTAGATGTATTTGTCAGTTTGTGAATGATTTATTTCAAATTTTCTTCTCAAAGCAATAGAGAAACAGCTAAACTAATAGTTACAAAGGGATGTTTGAGATGTCTTAAATTATGTTTTCTCTCCATGAGTGTGGAAATTAAATAATTGGGTATACTTAATTTATTAGACAGTCCTATTAGAAAAAGACACGTGAATGATTTTGAAAGAACATGTTGTTTATGTTTTAAAATTTACCTAAATTCAAGTGCCTTGGTCTAAAAGCATCTAAAGACTTAACTTAGCTATTTTGACTAACTTTTTCTCCAATACATTTTGTCAGTCAGTATCACATCACTTACATACATCATTTGATATTTAATATTATTTTAAGCTTTAAACTGTTTGAGAGCTTTAGCTTACACATTTCAAGAATAACATACCTACATCATGAAATATGTGTAAAATATGTTTGTGAACTCATGTGACTTTCCTTCTCTCTCTATTTCTTATTCTCAAATTCCAGTCAAAATCCTTCCATTGATTTTTCAGGTTGGTGAGAGATTATTATTTTTTCCTTAGTAATTACCAATTTTGATTATTGCTGTTTGCTTTATAGGATCAAAGAGAATAAGTGACAGTGAAATCTCTGATTATGACTGTGATGATGGAATTGGTGTGGTGTCAGGTAAGAATTTCAGAAATATTTCATAATAAGAAGGAAGAGTAAATTCATCATTATTTACCAATAGATAGACAGACTGATAAAATGGGAAAGAAATAACTTGCCTCCTCATCTCACCAAAAAGAACCTTATGGTAATTTAAATTCCTGATTAGTTCTTATTGCTGGAACACCTGCACCAATTGTTAGATTGAATATTCATATGGAAATATTTTAGATAAGTGAATTCTTATTAATTTCCTGTTTTAAACCACTAAATAATAAGGATTTTTCTGTAATTTTGAGGAATTGTATAATTAAAAGTTCTTTACATACTGTGCTAACACTGTGAAAGAGAAGAAAACCTTTTTGAGATCACCAACATACCCAAATATGTCAAATATTAGAATAAGTATTTTGAATTTTTTTTTCATTGTTGTTGTGTTGGTTAAGTATCAGCTGCAGCTACTTTTGAACTTATGGCATTATCGTTTAAAATATTTGCTAATTCATTATTATAAATTATCGGATGATTTAAAATTTAGGTAAGTAGCCATTTAAAAAAAATAAATTCTGGAAAAAAACATATCACACTATACTCATTAATATTATAAAAATGTTTCTCTTCTTCTTGAAGGTAAATTAACCTAACAAATTTCAAGGGTACGACTAATTTTACCTTGAACAAAATGAGTTCTATTGCATGTAAAACATGCTACAGTTGCATCAATTATTGATAAGAATTTTTGTTTGGCAATTTTTGTTAGAGTTGCATCAGTTAACATGCTATCAGGTTACCTATTACTTTTTAAAAATTCCATGGCTATCTTTTAGTTTTTATTTTTGCACTAAGGGTGAACAATATATTAATTTACTAAAACTGCCAAAAATAATTTACATGTTTTATGGTTTGTGAATTAAACCTTTATAAAATGGCTTTGAAAAATATTTCTCATAGTCTCTGGCTTGGGAATAATAACAGTTTTCTCCCCAATTGTATTCTATTCCTTTAATAATTGATTTTTCCAGTTTTCTTTATCCTAAAAAATTTCCTTCAGGTTTTGAACTTCTTCATCTTGATGCCATTTTTGGCATATCTCAATTCTTTCATTTTCTATTTTCAGAATGGCAAAAATATGATCATTTTATTATTTTTCCATTCTGTTAAAGGAAGTGTATTTTTGAAAAAGAAATTTATAGGAATCTTTCATTAGTTGGGTTAATACTGTCTATATTTTTTCTTCTTTTCTATTACTGAATAGTGTTTAGAAAACCTGAATAATTCAAAGTATTTGCCCTGGGTTCCTTATTTTTCAACATCAGAAAAATCATCCTTGTTTCTACATTTTTCTTTCTGCCTATGTAAAGAATATAATAGTGAATCATTTGATAATCCGTTGAGGAATGTATTTGAATATTTGTCATTCTTTTTTAAGTGTTTACAAAGTATTATTATGTCTTAGTATTATACTATACCTTTACCATATTCAAAGGCGTCAGCTTCACCAACATTTTATGTTTTTCAGTAAAGTAGAAAATACAAAAGGACTTAGTGTGTAGGTAACTGTCATCTTAATCTTTCCACCTTTAGATTATCGACACAATGGTCGAGATCTTCAAAGCTCAACATTATCAGTGCCAGAACAAGTAATGTCATCCAACCACTGTTCACCATCAGGGTCTCCTCACCGAGTGGATGTTATAGGAAGGACTAGATCATGGTCACCCAGTGTCCCTCCTCCACAAAGGTAAGAGAGCATACACATTTTATTTGTAGGATGGTATTACAAGCCTTCTTATGGTAAAATACCATGAATAACCTCTAAAGATAATAAATTCTTGTGGAAAAAGTTACTTCAGGAAAAACAAAGATGCTATTGGATAACCTACATAATGAGAGTAAAATAAAATATAGTCTACTTCATGACTTTGGAAGACCCAGATCTTGTTTTATTGGAAGAGTTCAAAATTATAAACAGGATCCAGCTTGAAATCACTTATCAATATTGAGCAGATGTAGTTATGACCAACTTACTATACTCATAAATGGTAGAGATATTGATAACTTAAGGAACAGGAAAAAATAAACATGTGATGGTACTTTAAAATTAGGAACCATCATGTGAAGAGTTAAAGGGAAGGATGGCTTAGTAAATCTGTAGCTCCAGGTTTTACGCCTCGTGGAAAACTCTGATCAATCCAGGTAAGTACTGAAAGGCTTAATAGAGTTAGAGCCGTGGAAATAATATGCTTGCCATTAATAAATATGTGCATAATTCACAACTTATATACTTGAATATTGAAGAAATTTGAAATCTTTTGAATTTTAAAATTTGAACATTATAGCTCCTCTTATAAATGAATAATTGAATTAATTTTAGACTTGGAATTTTTAATCATAATCTTAATTTGATGCATGGTATGAACCATCTAAGAGAACTTGAGGTTTGTATTTATAAATTTAACTTATTTAATTTATAAGGATATTAAGTACTTAAAATGTTTACTTAAGTTTAGACATTGAAGAAATTAAAAAGGAAATGTAATATATTAACTTCATAAACATAGTTTAAAATGTTTGCAGATGTTGAGTTAACTAAGTTTGTCAGTGAAACTAAAATTATTGAGTTTTCTGAAAAGTAATTTCTTAAATGTGGTAGACTTCTCAATAGAGTGATATGATTAGGAGCTTATATAAAAGGCTTATTCTATCATGAAAAGGAAATAGATGATCCAGACCAAGAATAGTAGCTTAAAAAAATCATCATGATCAATTAGAAAGACTTCAGTTTAGGTTTTTTAAAACAATCATTATCCCTAAAATAGGATCTGGCAATATATTATCTATAAGCAACATGCTGAACTCATTTTCTCCACACTGATCAATTTTTCTGGCAGTATTTTTGTATCATTGAATATCACTACTAGAGACCTCAGAGTCCTGTATTAATAGCTTTGATAATCCTATCGCTATCCTTATCTCTGTTCTAGAACTAATCTCCTAACTTCACTGTCAGCCTCCAGTGGACATTTATACCATTAGCCAGAGGTACAACTAATTAGTTAAAACAAAACAAAAACCGTGGACTTGACATGATAGTAATTTTTGTCTTTTTCTACTGTATTTATTAATAAATCTCATTTGTCAGTATAGTACACGATTATGATTTTAATATATTTAATGGATCTTGCTATTTCAGTCGGAATGTGGACCAGGGACTTCGAGGGACACGCTCTACTACTGGCCATTATAATACAATTAGCCGAATGGATAGACATCGTGTCATGGATGACCATTATTCTCCAGACAGAGACAGGTGAATATGGTTAAATTCTCTTCTATCTTATTATAATCTCTGCCTTCAGGAAAAAGGGGTTACTATTAAATGTTTTCATTCTGAAATTTCTTAAACCCTATGTTTTCTTCACAATGCCTACATTCATTCTTATGACCCCCACATCATTAAAAAAAAAACTAAAACAAAACAAAACACAATAGTTTCTTTAGTAAGAAAAAATAAATCATCTTGCTCTTGCAATTCTGGGCCTTTGTTAAATCAAATTAGTAAGTTAGTAAATTTGCACATGAGGTTATAATGATAGTCATAATGAAAATGAGGTGTTTTATTATTTTTACCTTTTAATTATTATCTATAAAAATACTTCCATGAGACAATAGATTTTAGTCTGTTACATTCATAGGGAAATCAATGTGACTTTTATATACTTTTATATATACTTTTATATATGAGATAAGTCTGGTTTGTTTAGGAAACACAAAAACTGATTCATGAAGAGGTTCTTCCTCATGGCTTTAGCAAACTTTTTAAGCATCGTAAAGAATCATGCTGTTGATTGCTGTATTTGGAAGAATTCTCTGAATTTGCTCTATTAAATGTGACATACTTGGAATCAATGAATACATACATTAATTACTACTCATTTTTTAATTAGGCAAATTGATTAACTCTAATTCATGGTTTGTTGTTTATAAAATAAAAAATGCTATGATATTTTCCCCAAACTATCAAATGGCTTTGAAATAAGAAAAGAAAACGTAATTTACCATTCAAAGAATGTTGCGATAAAATAACAAGGGAACTCAGAAGTCCTTTTGTATGCTACCTAAACTAATTTTAGTAGAAATACTTGGGGGATTTAAATCAACTAATATGAGCTGTATCTGTCAATATCCTTAATTTGTTATGTCTACATACAGGGTTATATATTCAATTCATGCTTGTAATTTCATTGTTTTTTAGCACATGTTTTCTTTAATAGAGTAAAGCAAGTATTGGCTTTTGAGTCTGAGACCTAAGAAGAAATTAAGAAGTTATTAAATTAAAGTCTTTATCAGTGTTGAATGAAAGTTAGTGTAGTATATTACTTTTATTTGTTTGACTTTTTCATAGTTTTTTAGGTCTTTAGGTGTAACTCTAGGTATGCTACCTATAAAAATTTATGTTTATAAGTACAATAAGAATGAATGAAAGATAAACTATGTTGGCATGATTAGGAGTTGGAAGGAGTCCT
>NW_005370223.1:6829413-6834296 GCF_000412655.1 Myotis brandtii
TTGTTGTGCCCACTGAATGACACAGTGCCTCCAGTTTCATAGTATATACTCGGAAAATGTGCCTTACCCCTTAGCATGTTTAAAGGATCTTTTGTCTTTCAAATAATTTACATTTTTATGGGCTTATCGATTAAGCAGAAAAAAGGGAAATCAGTCAATTCATATGTTTTTTAGAAAGCTATGTAGAGAATGTAGGACATGAGTTGGACCTTGAAAAATGAGCACGTTTATCCAGGTGAGAACAAGAGCAGAGATACAGAGGCAGAACACACATGTGCGTCCGAAAGAGCCAGTACGAAGGATGAAGGACTTGGGGACGTGTTGGAAAGTTATGCAGGAAGATAATGGCTTTTACATCCTATATTGGGGGAGAAATGATGCTATTTGACATTCATTTATAGCATCTGGTTAAACTTAAGTGGTATAAGAAGGAGATATATAGGTAACATAAAAAATCATATATCAAAATTTGATTTGATCTTTAGTGCTCGGCACCTCTTACTCTTTTGCCCTTAGTCAAAATTCTATTTTGTTTTGAAAAGAAAATAAGTTCTTTACGAATAATTTAGAGACTTGAGTGCAGGGGTATTAGCTGAAATGATGAATTGCAAAGGGCACCTTTCATCTACCTCTCTATCCCCTATTACTTTTTGTATCATTGCTTCTATGATAAATTAGTGTTAACTGCTACAACTAAGAACATAATTTTCCTGGGAAAAAACTATGTAGCTTTAGTGTTAGAAATTATTTTAAGAGCTTATCTGTTTATATGACTTAATTTACTATTAGAATAAGTATGGAGTACTAGGTAATATTTCTGTAACACATCAGTGATATCCTGCAGTAAGAATTTTGTTTATCCAGAGGCCAGAATATTTTGGGTACATGGAGTTAAACAAAAAACTTTGATGGCCAAAATCTCTGAAAGAAAAGGTTTACTGAGCCAAATGCTATCCAGAAACGGACTAGGTCCTGCAGTGTGAAGTCCAAGCTAGCAGCAGCATGTCTAGGTAGAAAAAACAAACACATTTGCCGTCCTGGAATTAACAGATGGTTTTATGTTTTGAAGAAGAAGGGTGAAAGTTGTCTTGAAAGAACTTACATTGGCTACAGATAAAGGGGAGGGAGGAAGTGGAGTGGGGCAGTTCTAGGATAGGCGCACAGTCAGTAAGGAAGTGATATTTACTGCTTTTGATTGGTTGTGGGAAACAGTCCTGAAAGTTCAGGCATAAGCAGGATGCTGTGACTTCTGGTGGTGGCCACAGACGTTGATTCAAAGCTCCAGCATACGGTCAGGAACGTAAGCAGTCTCTTAGTAGGCCCACAGCTGTTAATGGGCTAAATATTCTTCTCTCTTTCTCTTACTCCCAACCACTGTAATTTAATGTAGGACCTCTCAGAATTTTTTTGTCAATACTTTTAGCATTATAAGAAAGAACTCTAATTAACAGATATGTTCATTCATAAACTTCAATTAATTCAATTAATACATTTATATTTTAAGAAGAAAAATACCCTCCTATATGGGTCTCTGAGATTCTTGACATTCTTGAGCCACTTCTCAGTTTTTTATTAGGCAAGGAGCTGGCAGAAAGTGTCAAACCCATACCTACTTGGAGCCGTTGGGGCCCTTTTAGTTATCAACTATGAGGTGAAACACATCTCTGAAAGTTTGATAATATAGAGAAAGTAAAGGGAAAGAGAATTCATTTTACAAAAACAATGCAACATTTTATTTATTACATTTAAGGAACACATTTTAACATAGTTAAATCATACTGAGTATATTTTAGGAACTATGGAGTAGCAAAACATTAACACTATTATAGACAAGCAGAGAGTTTTGTATTAAATTGAGATTGTTGGAAACTTAGCTTTATAAAAAACAAGGCTATTCGTTACTTAAGGGTGTTATATCTTATATTCTCACTTTGCAATCCTTTTTGTGTGTCTGGTGGTTTCTAAAAGGGTATAACTGGGCTAATTTAATATATTGGAAGGGTAGTTTATTATAAATATGACTTTGTTCAGTCTTTAAAGATTGTATTACTTAATAAGAATCAAAGACTGTCTAGATATTGAGTCAGTGATCTAGGTCAGTTCACTATTTGAATAGTAATATTTTAGAATGTGTAATTTCATTTTTTGCTTTTTAAAATTAGGTAATTTTTCAGGTTTTTGTTTATTTCTTCTACAATAAATTACTTTCCTGCTCAATTTTTTAGAAATTTGGAGCAGATGGGATTAATGACATTTTTCATGCAACTTACTTTATTTGTTTAACTCATGTATATTCAAGACAGTACTTATTGCTTAGATTTTACAATATCTATTAATTTTTGAAGAAAAATAAGCACGGCTTAATAGAGCAGTGGGAACAAAATGGTTTTTTTTATTTGTACCAAGTGGATGCAGCAAAAGACTTTGGATGCATCTCAGGATCTTGGTGGATTTTTAGGGCGCTTATTGAAACAGTATGGTTAATTTAGTATAACATTCATAGGTGCATTTTATAATTTTCAGCAGAATCTCAAGGGGATCTTATGACAGCATTAGGTTAAGAGGTATAACATGACTATAGAAAAGCATAGAGTAAGGGTTTTCCAGAAAAACAGAACCAGTAGGATAGATAAATAGACAGACAGACAGATAGTGAGGAATTGGCTTACATGATTATGGAGGCTGGAATGTTCCACAATCTGCTCTCTGAAAGCGGAGACACATGAAATTGTGGTGTAATTGAGTCCACATCTGAGGTCTGATAACCAGGGAGGTGATGGTGTAAACCCCATGCTGGGGGCCAGAGAGATAGGAGACGTCCCCTTCAAAAGTGAAGCAGGAAAAGGGGGAGTAATTCCTCTTTCTTCCTCCCTCTATTCTATTCAGACCCTCACCAGATTGCATGATGCCCACCCACATTGAGGGCAGTCTACTCGGTCCATTGATTCAAATGCTAATCTCATCTGCAAGCAGCCTTACAACACACCCAGGAATAATGTCTCATTATTGGCACCTCTTGGATAGTTAAGTTGATGCATTAAAATTAACAAACACTGAAAGGAAAATAAAATAACTGATGCTTGATGAAGGTGGTTCTTGCTTAATGTTTCCTTTGACATAGAGTCAAAATCAATTATAAGGTTCTTCTAGGAATCTATTAGAAATTAGAGGATGATATATATGTTCTATGAATTTGAAAATTTTAACAAGCTTTGAATTACTCACATTTTCATTACTCTTAAGTAATGTTCAGAGAAAATGTATTCCTTTTTAATGCAATAAATGTGAACGTCACAACTGTGAGATGTTATTTCTACTTAATAAACCAGGAATGCCTTTTTTTCCTGTTTTCTTATATTACATAGGTTTATAGTCTTCTGTTGACATTTCTAGAATGTTTCCATGATTGTGTGAACCACTGCTGTCTTTGGAGTGTAGGTTTACCATGAAAATGGTGTAATTCTGTTTTTACTTCAGTTCAAGCTAAAATGAATGTATGGAGTGGGTCAACCACTGTGCACAAAGATTTAAAATAGACATTATCCTGGTCTAGATAAACAGATGATCCAATTAATTATAACATCTAATGTATACCAGCAATTAGTTGGCATATACAATATATAGTATGACAACTAATTATAAAAAATAGAGGATTGTGAGGCAGAATCATAATATTGCAACAGATTGGAAAGAAAATTACTTCCTTAGGTCTATTGGGAAAGTTTTAAAAAGAAGTTGGACTTTAACGATTGATTAGAATTTTGAAAGTTAATGAAGAGGAGACAGGGCACAATGGGAATTCTTGGCAGAGTGACGTGAGCATGAACAAAATCTTGCCATCAGAAAAGCATGGCTTGTATTTAGAGAATCTCAGGTAGCCTGGTGCACCTCAATAAAAAGTAGTGCTACAGGAGGTGAGTAGTAATAGGAGATGAAGATTCAGAGTAGTTTAGAACTCAATTTGCATGCCATTTTAAGGAATATGTACTTGTTTTACGATGTGGAAAGCCACTGAAGGATTTTGAGCAAGGTACCTACATAACCAGAAGCATAATTTGAAATATCCTTCCCTAGACAGGGTGGAGAATGGATTGGATCAGGAGAGGGTTGGGGTCTGAAGGAAGGGAGACCTACTAGAAGGTTATTTTAATAGACAGAGTAACCCTGACTTAGAGTAGTGGCAGAAAAAAGGAAAAGGGGGCATAAATCTGAGTTAAACCAGCAAGGTTTATAGCTAATCAGTTGAATGTGGACAATAAGAAAGCTGGAGGAGTTAAATTCTGAGATTTTAAAACTTGGTTTATTAAATAAATATTTAAATTCTTAGTTGAAACTGGGATTACAAAACGAGGAACAGGGCCTTTAGAGATCTTGGAGCCCCAGCTTCTGAAGAGGCACCTGTTGTAGGTAAGGATGAAGTGAATGGAAAGGATCTAGGTCTCATTTTCTCTATACCCAGAGTCATTCTGATTTTACTGCATTTATATATATCTATTGGTTTAACTTAACATTTTGTTAGAAAATTTGAAAGCTACTGCTCGAGGCCTGTCATTTCACAAATGTAGCACCAGATGTCCAAATAGGCAAGTGACTTGGTCAAGCCTCACAATTAGCATGTGTTTTTCTGAAGAGTCTGCAGGACATTCAAGCAGCCGTGTGAAGAGCCCAGAAGGCCGCTGGAAATGCGTTGTGAAACCCAAAGAAAAATTAAGGCTAAAGCTAGAGTTTGCACCATAAGAACAAGTAATATTATATAGAGCATTGGTTCTCAACCTTCCTAATGCCGCGACCCTTTAATACAGTTCCTCATGTTGTGGTGACCCCCAACCATAAAATTATTTCCGTTGCTACTTCATAACTGTAATTTTGCTACTGTTATGAAT
>NW_005370223.1:6834623-6855352 GCF_000412655.1 Myotis brandtii
TGAGCTTGAAACCCAGTCCTGCTACTTACCATATGGCTATGGGCAAGCACTCATAGCTCAGTGTCTCTGTCGGTGGGAATACTAGAACCCACCTCAAAGAGTTTTTATGAGAATTAAATGGGATAAAATAGACAAAGTTTAATGGAGTACTTGGCACATAGTTAAGTGTTAAATAGATATGATTTTTATAGCCAGAAAATTAGTGTTGAGAAACAAAGAGAGGAGTGTCAAGAAGTAGAGGTTGAAAACCAATGTCTATCTAATACCATCGATGCATGCAGTATGATGAAGATTAAGAAAAGATTAAAGGATTTTTCTAGAATTTCAAAGATAACATTCACAGGATAACTTCAAGAGAATTGTGGAGGCAAAAGTCAAGGAAAGTCACAGAGATGCAATGGCTTGTAAGGAAGGCAAGTTCAGTTAAGCTTTTATTTTTAGGATTAAGTGCACTTGAGGAATGTAATCTATATATATAAAAGCCTAAGCAACTGGTCGACTGGTCACTATGAAGTGCACTGACTACCAGGGGCAGATGCTCAACACAGGAGCTGCCCCCTGGTGGTCAGTGCACTCCCACAGTGGGAGCACCTACTCAGTGAGAAGCCAGGCTCACTGCTGGCGAGCGCAGCTGCAGTGACGGGAGCTGCTCCTGCCTCCACGGCAGGCAGCGCTACTGAGGGGTTGTGGCAGGCGCAGCAGGGCCGGGATGAGCAGCAGTGGAGCTGCGCCCGGCCCCAGCTGGGGCTCCTCCCCAGCCACCTGCCACTTCGGCACTGCTACATCCCTCAGGGTCCTGGATTGCGAGTGGGCGAGTGGGCAAGTGGGTGCAGGCCAGGCTGAGGGACCCCACCCGTGCACGAATCCGTGCACCAAGCCTCTAGTAGACAATAGTGAATGAAGCAAGGTCATGTGGGAAGTAGAATTACATGTAGAGGAATTTCTTCCTTTGGTGAAGAAGAAAAGGACAAGTGAAAATATAAATATATGTTTGCTCTATATTTAGAGGTAGAAGAATGGAAGTTGAGAGAGTTCAAGGTTGGTTTCTATTTTTTACTGAAAGGCAGTGATCATCTGCCAAAATTAAGTGTTTTAAGAAAATAGCAATAAAGGTTTTGAGAAAATAGGAAAATTTTCAATTAGTGCAAAGAAGAGAATCACAGAGGGCTGAAAGGTCCGTGTGCTGCTTTGATGACTGGTGGACATGAGGCATGGAATACAGCAGAGCCAATAGCATGCAATAAACATAATAAAAATAACGAATGGAAAAATGGATAGTATCCAATAAATTTAATAAATACAGTTAATCAGAAATGATTTGAATCAGTTTGTTCTTTACTAAATTGAATTTATAAAGAAAGCCTTTTAAGTTATTAATGGTTGAAGAAGAAATAATTGCCTTACAAAATCTCCTGAGTATGCGCAAGTATTAAAATTTGCCTCTTTTATTATTTCCTTCTGAGCTTTCTGGTTATTTTATCATTTTTCTCTCCTCACCTTTCCTCCTAAAAAATTGGAAAGCATCTATATTGTGTAACATTTTACAGATTGTGCTGAAGATGTCTGAGTAGTAACTGACAAGAATTTATTTTGGAATATGATTTATTTAGATCTCAATTTGTTATCTTTTGTTGTGTTTTATTTTAGAATATTTAGAATATTTTAACCTTTATCGCTGACATACCACATGGAGATTGGGTGGAAAGAGCAAGCTTTCCAGCAACAATTTCCATTTGCTTTGCTTACTATCTGCTTACCTTTTTTTAAATCTCACTTTTTAAATTAAACTGTACCTTTTCATTTCTTTCCCGAGTCTCATTTATGTTCTTGTTTCTGCCACGCTTGCAGTCACTTTCTTACTCTACCTCGCTCCAGATACAGTCAGACCCTTGAACGTCATCACAGGGATGGCAGGTATACTTTTTCTTACAATTGAGTCTGTTCATAGAATTGCATGTGCCTGTCTATTCATATGATATAATTCATTTCTACTTCTGTTTTATATATACGTATGGTTATAATGAAATATGGGTACACCATCCTTATAAAATACTAGAAAATAGAGTGATATAAACTCTTTGTAGTAACCTGTCAAAAATGCTGCTTCCTTTTAATGAGTTAGGATCATATCTTTGATGATTCTAAAATTTTAGTTTTCCAAGAACTACAATTAATTCTTGATTTCCTAGAAGGATCGAATACAGTTTAATTACATTTGGCTGCTCACCTTCCTCAACAGAGTTCATAATTAGGTATTTAGACAGCACTGGTTGATTTGTACATATCTCAACAACCTGCTTCCAACAGTGGAGGAGTCAGTCCTGAAGTGCTGAGGATGAACTGATTGGTTTATGGTTACCTTGTCAAAGGTGGCTGTAATCTGCTCCTTGGTCATCTTGTAGATTATTTTAGATCTATGGAGAATACTGGGTCAGTGGGGAAATCTTTGTTCATTTCTCATCTACCACCATTCTCCTTATATTGGAGGGAAATATCAATTACATGGCATTTAACAGAAGGGAGGATTAAGTAGGAAAAGAAGGGAAAGAAGGCCTATATGTAGCTTTAGGGATTTGAGTCAGTTCAAGGACAACATTTTGAGGTCCTATAGGCAGAGAAGAGAACGGCAATGATAATATGGTGGGTTCAGCTAGTGTAGATAAGGAATTAGATGCTGTGTTCTATCATTTCAAAGTGATTTGAGTTATATGTGACCACTTTTATCCCATTAATTTAGTTAATCAAGAGTTAATAAAATAGTTAATAATAATTTAGATAATTAAGAGTTAATAAAAATTATTGAAAAATAATGAGTAAATTTCTAAGGATTGAAATGATGTAGATAAATGTGGAAGGAAACATAAAAGATACCATTAATAATATATTCCTAATAGTTCAAGTTTTGTGATGTCTTTCAGTAAATGTAATTAAAATTGAATGCCTTTCAGTTTATTATAGGGATTATTACTATATTTCATTTTCTTAGCATTTTCTCAGTTCCTTTTCTTTTATTTTGCTTTAATACTAAATAATTCTTAATTTGTTGTTATATCTTTTATTTTTAATATTGCTGTATGTAACATTTAGACTATTTTTTGGTTGCAATGGTTATACATTTATCTTAAAAATATATGGAAACGTGGTTACATAACTGTCCTCATAATTAACCAAGACCTTTCTTAAGGTAGGTGACATGAATGAGACATTACTGATTATAGGCTTATTCCACTTACTCTGGTATCTTCATTTCACTGTAAGTTAAAACCATGCACCATATTTTTTACATTCTATATTTTCCTAATTTTAATTATCAATACATAGATTGTCTGCCTCATATTACTTATTCGTTCAATAAATCAACATGGATAGAATCAGTTCTTGATCATTTCTTGGTTGGTTATTAATTTCACAATAGTTAACAATTCTCAACCTAGCTGGCCTATTTTGAAGGATGCATTTCTGAATTGTTTTTTGTGTGCCATGATTTGGTTTGTGTCAGGAAACACAATATCATTAATATTTGCATTAAATTAAACACAGATAGGAAAATTAGTTTTAAAAAACAAGTTTTCAAATAGCTTACTGTAAGGTTTGCTGTCATTTAAATTATTCAAATTTGTGAGTCTATGCATAAGACAGATTGGGTAGATTTTGTAAGATTGAAGTTCTTTCGTTGCTTTTGAAAGTATTACCTTTTATCATTATAAGTCTGATACCTAGAAAAGAATGTGTGCACATTTCAAAACATAATGAAATGAACAACCACAAATCTACTACCCAAACTGAGAACCAGAGTATATGCTTATACACCTTGCATCTTCTGACTCCTTGCCTGTTACATTTGTGTGCCTCTTCCACAGAAGTAAGAAAAGCGATATTGAATTTTTCATTTTACATTCCTTTACTTTGCTTTTTTTAAAAAAAGGGACTTGGATCATTTGTTTTCACTCTGCTGACTTTCCGAGTTACTCAATTCCTCTGACCCCATCTTAGTGCACTAAGATTCTGGTATTACTAAAGATATGAAAACTTATCTAATCATCTCCCCATTCTCCTACATATATTACCATAACAGTCTATGCTTCTTGTTTTAAACTTCTGTACCTTTATATGTAATGCAACTTAGCACAACCACCCATTGCCCTTCCATGTTAGTATCATCTGTTGATCTCTTGGTTATGCTATTTTAATTACTGAATTTTTTAGCGCCTGGCTTTAGTCTTCTTCATCACTTTGATGTTAGAATTCATCTGAATGATCTATTCAGCAACCACTTACTTCTTTGACTGTTTCAAATACGAGGGAGTGGACTTTACCTCCAATTCTACTTCAGTCAGTCACTACCATGACCATACTCTGAGTCTTATGATCACTTCAAATTGTTCTGCCTTTGAAATCTTAATTCAAATACTCCACTCTTGGACCAGAACTCCACATGGTTATTTTTCATTCTTTCGTTGAGTTACTTCTACCTCATCAGTTCTTTTATGTTAATAGAGGAACTCTTCCCTCTTGACCCTTAAGCTTTCCCTATTAGTCTCCACTTTCTTTACTTGCTTACATATACGGGTTCTTTGAGGAGTTTTAATTAGGAGATGGCTATAATATATTCACTGTGGAATAATACTCTAGAGACTGTGGATGGTTGATTTGAAAGTAAAGGTTATAGAAAAGAAAAGTATGTATTGGGATATTGGCCATGGTCTAGGACAGTGGTCAGCAAACTGCGGCTCGGCACACTGCGGCTCGCGAGCCACATGCGGCTCTTTGGCCCCTTGAGTGTGGCTCTTCCACAAAATACCACGTGCGGGCGCGCACATACAGTGCGATTGAAACTTCGTGGCCCATGCGCAGAAGTTGGTATTTTGTGAAAGAGCCATACTCAAGGGGCCAAAGAGCCGCATGTGGCTCATGAGCCGCAGTTTGCCGACCACGGGTCTAGGACAACAGAAACTCTTTGAGGGCCTGAACTAGGTAAGATAGTCAATGGAGATACAGAGAGACAAGAGATTTAATCAACTAAAATCTATAATACTTGGTAAATAAAAGGATTTGGGTGTTGAGGGGGAGCAGAGAGTCAAGAAACACTCCCAGGCTCATAGCTTGGGTAACTGGGTGCATGTGCTACCTTAACAAAGGTGGAGTTGGAGGTTTTAAAAGAGGAATCAAAGGAGTGAAATAAATATCTTGAAAGCTTTAAAGAAGTTTAGGCTACATATAAAAATTTAGAATTAGATTTCCTCCTCCTCCTCCTCCTCCTCCTCCCTGTCCCTCTCCCTCTCTCTTTCATTTTGTGTCTTCTAGAGGGAGAGAAACTTCAATATGAGAGATAAGTATTTTTTTAAAAATATATTTTATTGACTTTTTTTTTACAGAGAGGAAGGGAGAGGGATAGAGAGTTAGAAACATTGATGAGAAAGAAACATCGATCAGCTGCCTCCTGCACACCCCCTACTGGGGATGCGCCCGCAACCCAGGTACATGCCCTGACCGGAATCGAACCTGGGACCTTTCAGTCCGCAGGCCGATGCTCTATCCACTGAGCCAAACCGGTCAGGGCAGAGAGATAAGTATTGATCAGCCGCCTCCTGCATGCACCCCCACCAGGGATCAAGCCCATAACCTGGATATGTGTCCTGACTGGGAATCAAACCCATGACCTTTTAGTGTACAGGGTGATACTCCAACCAACTAACCATACCAACAGGGCTAATTCCTTCTTCTTTTTCTTTTGTTTCTCTCATGAAATACTATTCTGATTCTCATTCTACCCCTTGACTGTTCTTATCTCCTTCTCTACTTCTCATGTCCTCAACTTTGTGACCATATGTTGTCCTATATCCTATCATTGCTATAGCTTTGACCAAAACTTCTAATACCTAGTAGAGTGCCTGGGTATTATAAATAGTATTGAAATAACTACTTAGTCAACAAATAGTGAAATATTAATACTGTACAATTACTTAGCAAATTACTTTCGCTCTAAAATTGACGTTCGAGTTACTATTATTCCCTCTCAAGAATTCTTCTATTTCTGGTAATAGATCATTTTCTTTTGGAGGCTGGGAATTTCAGGTTTTTTC
Organism: Myotis brandtii; assembly: GCF_000412655.1. Lineage (NCBI taxonomy): Eukaryota > Metazoa > Chordata > Mammalia > Chiroptera > Vespertilionidae > Myotis > Myotis brandtii. Next base: position 6,840,707 of record NW_005370223.1, read on the forward strand.
TTTGGCTTATTCATTTCTACATTTAATTCATAGGGTAATTTGTCAGGATTCATTGACAGTTAACTTTCACACGTCCAAAACGGAAACCATCCCCACGCGCCACGATATTTTGAATTTAATTTAAAAAAGCAATTTGCTTGCGTCTATAGACACTTATGGCATACAAAGGGTTAAGAGGAAAAAAAAACAACACACATTTTTGCTACCAAACAAGTTTACAGGCTTTAGAATTAAGAAAGCTCAATTCAAGTTCTAGCTCAGAAAACATCCAATTGTGTAACTTTGTCCAAGTTTCTGTGAGCCATAGTTGGCTTATTTTTACAATGAAATATTGGTTTACATGACTTCTGAGATTCTGTCTGACCCTGACATTTTGTTTCTATAATTCTTTATAACGTGTATGTTCGAATACTGTACATTGTATATTTTGTACATTGTGATTTATAGTTATCATCCATTCCTTTCCCTCTTACTAAATGTCAGCCTTTTCCTACTATAACTCATTCTATATGCTATGGCTGAATTCTTCTTCATAATTAATTACTTAAAATTTACTTTTGTTCAGAAGCTTTTGGTCACTCTAATAGAAAATTAAATGGATTTAATTTTCATTTAATTAAATGAAATGTTTAAACTTATTAACTGGGCATTTTAGATCTCCATAAAATGACTCCAAGCTAATTTTCAAACTAACGTATTGCCGTATTCTATTTTCTGCCGTTCCTAGCATTTCCATTTGACATTTTTTTCTTCCAATCAGATTTATATTGAAGACAAAAAATTCAACATACAAAGTGATCTAGGTCTGCTGCCTCAGAACATAACGTTTCTCACTAATATTTTGATAAGCTACTTTTTGACACTGTGGACTTATCTAAAATTAATGAAAAAGTGCCCAACGCATATTAAATGATTGGCCTAAACTGCTCCAACTTTAACAGCTCTTTTAGATAATGAGCGTAGGTAGCATCAAATCCCTATGTGAGGCTGGTGAGAACTGATAGGAGACCTCAAGAGGCCATTTTGTGCCCTGCTACCACGATGTCTTTGCGTTTCTGGATGATAATATTTTCATTATCTCATTCTAGACACACCACAGGCATATTAGTGGGGTCAGAGGTTAGCTTAGCTGCCTGCTGGGCTCTAACAGATATCACCCCAGGATCCCACTGCAGCCCAGATTGAGTCCTTGTGAATCTCTGCACAGGACACAGAGCTCCAATAGTGGATGGATCTTCATCGTGTCCTCCAAGTGCTGCTCTTCAGTTGCCTCCAGCCCACCCACTGCCCACGCTGCAAGGACCTTGCAGCACCTTGTCTTCACAACAGGCCTCCTATTTGACTCTCTTATGGTTTTGTGTCTCTGCTGAAATTTCTGCAGGTGTGTGTGTGTGTGTGTGTGTGTGTGTTATCCATCTTTCCTCTATATCTTTAACATCAATCATGGTTATTTTAAATCCCCTATCTGTTATTACAACATGTGTCATCTCTGAGCCTGACTCTGTTGATTGCTTTGCCTCTTGACAGTGTGCCTTATTTTTCTTGATTTCTGGTGATTCTAGTAATTTTTTGTTGACTGTTAGGTATCATATAATCAGTAGTGACTAACGCAGATAGTATTTATGCCTGAAAGTGTGTGTGTGTGTGTGTGTGTGTGTGTGTGTGTGTGTGTGTGTGTGTATGTGTTATATGACCCTCAGATAGCTACCTTTGTATACTATGTGTGTGATTTGGTCTGATATTATGAAGTGACAGCTAAGGGCAGCAGGCAGTACTGTATGAGGAATTTGCACTGTACCCATTCCACTATCAATATAAAGCTAGCAAAGCAAATAGAAGGCTAAAGAATTGTTCAAAGTTGATCAGTGAGCCCTAACTGGTTTGGCTTAGTGGATAGAGCATCAGCCTGCGGACTCAAGGGTCCCAGGTTCAATTCCGGTCAAGGGCATGTACTTTGGTTGCGGGCACATCCCCAGTAGGGAGTGTGCAGGAGGCAGCTGATAGATGTTTCTGACTCTCTATCCCTCTCCCTTCCTCTCTGTAAAAAAATCAATAAAATATATTTTAAAAAAAGTTGATCAGTGAAACTGTTGAACATAACACTCAGATATTCTAATGTGAGGACCATGCCTCATCACATTTATTCGTATAAAGAAAAACAATGTATAATTCAGTCCTTTGATCTACATCTTTAAAATGTTTGGTATTTTATGGAATTTTTAAGGATCTAGGAAGGGAAAACAGGGCCAAATCCTTGGTAGAATATCTTGAATTTCTTACAATTGACAAAAGTTATTAAACTTTACCATCCATTGAAAATGGAAACAATTTATTTAGTAAAATAAAAATCTTATAGATAGAAGTTGGTAATTATATTTTCTCTCAGGATTTTGAAAATATATATTTTAAAGATGTATTAATTTGCTGCATTTTAATTATTGCTAAGTAAATAATCCTGCTTATTCATGGTTTTGTTTCTGGTGGGGTATTGTTTTTTTTTTTTGAAGTAAAAATTAACAAAAGTTATAAATACTTAATAAGATACTCAAAATATTCTCAAGGTATTTACATCTTATATGTTTCTCTGTGTGCATATAAATAATACATTATTTATATGATCCTATTATTCTTGAGGAAATTAGGATATTTAACCTTTTCTTTTTTTTTTAACCTTTTCTTCTTGCTGTTTCCAGTATACTTCTCTAGACATGAGACACTTCTCTTTTTGATGATAATTCATGCTTATGGGTAATAGTAAAACGTTTTTCTAAATTAAAGCTGTCTTGCTGTCTCTCATCATATGTTTTATTGACATTTTCCCATTTTAGATTGTTATTAACGTGGCTGACTCTAGACATTGCTGTTATTTTTAATAAGCTTAATTACTTTTAACAAAATACATAATTTATGTTTAACTGTACGGAAATGCCCTATGGAGAAATGCTGTCATTCCCAAGGATAAATTAATCTATCTTCCACCAAAATAATAAAATGTTCGTATTTGTACACAGTACTTATTTACCATGATTTCCATGGTGAGTGTTTTGTGTCTTGCAATTTCTTTAACTTTGAAAGCAATGCTAAACTAATATAAGCTAGAGTTTTTTTTAAAAGTTAAACTTTTACCTCTTACATTATGATGAACATGAAAATTATATAGTTGAGCCATATGATTACTTTCAATTATTTGTTACATTATACCTATATATGTTACATTAATTACCCTAAAATGTCTCATTTACAAATTTTATTTTCATTTAAAAATGTTATTATGTATTTATTTCTTATACTATGCAGCTCATGTTCAGAAAATCTCTAGACATTTAAGCTATTTTATCAAAGGTATAATGCTTCTGTTGTGTGAATCAGTTTCCTGTGTTACACAGTGTGGGTATAGGGAGGCATGTCTTACACCAAGCCTGAAATTATACTCCTTGCCCCCAGAGAGACATAATTTTTTAAATATTTCAGCTTTGGAAAGAAATAATTTTTCTTTTTAAAATATATTTTTTTGATTTTTTACAGAGAGGAAGAGAGAGGGATAGAGAGTTAGAAACATCGATGAGAGAGAAACATCAATCAGCTGCCTCCTGCACGCCCCCCACTGGGGATGTGCCTGCAACCAAGGTACATGCCCTTGACCGGAATTGAACCCGGGACCCTTGAGTCCGCAGGCTGATACTCTATCCACTGAGCCAAACCAATTCTGGCAGAAATAATTTCTTTATAAAAATAAAAACTAATTCCTAAACAGCTTTACTTTTAAAAAAAAATATATTTTATTGATTTTTTACAGAGAGGAAGGGAGAGAGATAGAGAGCTAGAAACATCGATGAGAGAGAAACACCGATCAGCTGCCTCCTGCACATCTCCTACTGGGGATGTGCCCGCAACCCAGGTACATGCCCTTGACCGGAATCGACGCTTTACTTTTAAAAAATATATATATTTTTATTGATTTCAGAGAGGAAGGGAGAGGGATAGAGAGATAGAAACATCAGTGATGAGAGAGAATCATTGATTGGCTGCCTCCTGCCCGCCCCCTACGGGGGGTGGGGGGGATTGAGCCCACAAACCAGGCATGTGTCCTTGGCTGGAATCGAGCCTGGGACCCTTTAGTCCACAGGCCGACGCTCTATCCACTGAGCCAAACCAGCTAGGGCAAACAGCTTTACTTTTTTACAAGGTTTATTTTTTAAGAAATCCTGTTAGGTTTACTAGGGCATCTTTACAATATAAACATGAAATAAGACTGATTTAAGCATAGACTGCAAGGGTCTGAGTTATATTTTAGGACAATTTTCACTGACATATCTGAGTTATTACTTTGAAACTTTGCATTGTACTGGTTGTTTTAAATTTTTGAGTAGTATTCATATTCTATCATATCGAGAGAGATACTCTGCATTGAGCTTATGTTGATTTGGAGTTGTATCATTGTGATGGTTGATATTAGTGGTTATGGAAAGAATGTTCTGTGGCCTATTCTTCCTACTATACTGCATAAATTCCTTGTACTTGATTTAAAATAGGATAAATAAGTAGCAAAACTGGTGAAATAAGCAGGAAGCTGTGGCAGATACCTGGAATTTTTAAAAAAAAAAATCTTTTAAGAGCAACTATACTGAGAGGAAAAATGACTGAAAATGGCAATTTCACTGGATGATTATAAAATAATTTTTTCTTTAGAAATCCTCATCTCAATAGCATCGTGTGCTAGTATATGCTTTCAAAGCTGGGTGTAACAATTACTGGCTCTTGTTACAATACTGTCAGTCAATGTGAGTTAGCTCTGTGTACAGAGGGCTATTCAACTGTGTCCTCTCCAAATGCTTGCATTTTGGAATAGCAACCACTACATAGGGCAGAGCAGCAATCTATCCAGGTAAATGACATGTATAAAAAGTGAACTATTTAAAACATATATTAGAAAATATAACCAATTTATTTAAAGGATAGAACCATAACATATATTAAATCACTTTCTGAAAGACAACAAATTATTTACCTAAGAAAGATTTAAATTTTTATGTGGTTCTAAACCTTTGGCAATCTTGTAAAACCTATGGCCACCTTTTTTGAATAATGTTTTAAAATGCATAAAGTAAGCCCTAGCCGGTTTGGCTCAATGGATAGAGCATCAGCCTGTGGACTGAAAGGTCCCAGTTCGATTCTGGTCAAGGGCACATGCCCAGGTTGCAGGCTCGATCCCTAGTAGGGGACGTGCAGGAGAGAGTCAGTCAATGATTCTCTCTCATCATTGATGTTTCTGTCTCTCTCTCCCTCTCCCTTCCTCTCTAAAATCAATAAAAATAAAAATCTATAAAATGCATAAAGTAAAATAAAGCACACAAGTAGGGTTGCAAAGGAAATTACTTACATTGAAATACAGACCCAAAGTTAAGAAACCCAAATAGGCACTAAAATGTTTTATGCATTGTAAATGGTTTTCCATTATTTCCCACATCTCAGTTGCTACTCTGTATTCAGAATTAATTATTTATGTTATCTTAAAATGAAAATTGACTAAGTGTAGGTTGTCAAGCTTTAAATTTCAGTCACCTAAAAAACCTGCTATGAGACTGGGCGTTTCATGAGACTTAGGCTTGGCTGCTTTCGATGCTCTCAGCAATTACTGAGTTCTTATCTAATAAGACCTAGCGTGGGAGCAGAAGTTACCTTGACCTTCTGTTGTGTAATCAAAATTTAAAATATGGCAGCTTTCCATTCCACTTACTGTGGTGGAGCATTTCAGGAATCTCTGCCTACATCTGTGGTTCTTTTCATGTTTTACTTTTTAACAGATTTTCCATTTCACACAATGGAAATCATATAATTTATATTATTTATGAAATGAAGAGACAATGTAAGTAAAATTTAAAACTGATTATAGTCTTCAAACAACTTTTTCACTAAACAGATATATTTTTAAGGGATATTTCCTAAGGAGTGACCCGTTTGCTTTATAAATAGCAGAACCATTTAAAGGACAAAGAACATAGCAACACAATTCAAATGATTCCCTGGATTTCACTCACAATGATATATTCCAGTTATTAAAAATATAGTGTCAAAGAAGTGAAGTGTATATATCTTAACATTTCACTTTTCACTTGGAAAAATTGCTTGATAGAATCAGAATAAATCAAATTTTGTATGAATAAATTAAATAGCCTGAATTTCTGTTTGGGTAGTCATAGATATTCCACTAAGTTTTGTTACTATATGTTTTATAATGAGATAGTTCAATTATTAACTTAGGAAATGTGAAAATAATATAAATATTGATACTGTCTAAAAATAGGTTTTTAAGGAATCTAAGAATGTATATCCCTTTGATTCTGGTTATCTATTGTGATAAATATATTCATAGGTATGTACACCAATAATCTAACAAATTATTGAGCATATTTATTTCTAAAAGAAGTGTTTTCTCTAAAATAGTTATTTTTAAGAATAAAAATAGAATTATGAGTTTTTAAACTACCATGTTGCCTTTTTCCCTCTTTTTGACAAGTAATTGAATATTGTATATGTTTTTAATCTCAGCTTTTTGGCATTTTCTGGATACACATATAAAAATATGTAGGAAATAAAAATCATATTATGGTACATGGACTTCAAAATATTTAAAAACTATTTGACTTATATATTACCCTTGAATAAAAGTGTCAGATAATGATAAGATACATTGTAGAATAAACCCAGTATTCACTTCCTACAATGTTATTTAATCTATTGATCTGAAATTGTATGCCATATAATTAATTACGTATGGGAAATTGTGTTCTTTCTTATTTAATTTTAAATTGTTTGCATTTCTTTACAAAAAAGAAGACTGAGAGAATTTATAGGTAAAGTGGACATCCTTGATACATTGGTCATGAGGGAGACTAATTCTTGCTTTTCCATCTACACTAATAAAAGAGAAAGATGCAAATTGTACCTTTGTGCTGCCCACCAGCCAATCAAGAGTGAGTATGCAAATTAACCCAACAAAGATGGTGGGTTAATTTGCGTACGCAGGTGCTCAGTGGTCGGGGGACAGGACACTTGCGTCGTCGCCATGGCAATGACGCTGGCATTCTGCACCGCCCCAGCCTCTCAGGGCCTCTGAGTAGCATGGGAAGGCGGGAAGGCAGCTCCGGGCCCGAGTGAAGGCGGTGCTGGCAGCCAGGGGAAGGAACGCCCATTCTTGCACGAGTCTTCGTGCATTGGGCCTCTAGTTTATGATATATAAGCATTACCATTTCTGTGGTTACAACTAGATGAGGAGGTAATAGTTTGATTTGCAGTGTATTTTAGATTATGTATTATTTAGAGTTCTAGAGTCAAAGTTAGTATTTTTAGGGTTGGCTCACTGAAAATGGGATTTGCATTAGAAAACATTCATTGGCCACATGTTAGATATAAAAGCATTATGATAGACTCCAGGGCTAAAAAAAGAAATCAACAATGGTAGATTCCTCTCAGCAAGGATCAGGACTTGATGTTGATTTATTTGTGGTCAAAGTGATCACATTGTTTCAGAACCATTATTATTTCAGTCAGTTCATACCCATTCTGAATTGTATTGGTTGGCATCACTGAATTGCACTGAGATAGATGTCAGAGATTGGCTGATTCACCAGTTTTCTATCCAGTGGTTTTTCTTGTAGACCATGGTTAAATATGGCACAGACTGCAAAGGAGCTCTGTTTTCTTAGAACATCTGGATCCTTCTATTTGAATGTTCAGGTGTATCAGTACACTATGATTGTGTTGAAAATCTTTTCATATCTTATTTGGTGTGATAAACAGGCTTAGGGGTTTACTGAGAATAGTGCTTATATGGTTTCCCCCCACTCTTTTGAAAATGTTAGAAAAATTTATTGAATTCTTTTAAAGTAGAATACTTTCCATATTTCACATATTCCAAAGGGAATTCGCTTCGCAAAGCAGGCAGTTTTGTTTGTCTTTGAACATAACTGACCAACTCCTGTTTATCTTCACTGGGAATTGCTATTTAAGGCAGATTTGGGTTCCTTCGGAAATCTTAAAAATTTAGTGAGAATTGGCTCAGAGTATGTTGGGGAAGAGAATTTTTTTTCTTACATACGCAGTGATTTTAAACAATTACTTTTTTTTTTTTTCAAAATCAATTTGATGCATCGTAACCAAATAGCAGAAAGACACTAAAGATCGACTGAGCTGCTTTTTGACTAACGTTTCAGGGATTGTGAAGCAGCAGATAGACAGCCCTATCACAGATCCAGATCAACAGAACAGCGGCCCGTCCTAGAGCGGACCACCGCCCGCTCCAGATCCACTGAGCGTCCCGACACAAACCTCATGAGGTCGATGCCTTCATTAATGACCGGAAGATCTGCCCCTCCCTCACCTGCCTTATCGAGGTGAAAGATCAATCCATCAGACTAACTTCCCCTTTGCCCCACCAGCACACCATTTTATTTTCCCAGCCGCTAACTGGTCTCTTCTATCATCCTTGGCTGATCACTAATAGCAATCAATACTAACCTTTTCAGTGTAAGCACACTATTTATATTCAGTGGATATAATAGTGTGTGGCTACCATTGTAAAACGTTGAACTGTCCTGACTGCATTTGTTTTGTGATATCTCATTTATCAGTAGTCCTGGGTAAATCCCCACATGACGCACCTCATGACTACCATGTCCTCCTACACAATGAGAAATTGTTTGTCTTCATTAGACATCACTGTTGGAATAGTCATCATAGTGACAAAACTAGATTTTTTAGTTTCTTTCTATCAATACTAATATCATGTATTACCCATTACCTTCTTTAGCTGAATGTTGAGTTGTGCAGGGTTTTATTTGTAGTTTCATCAGATATTTTCTAATGAAGTGTTATCTATTAGAAGCCTGAGTAAAAAGCTCTTTGGATCAAGGGAGAGAGGTTAGAGTGAAGAGTTTGAAATCTGGTAGAAAGAAATGTAAGACATTACCTTTTATTATTCTGAGCTGCAGAATTCTCCTCTTACTTTTGTATGAATTTACATGAATAATCCCATGGCTTTTACTGTAGGATTCTCCGTGCATGTATCTGTGTATGTACGCATATAACACAAAAGTTTAAACATCTTTGGCTGTTTAGATAATCATTCCAATTTCCATATTGTGTCTTACTTTCCTAACCTTTTAATCAGCAGCTAAACCTCTTTTAAAATTGCATTTATACAGCTATCATGTGAAGCAAATGTATGAAAAGTATTTGACTCATTATATTGAAAGTGAATATTAATGTGTATTTCGTAGGTCTCATCCTCGTACTGGGTCTGTCCAAACAAGCCCATCAAGCACTCCAGTGGCAGGACGAAGGGGCCGGCAACTTCCACAACTTCCACCAAAGGGAACCCTGGAGAGAAGTAAGTTTTATTTCTAATTGTGTCATATAGGAAATGCACATGGAAGCTAAGGTGAATCAAGATTTTTTTTGTTCTACCTTCCTTAGTTTTCTTCTTTGGTTAATTGAATGCCTTAGCTGCATTTGCTAGTAATTACATATATATTTTTCATTTAAAATGTGTACTATTTGCAGATAAAATAACCTACTATTATTGCTCTGGCACATTTTACAAATTTGAATTAATGCATTTTAAGAAGTAAATGTAATGCTCTTGTTTAACAAGCAGTTAGATGATATATCTTTGCTACAGCTAAGTTTATGTAATTGTTGATAGTTACATAAAGTTTATTAGTAACTAGCCAAATCAATTTTCACATACTGCAAAGGACTGGTTAGCTGATGCACAACAATGGTGATCCTTCTCAAAACTGGAGTACCAGAAAAAGGTAATCATGAATATGCAAAGAAAGATGCATGTTGTACTGATATTTTTAATACGTATTTTTTAATACTTTCAAATTTTTGCCTAAGAAGCATTATTTGCTCACACACAGGTAAACATACCCCTCCTCCCCAATCTATAAATTCTTGGTTAAAGGACCTCTAAAAGCATGGGAAGATAGAATATAATAATTTTTATTGTTATTTTTTAAATGGTCCCTTTATATGGTAACTGGATGCGCTGTACAAAAAAAAATTAAGTCACCATTTTACTTTTCTTTAATTGATGATACATTCTGTACCTTTGGAAATTTCTGTTGTTTTTAACCCCTGTGCTTTGGTTCCCTTCTTTGTTTTGTTTTTATTTTGTTTTTCCTAGACAATGGAGTCAAGGAGATAGAACCTTGTGAAGGTCTGTACATAAAGGAGGGTTTGTTTTGTGCTGACAGCCTTTTTGGGGGGCTTTGTAAGCAAAAAATAAACCCAACTGCAATTGATGTCCTTCCGTTGTATAGACCTTTATGTAAAATTATTTTGTTATGTGATTTCTGGTAAAGTATTTGGCATTTTACTTAGAAATGATGACCAGGAGTTAAATTTTTTGATCCAGTCAAGGAAGACTGCAAAGAGTTTAACTTCTTTTAAATGGCAAGATAAAATTTCCTCTTTTTAAAAAATTTAATTTGCCTTTTAAGCAGAATTCTGTTGTGTGCAAGACTTCAACCAAAGGTATCAATTGCAGTCTGTGTTTATGTCATTGAGGATGTACACCTAGTCTAGTTGTAGTTCTCATCCTCATTTCATTCTGTATTGATGGTGATCTTTAATTATTAAGTTTGGCTTTCTAGAAGAGGACTTTGTTGAATTAGATAATGTTTGTGGTTTGCATTTCTTCCATCATTTTTCATGTTGTAGCAAGACTGCTTACAGTATAGCCAAGTTAAATATCTGCAGGTTTATTGTCACAGTACATTATGACTCAAGAGAATATACTGAGTCATGATATATGACGTGTCATGCATTTACTAGGACAATAAAACATTTCTCTGCTAATTAGACAATTCTGAAAATGACTTTGTAACTTTAAAGAATTAATGGTTTTATTTACTGAATCATCTCCAGCACATAGAGTAATGCCTGGCACATTGTAGTCCCTCAGTCAATATTTGTTGAATGAATGCATGAAATGTTTATATAAAAACTGAACAACTTACTGAACAACTACTTCAAACAGTGTATAACGCACCACTACAATAATCTTGTTATTCTCTACATACTTAGATTCAGATTCAGATTCCATAACCTACTTGTAACAAATTCTCAACTGCATTGCCTTTGGGCAGCAATACTTTCATTGCCATATATGACTTGTTCTTGTAGTTGGATGACTTATCAACTTTCATTTTGTGGTTATTTGTGTTTGCTTTGTGCCATAATTTTTAACAACTCACTGCTTTTGTGACTAATGGTCTGTTATGCAGACTGATAAAAGATTTCAGCAGCATTTCTATACTACTCAATTATTTGCGTAAGAATGGGGTATATCGTTTTAAAAGTACTTTCCATAAGGAAAGTTCTATAATATGTATAGAATTTTTGTCATTCCATACCTTCCTTGTTTTCTTCTTTGGTTAATTGAATGCCTTAGCTGCATTTGCTAGTAATTACATATATATTTTTCATTTAAAATGTGTACTATTTGCAGATAAAATAACCTACTATTATTGCTCTGGCACATTTTACAAATTTGAATTAATGCATTTTAAGAAGTAAATGTAATGCTCTTGTTTAACAAGCAGTTAGATGATATATCTTTGCTACAGCTAAGTTTATGTAATTGTTGATAGTTACATAAAGTTTATTAGTAACTAGCCAAATCAATTTTCACATACTGCAAAGGACTGGTTAGCTGATGCACAACAATGGTGATCCTTCTCAAAACTGGAGTACCAGAAAAAGGTAATCATGAATATGCAAAGAAAGATGCATGTTGTACTGATATTTTTAATACGTATTTTTTAATACTTTCAAATTTTTGCCTAAGAAGCATTATTTGCTCACACACAGGTAAACATACCCCTCCTCCCCAATCTATAAATTCTTGGTTAAAGGACCTCTAAAAGCATGGGAAGATAGAATATAATAATTTTTATTGTTATTTTTTAAATGGTCCCTTTATATGGTAACTGGATGCGCTGTACAAAAAAAAATTAAGTCACCATTTTACTTTTCTTTAATTGATGATACATTCTGTACCTTTGGAAATTTCTGTTGTTTTTAACCCCTGTGCTTTGGTTCCCTTCTTTGTTTTGTTTTTATTTTGTTTTTCCTAGACAATGGAGTCAAGGAGATAGAACCTTGTGAAGGTCTGTACATAAAGGAGGGTTTGTTTTGTGCTGACAGCCTTTTTGGGGGGCTTTGTAAGCAAAAAATAAACCCAACTGCAATTGATGTCCTTCCGTTGTATAGACCTTTATGTAAAATTATTTTGTTATGTGATTTCTGGTAAAGTATTTGGCATTTTACTTAGAAATGATGACCAGGAGTTAAATTTTTTGATCCAGTCAAGGAAGACTGCAAAGAGTTTAACTTCTTTTAAATGGCAAGATAAAATTTCCTCTTTTTAAAAAATTTAATTTGCCTTTTAAGCAGAATTCTGTTGTGTGCAAGACTTCAACCAAAGGTATCAATTGCAGTCTGTGTTTATGTCATTGAGGATGTACACCTAGTCTAGTTGTAGTTCTCATCCTCATTTCATTCTGTATTGATGGTGATCTTTAATTATTAAGTTTGGCTTTCTAGAAGAGGACTTTGTTGAATTAGATAATGTTTGTGGTTTGCATTTCTTCCATCATTTTTCATGTTGTAGCAAGACTGCTTACAGTATAGCCAAGTTAAATATCTGCAGGTTTATTGTCACAGTACATTATGACTCAAGAGAATATACTGAGTCATGATATATGACGTGTCATGCATTTACTAGGACAATAAAACATTTCTCTGCTAATTAGACAATTCTGAAAATGACTTTGTAACTTTAAAGAATTAATGGTTTTATTTACTGAATCATCTCCAGCACATAGAGTAATGCCTGGCACATTGTAGTCCCTCAGTCAATATTTGTTGAATGAATGCATGAAATGTTTATATAAAAACTGAACAACTTACTGAACAACTACTTCAAACAGTGTATAACGCACCACTACAATAATCTTGTTATTCTCTACATACTTAGATTCAGATTCAGATTCCATAACCTACTTGTAACGAATTCTCAACTGCATTGCCTTTGGGCAGCAATACTTTCATTGCCATATATGACTTGTTCTTGTAGTTGGATGACTTATCAACTTTCATTTTGTGGTTATTTGTGTTTGCTTTGTGCCATAATTTTTAACAACTCACTGCTTTTGTGACTAATGGTCTGTTATGCAGACTGATAAAAGATTTCAGCAGCATTTCTATACTACTCAATTATTTGCGTAAGAATGGGGTATATCGTTTTAAAAGTACTTTCCATAAGGAAAGTTCTATAATATGTATAGAATTTTTGTCATTCCAAGATAGAATTTTGATGCTATTTGATGACATATGAAGCCAGAAACATAGTTCATGTGACATTTTTTGTAAATTTAATATATTTTATAGCAATCAAATATTAAAATATGAATAGCTACATTCTTTTTAATAATAAATACAGTATACCAGAAAACTGACATGGAGCTGATACTGCAAATCAGGATTGATGAAGTTTAAAAAAATTTTTTTTAATTTATTGATTGATTTTAGAGAGAGAAGAAAAAAAGGAAAGAAAGGAAGGGAAAAGGGAGGGAAGGAGGGAAGGAAGAAAGGAAGGAAGGAAGGAAATAAACAGGGAAGAGTGCTTTGCTGTTCCACTTCCATGCGTTCATTGGTTGATTCTTATATGTGCCCTGACTCGGGATCGAACCCACACCCTTGGCGTACTGGAATGATGCCCTAACCAACTGAGCTACCTGGTCAGGGCAGAGGAAATTTCTAATGGGCTTCTCAGCAAACATTCTATTTATTATCTGTTTTCTGCCCTATATCATTTTTTTAAAACCAAAGTTTTCCTTTAATGTCCTTGATTGTGGCTTTTCCATTTTTATAAATAAGAGAGGAGAGCCAAAACCTCCTTTATTCTTTCCAGTTTCAAATAAACGGGTTTTTGTTTGGTTTATTTTGCTTAAAAGTATGAATGGTTTTAACAGTGTTTTTATAAATGTTGATATAAAGACCAGTAGATACATGATTGTGTGATTTTCATTAGCTTTAAAGGAGATATATATCTCTTTAGATCTTCAACTCCTAACTGAAGTAAAAGGGACATAACTGAAAATAGAGTATCAACTGATAGTCTAAATCAAATTATGTTTGGATTCTCTCTAAAAAGTTATAAGTTATCATCTAATTGCATTCTTTTGGAATAAAAGTAATGACATTTTTATTTTGTAATCCTGTTCAGCACCTAAAGAATTAGCAAGTCTTTTTTTATTTTTTTTTATTTTTATGTTTTTAATATATTTTATTGATTTTTTACAGAAAGGAAGGGAGAGAGATAGAGAGTTAGAAACATCGATCAGCTGCCTCCTGCACACTCCCTACTGGAGATGTGCCCGCAACCAAGGTACATGCCCTTGACCGGAATCGAACCTGGGACCCTTCAGTCCGCAGGCCGACGCTCTATCCACTGAGCCAAACTGGTTACGGCGAGCAAGTCTTAATTTAATTCTTTTTTATTTTGGTTGTTGTATTTCAGTCTATTAATGAAATTAATTTAAAACCATATATATATATACACATACATATATATAT
>NW_005370223.1:6855451-6876456 GCF_000412655.1 Myotis brandtii
TACACACATATATATATATATTCATCTTGATGGTAGTATAGCATTAATCATCCCTTTGTCTGAGAACCAGAAAAAAATAGAAACAATATAATGAAAATACAGTGTAATAAACAACTGTAAGGCATTACTAATATATTTTTACTTTCCCCTAACTTTGATATAGTGGCATTTTGTAAAAATAAAAGAGTTTATAATCTCATATTTTTTCTCTAGAAGAAAAGTTATATATAATTTTATTTTTATAAGAATGCTTCAAGTCAATAGACAAATTTTTACACAGTTATCACCATTGCTAATATTTTAGGGGCCACAATTTCTCTTTTACAAATCAAAGTGATTATAAAAGGAGATTGATCATTTATTACAGGTATACTTATTTGCTTATATAACATGTCAGAAACTTGTTTAAAATAATCTTAGTCTTTTAATAATCACTAATATATCATGAATAATTTGAAATGTTTTGTTTCACTTAAGAGTAACAAATATATATATCTGGTCTTTTTTTTTTTTTTTACTTTTACAAAAGCAGAAGTTAATGAAGAAACTGGGCAAGTGGAAGAGCAGGGGGGAGAGGAGCAGGGAGTCGAGGTCAAGGCAGGTCTGTCTGTGTGTCTAAACTAAATGACTGGGTGTTTTGGAAGTCTGACTTTGCATTTCTAAATTCATAAGTGTACAAGAAAGAACAGATTGTTTCCCAGTACTAATTTTAAAGTAAATTACCTAATTTTAAATGGAGAGATATCATATAAGCTATCTAGGTAATTTAACTGAATACTTAATTCACCCATTTGAACATTATCCTAATGTTTAATCAAACTAAAATTGTAGGCAGTGCTTCTGACCATGATTTGCACTTATCTTTTACCCCAGCTTTACATTCAGTTCATTTATTTATTCAAAAATGTCAATTGAGTACCTACTGAAATGCTACATTTTACCTTGTGTTACACTGAGCAGAGGTACATTGAAGTCTTCGCCTCCTCTTTGAAGAATTTTGATTTTGTGGAGGCAAATTACAAGTGAATGTAGGGTAGAATATAAACTCCAAATTTTAATTATTAAAACTTTTAGAGACTATCATCATTTTATCCATAGAATTTTCCCCTAAAATAAGCAAAATTAACTGTAGGTACCTTTTCTTCATCTCAGCTTAATATTACTTTAATATTTATTGACCATTATAATTTCTTCCCTAAGAGTCCTCTTTCTCCATGGTTATGGAGAGAACTTCATTTTGTTTTTTTTAAGTACCTATTACACTTACATATCATAATTTTGCCACTTTCTTTGTCAGAATTTTTCTGAAATGATAAAACTTAAAATATCATATAATCAGTAAATATTTTATATACTTATCCAATATTTACTATTTTAATTTGAAACTCAGAGTTGAATCCTAATCTTACCTAAGCTGTTGTTTAAAAGAAACTTTTTTCTAATTTCTTTGAACAATGCAGAATATCTTTAGATCTAATTTTATCATTTCTAACTCATCATCATTTTTTATTCATGAGTAGTAGAGGGTATTTTATGTTTTTTTTATTCTGTCCTTTAACACTGTGTAAGCAGTGCCATTATGTAAGTTGTGCATGCGACGTATTTCATGGATACATTTTTTAATGGTGTGTGTAGTTTAAGACAGAAAACTTCGTAAGCTGTTGCTAATTAATCGTAACTATTTTTAATGTCGTACAGATGAGAAAAATCAGCAGAGTACCTCTGATAATGAAAGCAAAGGCAAGTTTAGATGCATGGTTATGTAAATGCATAACTATCTCTATTACCAATTTCTAGTATACGGATTACTAGAAAGTCACACCTCTTTCATTTTCCTGAAATGCTATAGGAATAACATTTTTATGAATACTTAAGAATGACCTTTATTTTAATTTAGCTGTGCAGTTAATGTTTTCGTATTGCTCATTCCTATATATCATAAATATTAGTTCATAGGAATAGTGAAAGGATTTCTCACTGCTCGTCACTTAGCTGCCATAGTGGTCATTTTATTTTATTTTTTTAGGATATTGTTAGTTTGGGGACTTTCGCAGTAGTTAATATCACTTCTACTTGTTTTAACTTCACTAAGATAAAGAAGCCCATTTGTTGAACTAGTTTTTTGCCTATATTTTCAAAATTAAGTTAGTGAATTACACCAATTCTTAAATTAGCATAAAACCATAGCTATAATCTTCCTAACTTTATAACATGACTCATTATTCCTCATTTTATTTGTATTTTTATTACTTTTCTTATAGGATAGGAAGAACATGCTTTACTCTTGTGTTCATCAGTGAGGTGTCCTGCTTAGTGCATGGATTTGCTTCCTAGTGTGTGATGTCATCTTTTGTGGTGTGCTTGACTTTTATTTGGGTTGTTAATAACATTAATAATTAATCACTATTGTCTGTTTTCAATGTTATAAAGACAATGAGGGAGAAACTCCAAGCCCACCTAATGATGGGGAAAAAGGCAAGTGTAATATGAAGTGAATTGTGCCTTTCTACATATTAAACATTCAGTGTTGACGTGATGTGCATGAATGAATATGCTCTTCTAAATTAAAAAAGCATAAATAACACTATTAGTGCCAACTTAAGTTATCCAGTATTTAATGTCTGCTATTTTACAATATATTTCTGAATATGAATTTGTCTTAAAATACTTACCTTATTATTGGATTACAGTAAAATTCAATTCCATTGAAATATTTGGCATTAAAATCAGAAGTTTTGCTTTGATGGTAATGTTAAGGAATAAGATTCTAAGGAAAATAGTAATAATGTTATGTATTTAGAAAAACAAAACATAGATTTTTTTTTAAATTCAGAAATTGTTTTAAAATTAAAAAATTTAAAAATATTTCAAAGCAGAATTTTAAAGTAGATAAGGAAATGAACTTTACGTGATGTCATCTTTTGTGGTGTGCTTGATTTCTATTTGGGTCATTCATGACATTAATATTAATCACTCTTGTCTGTTTTCAATGTTACAAAGACAATGAGGGAGAAACACCAAGTCCACCTAATAATGGGAAAAAAGGCAAGTGTCACAAATATTTATAACATTTGTAGATACTTCACAGTTCTATACACACGAATTAATATATTGTATAGGCGAGTAGAAAAGATGATTGATTTTAATACTTAGACTTAGTTTTCCTATAACTATTGATGACTTAATTCTGTAACTTCCCCAACCATGTTTTCTTAAAAACAGTAGGACTGTGTATGTTTTGTAGTGATTAATAATAAAATATAACTACACACATTGATTTAGAATGTTAGCATTTAAAATATTTACTTAAAAATCAACATCTAAAGTTTCTCTATATTATAACAGTTTACCCTTGTTATTTGGCCAGATCAAGAAATGAATAGTTTTATCCTTTAGTAATGTAATTGAAATGTCCTTCAGTCTTGAATATATTTTTTCTTCCCCATTTTCATCTTTTATAAAAAATGTCTATAATGTTACATGTGAAGTCTAATTAGCACTAAAATACAATCATTTTTCTTATTGTGGAGTGTTAATTACTCATTAACACTTCATGTATAAAATTCTTAAAACTGCTATGATATAAAAAGGCAAGAATAATATAACAAAAGTAAAACCAAATCAAGCATTATAAAATATGAATATTCTCTTTAAAACAAAAAATTAAATGAGCTCTCAATGTATATTTACATATTTGTCACTTTTATCTATTTCTTGACCTCTATGATTTTCACTTTCCATCTGTGAAAGGATATGTTTGGATGTACTTAAATATATGTCAGTGATCTGAAAGAGTAAATATATATTCTTAAATGTTCAATTATTAGGATATAACAAACTTTAAGAACATTTAATGCCATTTTATATTTTAAGTGCATTCAAATGTATCAGTGTATTCTCTGCTTCAAATGAAGTCATTGTCCTGGCCCATTTGGCTCAGTGGACAGAGCATCGGCCTGCAGACTGAAGGATCCTGGGTTAGATCCTGGCCCAGAGCCCATACCTCAGTTGCAGGTTTGATCCCCAGCCTGGCATGGGGGAGGCAGCCAATCAATGTGTCTCTCTTTCATCGATGTTTCTCTCTCTCTGTCTCTCTCCTTCCCTTCCACTCTCTCTAAAAATCAATGGAAAAATATCCTCGGGTGAAGATTAACAAGAAAAAAACCAAAAACCTGAAGACACTAAGTTAATGAATTTAGCTGATGAGGTACTCTCAGCAGGGCTTTTTTTTTCTTTTTAAATCTAGTTGGCCCTGAATGCTATTAAATCTTTGACCTCTAGACTATTCTGCTGTCTTATTGCTTCCTTTGATCTTGCAAGTAAAGGTTCTATCGACAATGATTATTGGGACCTCAGTCACACAGTCATTATTAATTTATTTTTTATGATTTATATAAAAATTCTCTCCACTGCAAAGCATCAAGATTGTTCATGTAGACCAATCCTACTTGTGACATACTTGGACCTAGAAAGGAGGTAATGAATAAAAATTTGAAAGATGAGAACTCTATATTTATATATGCTTTCATTTTTATTTAGTGTAACCTTTTGATTATCTACCGATAATTAAGGTATCTAATATATCCTCTTGCTGTTTTCTTTTGGAAGAGATAAATTTACTGTTTATTTTAAACCTCACCGAGAGTTCCTGAGTAAGACTCCAGAGGTTAAAGGGATGTTACTATGTTCCTACTTCTACTGTATATTCAGAGTAAAAAGTAACTGTAAATTGCAGCTATAATCATGTCCAAGCATTGGGTAGAGAGGTGGACTGAGCACCATCCTCTTCTGATTTAAAATGCAAAGAGAGAGAGAGATAGGAGCAAAACCAAGTAAAGAAAGTCCTTGAAGCAGGAGAGAATTATCAGTAATGTGAAATGATCACTAGTAGGAAGTCACTGTGGTAACCTGCACTAAGAGCAGTTTTGGTAGAGTCAGAGGAGGTAAAAGCGATTAGAGGGATTTAAAAGAAGTGGAGAGAGCCTGGCCAGTAGCTCAGGTGGTCAGAGCGTCGTCTCAATGGTGGACTTAACACCATCCTCTCAGTTCAATCCCCGATCCCCGGTCAGGACACATACAACAATCAATCAATAAATGCATGAATAAGTGGAACAAGATAATCAATGTTTCTCTCCCTCTCTCTCTAAAATGAATAAATACATAAAAATTTATATTAAAAAAATTGGTGGAGAGAAATGGAGACAGTGCAAGTTTGGCTGTAAAAGGAAGAAAAATAAAAAATTAGAGTTGAGGGGAGCGGTCAGGAGAACTGAATATGTGAAGGAAACTGTTCAGTCTTCTAAATTGAGATGTCAGTTCACTATGGAGCCATCCAGCCTTGAGCCATCTGCCTGTAGTTTACCAGGACACCATGTTCTGTGGTCTAACTCCTAGATTCAGAGTCAAGACTTTTAGCTTTGGAAGGACCCTTATAAATCTTTTAATAAAACGGCTTTCCTTTACTGATAAAGAGCAGAATTCTAGAGCCTAACTTCCTCTTACCCACATAGTAGCAGATCTCTAGTCCTGACATCCAATCTCAGGACTTGTTAATGTTAAACATTAAACATGCATGTCTTTTCAAATAAATGGCATTCCCCTTGCATGGGTTCCAACCATTTATTTTTAGCTGTTAGCTAATGGTTTAGTTCAGTTCAGCCATTATCTGCTGATTTCAATGTATTGTACTTGGTTTCAGTTGAGGATGCAATGATGAATCAGATATATTCCCTGCTTTGGGGGAGTAATAATATAATGAAAATAGCTGGTAAAACATATAGCATGTCACTTACCTAAAGTGTCTTAAGACTGTGATATATATTCAGAGCCAACTTTATAAAAGACAGGTAAGTTTTCAGGAGGGTCTGGGTAGATTTTCAGCCCAAAATATTTATCCCACTATTTGTTATATGACTTTATATTCTGCTAGTCTCTGGTGGCTTAATTATTTTAATAATATAAAGCTTTAAGCTTTCCAGACACTGAAATGTGAATATTTCTGAGGGGACTGACGAGAGCTGTTAGCACATACACCTTTTCATGGGAGGCAAGTTAGAGCCTGTGAGTGGAGAAAGTTGGATGTGGGGGGAGGGATACTAAAAAATGTGGGTACCGGGGAGGGATGGTAATGGCAGACTCTGCCTTGAATTAGCCCCAGGTTCACTCTAAATAACATTGCTTGCTGTGCAGATATAAGTTTACTTTTTAAAAAATGTTGGTATATTTAAATTGCTTGGAACAATACTTGTCACATAATAAGTACTATGTATGTGTTAGATGTCATTACTATTATTTCTTAGTGATGTCTTGCTATAAATTTGAAAACTTTAGATTTACAGTCAGATTAAGCCTGATTGTGATCATCACTCTGAACCACTTATTCAATACATGTTGTTTAGTAGTGTCTAGGAAATTAGTACTCTGGATCAAGTAACTTGCATAAGAAACAATTCCAAGGGGGAATTGAATTGAATTGAATTGAATGGCAATATAAGATACTGCATAATGTTCTAATACAGTTAATTGTACATGTTTCAATATGTGTATGAAAATCAGTATGAAACTATTTAGAATAATTTTCTCTCGGTCAGAGAACTGTTTACATCAGTAGGACTTTTCCAGTTTCATAGTATCTAGAGAATGACATTGAAATCAATACCTGGGTCATGAGCTCAATTCTACTGCGAAGTTTATGGCCTCTGGCAAGGCTTTCATTCTGTGGACCTCAGTTCCTTCTTCTGTAAGTAAAATATCCCCTAAAGACTTTAACACAACTAAGTGTTTTTGGATATGTGGCTAAGAATGTCAAAAGTCTCCAATAGTTTTGTTTTCAACCTATGGTTTATGTTGTTGTTGTTTGGTTGGTTGGTTTTAGAAACTTAACAGATACAACCTCCTCATTTGCTGTTAGTGGGTGAACACTGTTGGGATTATAGACTAAACCCTACCAAGTTGCCTATTAAAAAGTCATGTGCCTAAAGATGCATAATGAGACTAAAGGGAAATATTTTGTCCCTTTCAGCCTTAATGTACTGTTGCCAACATTATTTCAAAAATAGATAACCTTGTAAATAAGAAAGAAAGGAAGAGAGGAAGGAAGGGTGAAAAAGGGGGGGGGGACTGGTTTATAAAGGAACCAAAAGTAATAATTTTGACGGTCTTAGTAGTGATGCTTGCTTCTGTAGGCATTCTGGGAGTTGGATACCATTTAGGGTGGTAGGATTTGCAGATCCTCATTTTACTTTTCTTCTCCTGCTCATTTTATTTCTTCTCTACTACTGAAATCTAAATAGACCAATTGACTTGGGAAAGAACCCCCTTCCTCATTTCTTCCTGCAAAGGTTAGCCATTATTCAAGCTATTTTATTGTCGACTTCCCAAATACAATTCTAAAGCCATCTTCTGTTTGTTGTTGAAAATAACAACAGAAAAGTGAGATGGTACTAGAGAAATCACAGGTTTAAAACCTTGACACAAGGTCTGCCTTTACAATATACCAACTGCCTGACTCTAGGCCCTTATTCCAAGTTAGTTAATCTGAGAAGAGGCAATCTTAGCATATTTCTTTCATTTTCATATGCTACTTTGAGAATCAAATGAGGTAATGCCTGTGAAATTGTTTATAAACTAGGATGGCTATTCAGCTCTAATCCTTATTAATCAGCTCTGTCTTCTTACCTGTACATATCACCTGATAGAAGGTCCTTTCTGTTTTATGGGATCAAATATGAGGTTATATGTGAAAACACATTGAAACATATAGTGTTATATAAATATAATCTTGCTAATATAGGAATTTGTACTATTTAAATCATAGTGTTGGCTACATGGTGTAATGAAGACTAGCCAGGTATATAGTTATTTTGTAGAAATGTGGGCTTTTAAAATATCACTTAAAAAGCTCACGTCAAAGTTAAGTCATAATGAGTAAAATTGTTCTTCAAATTATCTAATATTTATTAAATCAATCTTCAAGCTTTCCATCTACAAATTAAATTCACAACTGAATATTTACTACTGCATTTGTAAAGTAATAAAAGTATTAGTAAAAGAATGTATCCTTTAGAATAAATTTCTTTCTGTACTTGAATGGATTCACCGTTTGCATCTGAGGCATTTGATATATATTTATTCAAGGTAATCATGCCAATTAAATTGCATTATATATCTCTGATTTTTACTTTTTATCCTCAGGTAGTAAATATACACTGTCATGAGCTAGTGCTTTGTACTTAAGTTTTAATTATTAGATCTTTATTATCTAACATTAAGAAGAATTTTAGTTTTAAAATTACCACAATAGTCTTTTCATAAAAAAACACATGATTAGTGATATTTTTGCTATTTTGTTTAATGTAACTAAAGCAACTTTCAAACAATTTGAACATTTTTTTAAATGTAAAACTAGGCATCTTTTAATTACTTTAAATGTTTTATTTTAATTCTCTGACCCATAAATTCAAAGAGGGCTACATATGGGTAGCTCTTGACATTGTTTTTTGGGGTGATAAGTGAATTAATGATTCACTAGTAAATTCTGTTCTTTTTATGACTTTAAATCTGTTTTAAAATAAACACTTGGGTTCTGATATAGGGTTTAATAATAGCCATATTTGGGACTTGTGGAAAATCTTCTAAATTCTAGGTGTCTTAATTTCATCATCTCTGGTAGAGTTCCTTTTCCACAAAATCTGACTAATCAGTCTAGAATCATAAGAAGCAAGAGCAACTGTATTTCAGCACAGAAATAACCTTAGAAATTTTTAAGACCAAGTTTCTCACTTCAAATATACCAGATTAGTGGCCAGAGAGTTTATGAAACTTGCTTAAGATTATAAACCTCATTAAAGGCAGAAATGTTCCTAAAATTCACCATTTCTGGCTCAGGCTAGTAACATATATTACCTCTCCTATCAATCATTGATAGCCTTGATCTTGGTCCTCTTTCTTTGTTGTAATGGCTAGTATCTATAAATTTATGGTTATGGGACTTTTTTTTCCACTCGCATATACTTTCAACAAATACTTATTAATTTCACTCTGTCAACATAAGACAAATGACTCAAAGAAATTCTTTGAAAATTAAAAATGTTATGTCTTAAGAAATGTTTCCTTACACTTCAGAGGATGCTTTCTGCCAATTTACAGATCGGCTGACCCATTTCAAAACAAGCCATTTCTGCTTCTACATACTCAATCTTATTTCAACAGGTAGCATGCCTTCTATTTCTGGAACATCACAACCTATCAAATGATGAAAAGAGAAACAACTGTTCAAAATAGCAAATATGTAGGATTTTAGAAAATTTCACTTTGAACAACTCTGTAGTGCTTGTAAAATCTTTCATATTGTTTTTTGGTAGGAAACTAAAAGTGCAGATCATTCAGATTTTACAATACTTCATTGTTGATGAGCTTATTATTTTCCCTAATATGGTAAAATTAGTCTGTTGTTATTTTTGTGTTACTACAGATTAACTTTGATTAAGGAATATATGAGTCCTTTGTTCTTATAACTAAAGAAGACTGTACTAAAGTCATGGAATTCATCAGAAAATTTGTATATTCTTTAAAGGTTTTAAGATTTCTCTTCCATTAGCCATTGATTGATATATAGCATCTTTATCCAGATTGGTTACTATTTGATAACCCTATATTGCATCTTTATCAGTTATTTACTAATTAGAAAATTAGGCTGTCAGCTATATATCCAGGTATAACTTTATAAAATTCTCCCAAAGCAAGAGGTTTGTTTTCTTTTGGTAGCTGATTGATGTTGGACCTGTATAAAGTATCTAATTATTAATAGCATTTAATAAAATGTCTGTTAATAAAATCTAGGAGTGGGTAATTCTTATACAGTACTTAACTGCAGTCAATTCTAGCAGTATAAGTAATCAAAAACAGCATTGTGTCTACAGTAACTTATATTTGCTGTTGCAAGATAGCATGTTTTTCCATTTTTTGACAGTGATTTCATCTTCCTAGTTATATTTTTTAGCTTAATATTATAAAATGTTAGGATTCCACTATTTATGGACAGAGATTAAAATGTATGTAGATAGTAACTGTCTACATGACTTACAGTGTAGATTTAGAAACGCGAACAAAAGTACAGGCCAGTATATACTTAAGTGTTCCCGAATGCTGCTACGAGAGGAAAGTTAAGGGCGACCAGTGACCCTTTTGATACGTGACCTGCAATGATCTGTACTCCCCACACTGCCATTTGATTAATCTCACCTTCTACCACTTCCCACTTTTCCACCCTGCGTTAGCCCTGGAGGCCTCCCGTTCAAGTCCAGGATGCTTTTCTAGAACATTTCCGACATGCTCCCACCTGAGGATATTTGCAAGCGCTGTTCTTCTGCCTGTACTGCCCTCTCCCCATGTCAACATACAACTCCCTTACTTCCTTTAAGTTCTTTATCAAAATGTGCCTTCTTAGTGAGGGTTTCCATGACTACCCTCTTCAAACTTTCATCAGACCCTAAGCATTTTGTTACTTCTTACCTACTTCACATTTGTCTTCTTAGTACTTATCAATATCTAAGCCATAAAGTATCATACTTGTTTTTCTTGTTTATAATCTGTTTCTCCATTAGAATATAGACTTTATGAGAGCATGGATTTTGGTCTCTTTTGTTTGTTCTTGTATCCCCAGTGCCTTAGATATGCCTGGATTGTTATAGGTGCTGAGTATATATTGTTGAATGAATGAATAGTAGGCCACACTACAAATAATTCTAAATAATCTTAAATATGCCAGGGAGCTCATATTCGATAATACTAAACTATTACCAATTTGTTTGAAACCATATCCCATAGCACATTTTTCTATCATTTAATGAAAGTACTAAATATGGTAGTAAAATAGCCATTTTATCTTATCCTATATTAAAATCTAATTTCTCTTGATATGTACAAAATTTGTGCATTTTAATTTCATATACACATTTCATTTCATCACAGAAAACAGTGTTTAGCAAAATATTCATTTCTAAAATTAATATTATTAATATCAACTAAGAAAAACGTATTTGTCAAATCAGTTTAATCATCATTTTCTTCATACCTTCAGCCCATTCATTTTATTGGAAGTGAGTTTTAGTGCTTTGGATTTTTTTAAATCTATTACAAAAAATTCAAATGTCACATTTGTATATATAAGACATTAACTACACATTACTGAAAATTTACGGGAGAATATAGGGGGTAAATCATTTTTTTAAATCCCTGAAGTATTTTTTAGGTTCTCGCTATGAACATTACCTAATGTTTCTGACAAGCTCTGATGATTCTTTTTTATTCATAGTAGAAGTTACATGGGAAGACCAACAGGAAAAGGTGAATGGTACAGTAAATGATGACATACCATTGCCGCAAAAGAAACAGCAAACAGAGCCAGGTTTGTCAGGATGTGGAAAACTGCTGAAAGCATGAGAGGATAAGCATTGCATTTCATGCTTTGTAATATGTGTGTGCTTGTTCCTCATTTCTGTCATTTTGGTGTGAACTTGATAGTTTGTAGAGCCTATTTATATTAGAGTGGTGGACACTCTATTTAAGATTTATTTAGAAAGTTAAAAAGAACGACTATTTTATTATTAAGATTACTTCCTTAGGAAAAAAGTGACAAATGTAAGCACTAATGATCATTTATATATATTTGGTCCATTTAACTCAAATTAAAGTATCTTCATGAAGAGACATTTGCTTTCCTAAAAAGTACTATAGTAAGCTCAATATATTCTTTAAATTGTGTCTATAGGCCATTCTTTCTTTTTCATTGCAAATGCTGAGGTATTAAGCTACATATTGGTAATGATTTGTTTACAACTTCTGACGCTAAAAATATTGCCAACAACAAGGAATAATAGCATAATATATTAATTTGATAAAGATTCTTTTCAAATCATTAATTCTACCAATGAGTTGAAATAAAGTGACTTTATTTTCCTCTCCTCTCTCTGGAGAGATATGATTACTAGAAGACACAAAATTGAACCAGGATTAAAAGGAAGAGAAGCAGAGTGCAAACACAATCAACTGAATAATCATCAGTATTACTTTTATTTTTTTTAAATATATTTTATTGACTTTTTACAGAAAGGAAGGGAGAAGGTATAGAGCGTTAGAAACATTGATGAGAGAGAAACATTGATCAGCTGCCTCCTGCCCAATCCCTGCAGGGGATGTGCCGGCAACCAAGGTACATGCCCTTGACCAGAATCCAACCTGGGACCTTTCAGTCCGAAGGCTGACGATCTATCCACTGAGCCAAACCGGTTAGGGCAGTATTTCTTTTAATTAATAATTGAGTGAGAGTGAGAGTACATCAAAAATTTCATTCACATGCCCTTGCCAGAATCCAACCTGGGACCTTTCAGTCCGAAGGCTGACGATCTATCCACTGAGCCAAACCGGTTAGGGCAGTATTTCTTTTAATTAATAATTGAGTGAGAGTGAGAGTACATCAAAAATTTCATTCAAAATTTTAGGAAACAAATGGAGTTTTTGATAATATTATAAAAATGGACACTTGCAATTTTTATTTTAAATATGACACTATTGAACCGAAGGGCTAAGTGGCATTAAAGTGTGCCTATAGTAACAGTGTTAATGTGACTCATTTCCTGTTATGTCTCTAAAAACCTATATTTTAAAATCTGTCAATGTATAAGTTAAACTAACTTACTAACGAATATCAGTTGCTATCCTGTTGTATGCCAGGCATCGTGTTTGGCCCTGAGTTATTGGGGTAGATAAGATAGATGCAGTAATTGCCCTCATACAGTTTACATTCTGCAAAAATACACAAGTTAAAAATAATTATACTAATGATTAAGTTACCACAATTGTGATACAGCTATAAAGGAGAATAGGGTGCTTTGAGAAAAAAGTATTACACGACATAAGTTTAGAAAGCAAGGAAAAATGCCATAGTTCAAATGACTTAATCTGTAAATTCTCTTATAGTAAAACAGTTACATACTGAAAATTTATTAAAATGAATTGGATTTTGTATTGGGAATTTTAACATATTCATAAACTTGTAAGAAAATATCTTACATGTTTTTTTTCAAATTTTTAAATAAAATCACTCCTTTTTTTGGAAAAAAAGTAGCATATTATTATATATTAGTATATTTAAGGTGATTTAAGAAGTAAACAAAGTATGTATAAAATTAGTTATATGTTGTGATTTATATAACAAATATCATTTCTTTGAAAATCTCTCCTTGCTATATTGTGTGATGTGGGTTTTCCTGGTCATGAACTATTTATTTGCTTGTCCTGTTTGCTCTCATGTCTGAGTTCATGGATATGTTTGTGGCCATATATATTTATGTAAATAAATTATATTGTACATTGAACTCATGAAACAATGCAATGTTTGGCTAAAAAATGTCACCAATTTTTTTTAAATATCACCTTTATATAATGTTAATTTTTTGTGTATTCTTTGTATATAGCATATATTTTTCTTACCACTTAAGCCCTCTAATTAAATATAAACTATGTGTATAATAGAGGAAAATTAATATAATTAGAATGCCTTAATGTTATGGTTTAAAATGTTTATAAATTTTTCTATTTTGGCAACTGTGCATTTTCCTATATGTTAGGAAATTCCTGGATATTCAAACTCTTAATGTCATGAGTAAGTATGCAATATGCTAAAGCCATAAATGCCATGTTAAATTGTAGTTTTCCATAAATATTTGTATTTATTTCTAAAATAAAGGTAGGCTGTGTATAGAATATGCTTAATCATTGGAACTTTGGAGTGATAGAAGAGGAGGAAGATAGTGGGACGTCAGGTGGGCGAATTACATTTCAATAAGGTTTATGAGCTTGGGCTTTGCAGAGGTGTGTTTGGGGGGCATTCTTTAATTTATATTTAAGTCCATTGATGATATTAAAAATCTATTCATTGTAGCCTTTGTTTAAAATGTAATTTTTATTCACTGAATCCGTTAATTGTCAAAGGGTTGTCATCAGAGGATTATTGTAGGGAACGTGTGGTATTAGAAAAAGTTCGGAGGACTTCAACCCAAACCTGAGAGCAAGGTTGGCTCTGTATCAATATCATATATTGCTGTATTTTTTTATTGCTGTGTTATGAAAGTCTGTGCAATAAGAATACCTGGTAATCTGACCATTTTTATGATGTATACTAAGAGTATAAAGATCACTTGTAATTTTTATTTTAAATATAACACTATAGAACTGAAGGGCTAAGGGGCATTGTGTTGGCTAGAAAATATGAGTTAACCAATATTTGCATGGACTTTAAGTATTATGGACTTATTTTCAAGAAAATTCTTGACATCCCTGAACTACGCTGTCCTAAGAGGATAACCAGGGAAAGAGGTGATTTGTTTTCAGTGCCTCTAACTGAAGCAGGATTGATGAGGATCCCCGGGGAAAATAATTAATATGTTTGGTGCAAGCATAAAATACAGGCTTATTTAAAATCGAGTGATTTTAAACCCCAGGTGTTATGTATAATGCTTAGAGTAAATCACTTAATGTCTTCCTCCTGTGGAATGAGGATTAGATATTGTTTTAGGCCGTAAAGTTAACAAAACATTCTTCATGCAAATCAAGGATGCATGAGGATAGCAGATCTGTTGTTTATTTTTTTTCAATGAGCAATCTGATTCTAAAGTAGAATCCTATGGTCTATAATAATGCAATGTTATAAAACATTGAAAGGAAACTGTAATCTTATTGAACTTTATTATAATATTTACTTTGAGTTTAGCTGTTCTTATAATAATTAGAAATGTATCTGAGAAAAGAGCACATTTGTACATAAAATATTTTATCTCATGTTTTTCTGAACTCATCCTACAAAAACGTCTGGTAAGAAAACTAACTCTAGTTAGACTGAAGGAATGTTTTAGAACATACAGTTTCTCAGTTCCTCTAAGTGAGAGGAACTAAATAGTTCAGAATCTACTTTGAGATAAATTTAAATGATTTCTAATTTGTTTGAAGATTAACTGCTCCTATTTATTGAAAGAATAATCCACCTTGAATTGTTATTTTCTAAGTGTACGATATGCTACATTTAGGAAAATCTTGAATTAATTTGCTACCCTTACTGTAGTTACCCTGAGCCATGACAGTGCAATTTACCTTGCTTTATCTCATCTGGAAAATATGTTTATCTGGAAGACTGAGGGCAGTGAAACACTTTGCCGAGTTGCTGTGTTGATTGTATAGTATTTTGGAAATTGAAAATATTCAAAGCCATGAGTTATGTTCTACTTACTATAACATCTTGTGTGCTTAAGTCACTAGGTTTAGCGTTATATGATTTGCTTAATATACAGGGTGGTCCAAAAACTGTATATATAGTTTAACAGCTTATAGCTCAATTTTGAAAATTAAATGTATTTTATAAACATTGCCTTTACAATTATTCCAAGTGTGTATACATTTTTGGGGACACCAAAAATTAGCCATTACTTTTTCAAAATTGACTTTTCCATGTTGTATTTCTTATAGATCTATAACTGTAGAGAAGGTAGGGGCTTTTTTTTTCTTAGTTTTACCTTTAAAATGATACTTTTAAAATTTATCTTAAGGAAAAGTAAATATTCAAAGATGCATTCTATTCGTGAATTTTATGCTTTAAATTTTTTTTTAGTATTTTGATGTAACGGACTTTTTAAAATTTATTCTTGAATAGTTTGATATATTTTAAAAGTAAAAATAATTTATGTCAGTCTAAATCAGTATTCTATATTAGTCTTCTAATTAGATGCTAATATAAACCATCTAGCCTGGAAAGAAGAATTAAGGTTGTTCCAGGTCAATATTAGGAGGTTGGTAATTTCTAATTATTTCTGGATTATTATAAAATAAATATATTTTATTTTAGACAGAAAAATATATTGATGTATAACAAAGTAAATATTTTGTACAACACAAATTAACTGATAGAATCTTATAACTAAATCTACCGACATCCTTAGACATAAATAGTGTTCTTTGTTAACAAGATGTTTTCCTGTAAGTAAAGGGAAATTCATGATTTATGAGTTTAATTGCTCATTTAAAGTTGGTTCAGTTTCCTCTGAACATACAGATAAATTTATAAGGCCAAATTTGTACTTTAGTGACTGTCATATGATAGGTTGTGTGCTATAGTTGGAAAATTAATTACTTTAAACTCCCTCAATACATGCTCTGTTTTCCTGCTGTGTTTAAAATTGCACTTCAAGGACAGAATCAGAAAAAAACAGCACAGCTTAGGAATAGGAAAGAAGACATTTAAAAGATAAACTTTTTAGCAAGCTTATAAAAATAGGGAAATATTTTTAAATATTGTACCTTGCTTATTTTAGTAAGTATAATTTTTTAAATGTCCAATAATTTTATGCTTGTTGACAATTATGGATAGTTATAATTAGTTATAAAAGTCAATTCCGATACTTGGATTGAGGGATTTTTCAACAGATTCTTGTCACAGTAGAGAAGTATTGGTTTGAAATCAGTAAACTTGCCAAACATTTGGGTTTTATATTCTCGGTCTATCTCTATCCTGATCTTTGTATCATGGATACAAAGCTCCTACTAAGTAGATGCTTAATTAGGCTTCATTTTGAAAGTTTCCTGCTCCCAACATAGACTCCTCTGATCTTAAAAAAGTATCATTATATGATCAGCTTTTAATAATGTGTAAATGCTAATATATACTGAAAGTCTTGAGGCTTCTCTTTCATTGTTAGGAATCTTTTTAACAAATGCTTGGTCCTTTAGGGCTGAGGCTCCTACTAAGTAGATGCTTAATTAGGCTTCATTTTGAAAGTTTCCTGCTCCCAACATAGACTCCTCTGATCTTAAAAAAGTATCATTATATGATCAGCTTTTAATAATGTGTAAATGCTAATATATACTGAAAGTCTTGAGGCTTCTCTTTCATTGTTAGGAATCTTTTTAACAAATGCTTGGTCCTTTAGGGCATATGTTTACTCAAGTGCAATTAAATCTGATAGTAGGACCAATTGTATGTCTGTTGTAAATGTTGATAAATGGGAACATTAGCCAATCAACCAAGTTTCAAATAGTGTCATGCACCCTTGTTAAAGACTGCATTTATGGATAAACATGCCCCCCCCCTTGTATGTGCCTTTTTAAATTAAGTTGATTATAAATTATTATTTTTGTTTGAACTTAATATATTCCGTTGAAATGTAATAGTTAATACATTATATTGACAAGGGGAAATTTTTGGTTCACACAATTTTATATAAAATCACCATGATCTTAATTCTCATGAGCTAACCAAATATCTTAATGACACTGATTACTTTATGTATCTGTTTATTTTCAGTAGATTGTTTTTATTGGAAGGACCAATACAGACAACTTTCTTATATATAAAGTATGTTATACTACTTGACTTGACTAAAAGCCCATTCTTTTCATAGCTTGCACCTGGATGGTACCTTAAATTTTAAAATGTTTGTTCAAAAATAGCTTACTATAGGTGATGAAATGATACTTTATAAATGTCATCTATTTCAGTATATTGTATGAAAATATTTTATTTCTCTTTTGTAGTTCATATGGTGGAATGAACAACAACAACAAAATACTGGGCATTCTCCTTTATAAAGTCTTTATAATTCTTTTTTAAAAAAAAATATATTTTATTGATTTTTTTACAGACAGGAAGGGAGAGGGATAGAGAGTTAGAAACATTGATGAGAGAGAAACATCAATCAGCTGCCTCCTGCACACCCCCTACTGGGGATGTGCCCGCAACCAAGGTACATGCCCTTGACCGGAATCGAACCTGGGACCCTTGAGTCCACAGGCTGATGCTCTATCCACTGAGTCAAACCGGTTAGGGCAAGTCTTTATAATTCTTAAGTCTAAAACTAATATCCTGCCATAGATGTGACAGTAATGGACACCTAAGAGAGGGTATACTTTTACTGTCCTTAATCACTCCAACCGGTTATTGGTTAAATGAACCATTGGAAAGAGTTCATTAACAGCACTGAAAAGTAGAATGTTTGACTGTGGCAAAGTAACAATTAAGGAAAAGAGGGGAGATAGGAAGAGTGGAGGGGTACGCTTAGCTTCTTAAGGTTCACTGAAGTCTGTGATTCATTACAATAACATACGTGAAATAAGTCTTTATATTTTATTGCCATTTAAATAAGATATGGCTGTCCAAATAATATTAGTTGACTGTTTCTCTTTTTTTTAAAAAAGCTGTTTTCATAAAATAGTTTATAATAAAAGCTAATCACAGGAAGACAAGAAATCCAATAAAGATTTTAATATATTTGGTACATTGAGATTTTATGATTTCAATGAATATTATATCTGCAAATTAAAGTTAAATTATTTTTATATAAGACTAGTTAAGATCTATTAATGGGTCCTCTCACATAAATGATGGAAAAATTATTTAATGGGCACTTACAGTTGGTAGTGAGATCATTGTCAAATCTTTCATTTTCATCCTTTGATGTAATAAAAATTTTGTATAACTTTCTTAAAATGTTAACTTATTGGTGCTAAGTGTTACCATATTCCTCACAGAGTAAAAGCATTGGTGAATTACTTGCATAGTTGTAGCATGTTCCTCTTTTTAAAAACATTCTAATTAAATACTGTATAATAAAATATCAAGTTCAGGTATCACCATGAGAATATTTTTTGCTTTTTCCTTGTTTGACGTTTTATTTCACGTTTTTGTTGGGACATATAGCATCTAGTAGAAAGAAAGTTGGCCTGTAATCAGGAGACCTCTGTCTATTTCTGGTTCTGCCACTGAACTTGTTTTGTGACCTTGGGTAAGTCACTTGAATTCTATGTGTCTCAGTTATTCTGTAAAATTAATGACTGGTTTGAGAAGAATTTTGAATGTTTGAACCCATATAACATAGAAAACATTGCTGCAGTGCCATTATAAAATAATCCAAGATATAGGAAAATAGTAGGTAAAGAAAGAAATATTTGTTGTTTTTATGTTTTATACCAAAAAATGTTTTCTTAGAGATGGAATATGTATAAGCAGTTATTTTATCCACTTTATGCCAATTTTATTTTAACATGTGAGGAAACTATTTTAGTAGTATAATAAATATGTCTGTAGTGAAATTTTGCATAGGAGAAATAATGCAAGATATACAATTCAGCTGTCCTATGATATTAATATATCTCTGATTTTTCTACCTTTGAGAAATGGATGGACTGGGGTTGGGAAAAATATGGCATATATCATATTAATGTATGAGTACAGTAATGTTCTAGTGGTCAATCCTGTGAACAGAGTCTGGGTTGTACTATAATTATGATGAGACTTAGTGTCTCATTATGAATAGGTCAAAAATGTGCTTGTATAATAATCAAAATTACATTATTAAGTTTCAAAATGTGTTATCCTTTTCAGTTCTCTATAATTCATACGAGGAATCCTTTTTTCATAAGAAAAACATTTTTGTCATGTACGTTTTCCTAGTCGAAAGTTTTCATTTTCTCAATATTCAGGAAAAGGCAGAAATTTGTTATAGGAAAGCATGCTTTAAAGAGTTATAATTCCAATATACCAGTATTCCAAGTGCAGTTTGATACAATATGGTCTTCTATATACTATGATACAACTATTGCAGAAGTGAATGTGGTGTTTTTATTTAAGAATTTTGTGGTACCTGATTTAAAGCTAAGTAGGTAATTGAAATAGGAGATTTCGGTTTTGTTATGTTGTGTTCATGTGTCGATCATACTAACACTAATTCACTAATATCTTTGGAAGAATTTTTTTTTTTGAATGCTGAATTTAGCAGACCTTTCCTGCTTTCAATCACTGTTTAAAATGTCTTTTGAACTTCTCTACAGCCAATGGTGAAAGACTGTTTCCAAAATGTGTGCCATATCCTGTTATAGTAGCTGTTGGATTTGGATGGGCAGATTTGAAGAGAGAAACATCAGTGATCGCTGTGGTGTCTATAAGAACTTTCTTAATAAATAAGCATTATCAGGGAATCCAATCCAATAAAATTGGCCTAAATTGAAGGTTAATTTGAATTTTTAATATTTGTATAAAGCCATATATTTCAGCTACTCTTCTCATAATGATTTTATTATATTTGTTACTCTCCATCATATTTTATGATATTTTGCTGTACTGAAGTCATTTAGTAAATGTTGGCCTGATGACTGTACTTTATTTTCATGCGTGCACTGATCTATTTGGGAAATTTAAAAAGCATAAAATCTGTTGGAACTATTTTTATTGCTCTCTTTGAAGATGTTTCAATTAAATTTTATTTTTTACATGATAATTAAAAATCCTAAAAGGATTTTCACTGATCTTAAATGGACTCAGTAACGCCTTAAACAATATGGTCACACAAGTAACATGGTTTTTATTCACGGTCTCTTCCTTCAGCATCAGTGATCAGGATTGGCTGTCCACAAATACTTATAACCTTTTGAATCCGCTTTTTCTCTACACTAACTTTATTTCTCTGTTCCTACTAACCCATAGTAGCTTAACCAATTCATCATCAGTTCTTCCCTTTGTTTATAGAATGTGTTTGATTATATCTTTCCTACCATTATGCACAGGATTCTTTCTCCAAATGATTTGGGCTCTTTCCTTGCGTGTCACTTTTACCCTTTGAGTATCTCCACTCACACCCATCTCCTTTGTCTATGTCTGTCATTACACGATGTGGTCACAGAAGACGTGGACCCTACCAGGAGAAGACATTCAGGTCTGTCTCTTCTACTGCTTTTCTCTGCTATTTTTTTTATTTAGCTAACTTACTTACCTTAGGAATTTTTACTATTTTTTTAATTTAATTTTGCATTCTCCTCTAATGTAACAAAATGTTAAACTCTTTTAGGTATTTTCATTTTAGGTAGTTGTACAGTCAACTTTTAACGACAACTGCTCCTGTTAGACGGATGAAAATTAAATGATTAATTTTTGTGTTATATATAGAGAGATTTCCTCCCATAACTGG
>NW_005370223.1:6876488-6880451 GCF_000412655.1 Myotis brandtii
TGATCAGTTAGATCACATAAGTTAATTATAATTTGCTCTTCACCTTATTTTAGACTTAAAACTTGTGCTCCACTTTTTTTTACATAATAACAAAAGCATTTTATTTCTATCATGAGTTCAGCAATGTGCTAAACTGTGGAAAATATGAAAGACCTACATGCCCTAAGCTATCAGTATCATTGAGAAGTTAAAATATGTGGGTAACATGTTATGTTTGTGTGCCAATGTGGGTGACTCTAACAAAGGTATAAAGTCAAATAAAATTTGTTTTAACTAGATGGCCAGAAAGGCTTCATGGAAGAAGTAACACTTGAACTAAAACTTGAACATTCACTCAACACTCATTTAAAAAAAATTTTTTATTGATTTTTACAGAGAGAGAAAGAAGGGAGAGAGAAATAGAAACATTGATGAGAAACATCAGTCGGTTGTCTCCTGCGTGTCCCCTACTGGGCATGGAGTCCTCAACCTGGGTATGTGCCTTGACAGGGAATCTCAGCCACCAACCCACACCCAGCCAGGCCACTGAATGTTCATTTTTTAAGCACCCGCTGTGTGGTACTGTTCAAGGTGCTGGAAATAACGGCACAATACAGCCCCCTATCCTTGTGGGCTTTTCTAATGTGGGTCTAACAAGTAAACACAAGAATATTACGGATATAATGAGAAATTATATATCTATATATTTAACATTTTATATATATTAGTGGAATCACAAAGTGTGATCACTTCCACCTGAAAAGGGTAGATATTAGTTCAAGAAAGACTTCATAGAAAAAAATGACCTTTGAGTTGGCATGTTAAAACCTAGAAAGATGCTGACCTTATGTGTAGAAAGCATTTCAGGGAGGAGAAATGATATAGGCAAAATAATTCAAACAGGTTCAGAAAAGTAGGCAGGGAGGGGGTCTGAAGATGGTGTAGGTTATTGAAGCATAAAGTAGGGGAGGGACAAGATCAGATGTTTCTTTCTGGAAAGATTAGAAGCTATATTTTAAAAAATGTACCTGTGCACTATAAGCAGAAAGATAATTTGTGAGGATAATTCATCAGTCAGTTAAGAGATGATAATGAGCTGAATTAAAGTATCAATAGAGGCAATTGGTACATCAAAAGTTATTTAAAGGCTTAGTTACAGATTAGATATTATCAATGCAGAAAAAGGAGGAATAAGATAAAAATCTCAGGTGACTGACTGTTTGGATAGATGGTGGTACATGTTATCGAGAGAGGGAAGATAAGTTTTAAGGGAAAAACAAAAACTGTGATTGGGAGTTACAAAATAGTCATGGGGATGTAAAGTATAGCATAGGAAATATAGTGAATAATCTATAATAATGAAAGCATAATATGCTAATTAGACCTGACGCCCGTCCTTCTGGACAAAGCCGCAGAGGGCAGGGGCTGAGGCAGAGGTGGTAGAGACCCCTTGGCCAAGGTGGCGGTGGGGGGCGGGGGCTGGGGCCAAGGCCCTTGCATGAATTTCATGCATCGGGCCTCTAGTATTGTAACAACTATGTATGGTGCCAGGTGGGCACTGGAGATATCAGGGGGAACACTTTGTAGAGTAAATGATTGTCTAACAACTGCAGCCACTGCAGTGGTAGCTGCAGCTCTATGGCACTGCCTTTTCTCCTGGCATGAGGAAGCTGAAGAGTGAGTGTTCTCAGTTCTAGTTGTAGGCCTCTAACACTGTTAGGTTGGAACTGGGTCTGTATTAACTAACACTGGAATTTAGGATTCCACACATTCTCCTAAGCCTAGAA
The DNA here is from genome assembly GCF_000412655.1 of Myotis brandtii. Taxonomy (NCBI): domain Eukaryota; kingdom Metazoa; phylum Chordata; class Mammalia; order Chiroptera; family Vespertilionidae; genus Myotis; species Myotis brandtii. Next base: position 6,878,255 of record NW_005370223.1, read on the forward strand.
ATAAATGAAGACAAGTGCATTCTGTTTCAAAGGAAATAAGAATTAAAGAAAGAATGACCGAGAAGATAATAAGAAAAGCTTCAGGCAAAAAAAGGAACTAATTTTAGAAGAGAAAGGAGTAAATTTTCTAACAAGCAACTCAGAATGGATTTCACTTGTTCAATAAAAGTTACAGGAAGTTAAGGCTTTTTCAAAAGCTTACTGGAGTTTGTGACCAATAAAATGTAACATCTGTATTAAGCTATCACATCTCTAATGAATAAGTTGGTATTTTTCTCATTAGCACAAGCTATTAATAATTCAACCCAAATGTGATGGAAACATAATTTCATAAGGTTAATCTTCTTTTCGACATATTAAATTGAAGCGTATGTTTATGTTTTACACCAAAAATCATAGGATCTTCATTTGTGTTAATGGATCCTAGTGTTGTCACTGAGGAATGGAGTTCATCACACAATATGAAGCACCAAAAACATTGATTGTAGCCCTCGCAAATCATAAGTTTAGTGAGCTTTATTAATGTTTACACTTTTTCTTCTTACTCTTATGAAATTTCATGTGACAAATACTTTTATTTTTCTTGTTAATCCTCATCTGAGGATTTACAGTTACAAATATTCTGTATTTTTGTAATTTGGAAAAAATTGAAACTAATATTTATAAAGAAGTTATAAATAATCAAAAAATGGTAGCTCTTAATTTATTACTACGAAAACAATTATATCAAAAGTTTATTTTAACAGACAGATATACTTATGTAGCTCTTTCCTTATGATTTATGCTTGTTTTTAGAAAAATCACAGGTTTTGAATTTAAATTTAATATATCAATAATCTATAAACAATGAACTACTAAAGGGTTTAGATCATCTGACCCATCTCTATTTGTTTAAAAATAGAGAGAAAATAATTTTAATGGTAGAGCTAAGCATTAGACCAGGGGTGGGCAAACTTTTTGACTCAAGGGCCACAATGGGTTCTTAAACTGGACCGGAGGGCCGGAACAAACGGATCCGGCCCACGGGCCGTAGTTTGCCCACGGCTGCATTAGACTATACTTACTACCAGTTTCGTTACTTATTTGTGGCACCAGAAATAAGGCAAACTACTTAATTCTAGATACTTTTTAAAAACATATTATGCTTCCTTTGAAGAACAATCAAATAAGTTATGCTTTATTCTCTATTGCCTTATAAAGAAACATGTTGGTGAGCAATAAAGTATGAGATTCAAAGGCCTGTGTGATCTTAAGTATTCATTGGTAAAAGAGAATTGATCATTTGTGTGTGTGTGTTTACTTTCAATCAACAGAAGAATAAAAACAAATGACCTGCCAAGATAAAAAAAAAAAAAATTCAAGAGTAAGCAAATAAATGCCTAGAAAGAAAAACAAACAAAAGAAGTGTGGGCTACCACTTTTCTCATGTAGGACTGAAGGGCTGTTTTAAAGGTTAGAGAAATTTTTTAAAAAGTGTATGGCAGGTTGCCAAAATGATATTTTTAACATTTTTTAAATTATTCAAACTTTCAAATCTCTCAAGATATTTTTAACACACACAACATAAATATTGCTCAGAATTATAGTAAATTACAGGTTTAATGTATAAATAATGAAAATGGGTCTTGATTAAGATAGAAATAAAAATCTAAAGCAGAAACTATTAAATCTATAATAATAAAAGCATAATATGCTAATTAGACTGGACGTCCTTCCAGGCGACCTTCCGGACGAAACCAAGGCTGCGAGGGAAGCCCGGGTCCCGGGTGCCTGCCGGTGGCCAGAGGGAAGCCAGTGCTGGCAGCCGGGGGAAGGAAAGCCTACTCTTGCACGAATTTCGTGCATCGGGCCTCTAGTATCCTTATAAAATACCCAAATAATCTATTTGGCTATACTAGGCTCAAGTCATTCTCTAGGTATCATAATAGCATACTAAACTATTATGTACATGATTGGCTTATATAAAGGGAAGGTTATTCCTGAAATTCTTATTCCAGTGACATGAAAGTATTTCACATTCTAAAAATTCATTTGTTCAAATATCTACTGCCAGGGTTTATTCTAGGCACTGGGGAAGTAACAGTGACAATGACAGTCAAGGTCTTTCTCATCATAAAAACATATTATTAGGAAAGTAAATAGTAAACAAGACAGGTTTATTTTATTTTTATTTTTTTGTTAATCTTCACCCATTGAT
>NW_005370223.1:6880533-6910455 GCF_000412655.1 Myotis brandtii
AGGGAGGGCGGGAGGGAGGGAGGGAGGGAGGGACAGGGGGAGAGAGAGAGGGAAACAGAAGCATCGATGTGAGAGAGACACATGGATTGGTTGCTTCCCACATTTACCCTGACTGGGGCTGGGGGTTGAACCTGCAACCCAGGTACCTGCCCTTGACTGGGAATTGAACCCTAGACCCTTTGGTGCCCACAGACCGATATTGTAACAGTTGAGTCACACCAGCCAGGGTCAAGATAAGTGTAGATATTTATAAGTGATATTTGTGCCGAGGAGTAGGGGGGGGGGGCGAGGGAAAGTTAATGGGGGGAAAAAGGAGACATATGTACTATTTGTAATACTTTAAACAATAAAATAAAATTTTAAAAAATCCTTATGTAGCCTATTATGACTTGGGTAGGGAAGGAGTTCTTTTAAATAGAGTAATCCAGTAAGTTTTTTCTAAAGAGGTCATATTTTAATTAAACCAAAGAATAAGAAGAAACCAGCTATGCAAATTATCCATAAAGATCAATAAACAGAAGATAAAGCAAGGGCATTAAAGTTCAGAAGAGGAGAATAATTTGGGCTATAAATATTTTTCTGAAAATGCATTAAAGTATTGGTGACAGATAAGAGTTTTAAATAGTTAAGATTTGTAGTGGCCCTGGCCAGGTAGCTCAGTTGGTTAGAGCGTCATCCCCAATCCTGTCAGGGCACATACGAGAACCAACCAATGAATGCATAAATAAGTGAAGCAATGAATTATGTTTCTCTCTCTCTCTCTCTCTCTCTCTCTCTCTGTCTGTCTCCCCCCCTCACCCCCCGTTCCTCTCTCTAAAATCAATTAAAAGAAGATTTGTAGAGAGGTGAATGAATAAAGTGTAGCTCTGGATGCTAGTTAAGTTATGATAAAAAGATTTTTTTAAAATCTTTTGACTCTAAGGAAAGGGTACATATATTAAAAGTCAGGTGAGTAATCAAGTATCTATAAAGAAAACATTGTGGCCCTGGCCAGTATGCTAAGTAGTTAGAGTGCCCTCCTGCCCACTGAGGGGCCCAGGGGGTTTGATTCCAGGTCAAAGGCACTTGCCTGGGTTGCAGGTTCAATCCCTGGCCCAGATACGTGTGTGGGAGGCAAGTAATCGATGTGACTCTTACATTGATGTTTTTCTCTCTCTCCTGCTCCCTCCCTCCCTTCCACTCTCTCTAAAAATCAATGGGAAAAATACCTTCGGCCCTAACTGGTTTGGCTCAGTGGATAGAGCATCGGCCTGTGGACTCAAGGGTCCCAGGTTCAATTCCGGTCAAGGGCATGTACCTTGGTTGTGGGCACATACCCAATAGGGAGGGTGCAGGAGGCAGCCGATCAATGTTTCTCTGTCATTGATGTTTCTAACTCTCTATCCCTCTCCCTTCCTCTCTGTAGAAAATCAATAAAATATGTTTTTTAAAAAAAGAAAAATATCTTCGGTGAGGATTAACAAAAAGAAGGAAAGAAAGAAAACTATATAAACAGGTTGTAATGAAAGATAAATTAGTTTCATGTGAAAGAGGGTAAGTTAGCATGAATAATGCTACTTTAGGGATGATTTTCAAGAGAATTGAAATTAGGTTGTAATTTAACTAAAGAGAAGGTTGTTTCTTTTTATCAGTCTGTATGAAGGCTTGAGGGGATGGTATGCAGGATGTGAGAGTAAGGATGAGGAATGGAATTAATTGTGTAAAAGGCACAGTTTAATGAAAAAGCAAAACAATAAGTAAAAGTAATTGGATTAATTAATTATGTGGCATAACTTATGGGCAAAATACAGTTATAGGTGACAAGCAGAATGTGAAGGAGGTCGATAGGCCAATTCAGAGTAAAGGAATGAGAATCAGATGGAATCTCTGAAAAGAATATTAAAGATTACAAACAGCCCTAATATAGTCTAAGTTTGGGCTCATAGGGAAATAAGTTGAAGCATTACACACACACACACACACACACACACAATTGACCAAAGAGGAGATGTAACTCAAAAAAAAAAAAGAGAAGGAAATGTTAAAAGAGAGGACACTGGAAAAAGATTTAAATAAGAGTGTAGTGTGGTGGTGATGGTGGTGTTGGTCTGTGTGTGGTATGTGTGTATGTCTGTGTCTGTGAGAGACAGAAGAGAGATATTTCATGTATAAATATTTCAGATGCTAAGTTTTAGAGGACAGACAATCTCAGCCATTTATTTTATGACTTTAAATAAACTTTCTAATCAGTAGTAATTGAGAAAATAATAAGTCCCATCACATACAGTTTTGCTGATTATGTGACATCATCACAACACATGTACAGCTCTCAGCACAATTCCTGGCATGGACAGAGGATTATTTGTAAGAACTTAATTGTGCAGGAACATCTAATATTAAATTCTAGAACACAAGGTTTTAACTGTACTTTTTATAGCTGTGTTACATTTCATTTTCTATGCCTCACTCAATAAAATTCTAGTCCAAAGACATGATTGAAGAAAAAGGAAAAGTTAGCAGAATCTGGTGATCAGTGGGTATGTGGGCTGGCAGGCAGGGGAGGACTGCCAGCTGAGCAGCACGAGGAACACTTGAGGGTGACTCATACTCTATGTCTTGATTGTGGTGAGGTTGCAGAACTCTGTACATTTGCCCGATGTCATAGAACGTCGCACCTAAGTACAGTGAATTTTGATTTATGTTAATTATGCCTTTATAAATCTGGCTTGAAAAATTATTGAAAATGAGTTGTTTTTATAGATTACCCAAGTACTACTAAATATATGCCCTAACGTAGTTTGAATATGTTTCTTTGTACTCTAGTGGAAGTAGTCTATGAAATTTGTAACATCTCTTTTGAAGTATTATTAAAAGAATATGGCAGCGAGTTAGAGAAATAGCAGACAGCTATAAAGAATAACAGGTAGCCTAAATATCTAAAACAGATTGTTAAGGTTGAGAACATCATTCAAAAGACTATAGCTCATAACTATGAGCCTCAGGGTAGTGGAACAGTTTTGTAAGTTTCTAGAGCTTTTGTGTTTCATTTAATTTCATGTCTCGCTTATGCACATATGAAGTTCACTTTTCCTGCATTCCTGAGAGCAGAGAAAGATAATTTTATAAGCAAACACCTTACAAAGAAAATCAAATCTATTTTCTCTCGTTCCAGATATGTCCGTTTCTAATGACCACTGTTAAAAATTCCTCAAAATTAATCAATTTGGAAATAAGTATCCCTCAAAATTGGTGTATCTTAATTACACAGTTAGGGTTGTTCACACTTCATTATTTATTTATTTTGTTAATCCTCACCCCAGGATATTTTCCCATTGATTTTTAGAGAAAGTGGAAGAGGGAGGGAAAGACAGAGAGAAACACCGATATGAGAGAAGCACATCGATTGGTTGCCTCCTGCACAAGCCATGACCAGGGCCCAGGCCAGGGAGGAGCCTGCAATCAAGGTACTTGCCCTTGAACCCAGGATCCTTTGGTCTACAGGCCAACGCTCTATCCACTGAGCAAACCGGCCAGGGCAAGGTTGTTTACACTTTAAAAGCAAATGCTTCTGTTTGCTCCAGTACTAGTATGGATATAATTTGGCACATAATTTATCATTTTTCACAAACTTATTTCCATACTTCTCAATTTAACTTGTTCCAATATTTGTTATTCTCTGTATTACATCTGTTTTTAACAAATAATTTAGCTAACACCGTGTACTTTTTATTAAGTTCTAGTATATAATAAAGTTTAGTGTAAAATATCAGAAAATTCATTATAGGCAAGTGATTGTGAAGAAATAATCTTAAAGTAGTTTCTTGTGTAGTTTCTTAAGTTCCACATCTGAAAAAATAATATGGAAAATCTTATAACATGCCAGGTCACTTTTTGTACTTAAGGTAAATTAAGTAATAAATGATTGCACATTTGCATTTTAAAAATTATTTAACATTTATTTTCAAAGCATTTTTTATTATAACAAAAATATAAGGTTTTCAAACTGGATAATTTGTCATATTTCACATAATCATTACATTTTGTGATTTTTTTAAAATAACATTTTTCAGTTGAATAAGGTATAATCATTGTGGATGTTTCATAAGCTCTATCTTAACCCAAATAAAAAAACAATCGTGTTTATACTTACTTCCAATAACTGGTAATAAATGCTAACACTCTGATGTATAAGCCTTAAATCTTTTCCATTCTATCTCTTTGTCTTTGCATAGGTTATGAACATATATATTTTATGAATAGTTTTTTTAAAGTAAGGTTTATAAACGATAGTACTATATCTATCATTTAATCTGTTTTAGAATTTATTTGCAATGTCTTTATGTAATTTTCATATGTGAACGTACATGCACACTACACTCATCATTTTTCATGGTTGCATAGTATTCTGTAGATATTCTATAAGTACAATTAACTAATTCCCTGTTATTAGACATTTAGAGTTCCTTTTCCCAAGCCTTCATTATTATCAGGCAACGGTACAATGAATGTACTGGTATGTACATCTTTGCACACTGATTTATTTATTTAGGAAAGATCCTTGGGAGTAGAATTTCAGGTTAAAAAATATGACCACTGTAAAAGTCTCTTGATACACAGTACCAAATATATTGTATTTTGAAGTAATTTACTTTTTAGCATTGTATATCAGGTACATGGGAAAACATGTCAAAAGCTAATATATGGCTGTCAATCTGAAAAATAATTTTTATAGTTATTAGATATTGAAAAAATAAGATATTCAGTAAAATCAAGGACAGTATTTTCTTTCTGAATTGCACTGCCTTTGAAAATAAGATTATAACTTGACAAAATATTAGATTCATACCTATTTAATGAGTCATTTCAGCAATTTCTATTCTTATTCCTGTGACTATGGAAAAACATCAGTAAGTTGTTTTTATAGTCTACGCTACTGAATCTAGAAAATAAACATAAATAGCCATGTGTCCTCCTGTGTAACTGTCACCTCTAAATGAGCCAATAGCAGCATACACTGATTTTATATTTTTCTTCATTGCATTTAACTTGGCACTCACCTAAATGGTAACTACATGAATTTGGCCCTTTTAACTGTTCATTTGGAATATCTTATTTCTGTCAATCTCATTATTATTGCCTGGAATCTTGTTTTGTTTTGTTTTGTGCCTTTTCCACATTGTATTTTCTTAGAAGAAAAGTTTGTAAAGTAAGATTCAATAAGGTAGGGGAGGGTGGGGGTAAGGGGGAGAGATCAACCAAAGGACTTGTATGCATGCATATGGGCCTAACCAATGGACACAGACACCAGGGGCTGAGGGCATAAAGGGGGGGGATGGGGGGATAAGGGCACATATGTAATACCTTAGTCAATAAAGAAAAATAAATAAGTAAAATAGAAAAAAAAGATTCAATAGGATAGTTATCAAATGTAATTTTTTTCCTCCTCAATGGTTTGGCAAGAAATACTTAATTTTTAAAATATGCTTCTGCTATGTAAGTAGTATACTTTTGTAGTTTCAGTCAGAAAAATGTTACAGATAATATTTTGTCTTATGTTCAGATTACATTTATTATAAATATGTTTTATGCAAATCAATTAGATTTGTTAAGGATACACTTAATAGTGTGATCAATTCAAATAGTTCAACAAAAGTTTTTGTTGGAAATCCTTCATTATTAATCAAAACTTAATACTGCACAAATGCTTTTAATTCTTAAATTTAATTGGAAAACAAATTTAACATGATCTTTTAAAAGGTTAAAATTTATAATAAATCCAATTATAAAATGCTAACATTTATTGATCATTTTACAAATTCTCGATATATTATTTTTAAATATAATAACATAAATTTGTTTTCTAATCTCAGATTGTTTAGAGGCACATCTTAGTTTTGTGAAGACAAAAAAAAAAAACAAAGAAAAAGGAATTACAGATAGGGTTATTTTCCTCAGAAACTCTCATGATAAATTTTTTTTATCTTAGTTAAAGGAAAACTTTTTCTTTAAGCTGACACTATGTATTTACCTAGAGATAGAAAAGGATGGGTAGGGGAGAAGGAAGGATGTTTAAAACTTATTAAATCAGCTATGAAAATGTGGGGTACTAACTGATGTAGTTTCTGGATTTCAGTAAGATTCATAAGCTTAGACTTCCATGATGTCTGTGATTATAGGTTCACTCATATTTTTCTGAATTTTAGAGTTCTTTCTTGGAGCGTTGGTATTAGGTTTAAGAGATTTCTCTCTTGAGATCCCCAGATTTGAGCATTTCATTTAAGATCACAAATGTCATCTTCTGATCACTACTGTTCAGCCTCATTGTGAAATCACTTCCAAATCGGTGTCCCCACTTCAAAGAATTTGGGGCATAAAGCTGCTTTGGGACCGCAAAAGCCGTATGTGTGTGTTGGTAAAGCAAACAAGACTAATTCTGTGTGGAGTGTACTACAGAGCTCCCTGAACGTGTCTGATTTTTGTGGCACACGTTGGAAGTGAAACCTAAACAACCACTGGCTTACTACTTGTTAATCTGCCCATTTTCTACTTCATGTCTGGATACAAAATTCACCCAGAACTAAATATTTTAACTTGATTGTTTTAACAACATTATGCATATGACTTTAACTTTCTAGACACATTAAGTAGTCTTTTTTTAAGTTTAAAATAACCATTGATTGGTTTAAGCTTATTGACTTAAGAACAAATAAAACTCTTAAATGGCGTATATATACCAAAGTAAATAGATACCAAATATGTGATATGATTTTAGAAAACACATTAAATCAGAATCAACAAAATATTGGTTTTTTAAAATTATGTGACATAGAATGGACTGATGTTTCCAATTTGAGAAGAACATTTTGAGAGATTTATGAATTTCAGCATATCTACATTTGATTTTTCTTTTTGTTACCTGCCTTAAAATATTTAGAGTGGAAAAAACAAAGCCTTTTATAATTTAAATTAGCATTATTAGGAAAGCCAATCAAACAGTTTGAATATTATAATTTAATACACTTAAATAGATTATTTCCTCAACAAATATATGCAAACTTTCATTGTAAATTGCTTTGTCCAAGAAATGTGATTGTCCCATTAACTTCTCAATCACTTTTATTATCATTTGAAAAGGCTTTGACATTTGATGCTGAACATATAATGACTAATTTTTAGCATGCTCAAATTAAAGACTCAAATGAAAGTACTAATATGTCTTTTGTAATAAATGTAGTGTTAACACATATAAGAATGTGAATTTTAGAAAATCCTAGATAAATTTACCCTCTAAACTTGTAAGCCTGTATTCCCCACCATGTATTTTTGCCATTGTTATAGCAAGATATTAATAGATACTAGGTGAGGGAGTAGATTCTGTGATCAAATGATTATTCTTTATTGTAGAATTTTTAGGACCTTTTGTATGCACATTTGCAGTGTAAATCTGAAAGATAGGATAGTGAACAAAAACCTGCTCTTTAACAATTTCACTTATTTTCCTTTTCTATAAGTACAGCATTGGACATCAGAGCTGAAAGTTTAGAAATTATGTATTTCATCCCCCAGCCAGAGAATGAACAGCTCTTTTTCTTGCAATGATTTCTCTAAATTGCTTTTTCATTCCTCAGGGAAAGAAAAAAGAAGACTGAGTTTGGTTGAAACCAAAATAATGTTGTTGAAAATATTATTTCTAGGTCATTTTTCCTTAGGAAAGAAGACCAGCAAAGAAAAATGAACTTGCTGGTGAAGAATGTTTTATGATGGATCTCGTTATCAATAGGATACATTCTTCTCCAAAGATATTATTGTTTGTGGAGTGTTTTCTTTATGGGAATAGGTTGATGACATGTAGAAAGGAAATGGAATGGAAAACGTCATCTGAGCCTAACAGGCATGTGGGGTTACTCTCCTAAGGATTAGCATCATAGGAGAATTTTAAGTTGTAAGTTACATGTATATTTACCCAAGTTTGCTGACTATATATTCTCTAAGGTGGTCCCTTGATATTACATCGGTTAAGGCTCTAACAGTATTTTTCCATTTAGGACCATCTATAGATGATGATTGAGTCCAGAGCTGAGAGATGTGTTTGAGATTGGAATTTAGTTGAGAACACATTTGAGAGGTTAAGATGCAAACTCTATTTACAGATTAGTATCTCTCTTATACCTCCCAGTTATCTGTTAAATGTAAGTGATAAGATCATCATAAAACCCCGATTCTACAAAATCTCTAAACCATTACTAAGCAATATTAAACCAATATACTTTAACACAGGGGTCCCACAAACTGTGGCCCACAGATCAAATCCAGCCTGCTGCCTGGTTTGTAAATAAGGTTTCATTAGAGTACAGCTGAATTCTTTTGTGTATGCATTGTCTGTAGCTGCCTTAATGTTACAGTGGCAGAGTTTTGACAGAAGTCATACGGTATGCAAAGCCTAGGATATTTACTGTTGGGCCCTTTACAGAAAACATTTGCTAGCTCCTCCAGCATATAACCCATACTACCTAGTAATCAGAAAGAATCTAATGTAGCTTCATCAGAGGTTGATGTTCAGAAAATAGTCTAAATACCAGAAAAGTCATATATTTGTATGTGTGTGTGTATGGATTTGTATGTATGTGTATGTATATATGTATATATAAATTGTATTTAAACTTTTGTCAGTTGGTGCTATTCATATTTAAAATACTATTTTCAAACTATAATATCAAAATGAAACATTCTAAAAAAAAACTTCCCAAACTCTCAATGTAGTTAATATTTTTTCAGTATACATATTTTTCGATGCCTGGGTGGCATCCCTTGCTCTTGGATAAAATAAACAAGTTTTATCTTATATCTTGAGAATATCTCCTGAGGTACAAACAATTCTAAACTTGCATTTTAATCAATTAATAGATATGATACTTGACTATATTTCACATTCATGTCATAGAGGCACTCAATTGATGTTATGTGTCATTCAGTTGATGTTAACATGATATGTTGATTCCTATTTTATAATTTGACACATAGCATAATCAATTTTCAAATTTTTATTAAAATGTATCTCTTAAAATGAACTGATTGCCTCACTTTATTGAATAGTTGATTTAAATTTGCTGTTATACTTAAAGGTCATATAATGTAAAGTCTTTATACATTACTTTCTTTAAGATTTTCTTAGTCCTCTTTGAAACTTTTTCCCCTCTTTATATTATTTAATTAATTGATTTCTGCTTAAAATTTGTTACTATCAAGAACTATCGGATATATAAATTTTTTAAGAATGAATATGAAAATGCCTACCTTTAAACAGGCACATTTTATCCAGATATCTTTATTGCAGTTTAAACTTATGATCTTAAGCAAGGGGTATGTATGAATGTGTTTACATTCCTACCTACACTCAGTGCACGTGCATTTACTTGACAACATTTTATTATAGTTACCAGCCTACTAAGCTATGATTATTTTTCCCAGTTTGAAAATTTGTAGTATACAATTGAGATTTTGTTTTTATTTGTTTTTTTTACTTGAGAAATGGAATCTTTAATAATAAAAGTGTAATATGCTAATTAGACCAGACGTCCTTTTGGACGACCTTCCGGACAAAGCCACGGCAGGCGGGGGCCCTGGCCATCGTGGCGGCGGGGGCCAAGGCAGCCACCGCGGCCATGGCAGGGGCTGAGCCCCTTGCACAATTTTCGCGCATTGGGCCTCTAGTTTTCCTATAAAATGTCTAATAAAAATCACAAATATACTTTTGAAGCACTTTCTTTATATTTGCTAAAATTTGCTAACAGAACGTAGTTCTTGTCCTAACAAAAGTTTTTAAAGACTCCCCCTGACTGATGTGTCTTGATGTGTCTACCTATTGTAGAGGGCATTAATCTCATTTTAAAAGCTTACCATCTCGCTCTCTCACCTCACTTTTTTTCTTTTTCTGAAATGACTTCAGTAATACTCTGTGCCTTTACTGTCATGATTTCTTCTGAGTAGTAGTATTCTCAGTGCTTCTTTCTTGATCCCAGTTCTTGAAAATTCAAGTTCAAAATATATTGATAACTGCATCCACATGTATGCTAGGGCAACCTGTTTTAATACATGGGCTAATCTTGTTAAATTAGCCCAATTGTAAAATTGTATTTGAAACCAATTAAACTTACAACTTTTCTCCAGTAAATAAATCAAGTCTTGATGTATTATAATCCAAAGCTTTTTTAATAGTACAATTGTCAAATTTATGTGCTGTCAAATCTATATTCCTTGACCTACATGTACCAGAAAGTGTTTTCTATCTAGTGAAGATTTGTTTGTCTTTTGTTTAAATTCATTTACATTTTCTTCAGATTAAAATTATTTAATATATTTCATAATCATGCTTTTATTTGCAAAATTGCATACTTTAAATATACCTAAAAATAATAAATTTAATTTGTATATATTACCTTAAATGACAGTAATATATCAGCCTAGCAATTCTTCTTTTATACGTCCTGTAACTAGGGCTCACAAATAAGACCTGAACATTAATTTTATGGGTTTTTTTCTACTCGATAGGTGCTATGGATATAGAGGAGAGAAATCGCCAAATGAAAATTAACAAATACAAACAGGTAGCCGGATCAGATCCCAGACTGGAACAGGATTACCATTCAAAGGCAAGACATTTTTCTTTTTAAAAGTTGTAAAATAATCAATCATATGAAACTATTAGATTCTTTTAAACAGCTGAATGCAGATTAGTCAGACATGAACATATAATTCAATAGCCCCATGATATTATTAAATGCTGAAATTTATTATATATGTGTATACCGACTTTTAGGTATAGAATTTGTCTTATATTTTTAAAAAATAATTTTATAATATAGGATATTAAAGGAATGAAACTCATAGATGGTCTGAAAAATAATTATTTTAGAATTTTTCATTTTATAAAACCTATAAAGGTTCTAACACCCTCAAAATGTTTAAGAACTATTATCTTCTTACTGTTTTCCTACACACAAATGGAATTTTTTGATTTTATAATATTTTAACTGAATCTGGTTTATAAATGAGGTATTAGACAAAAATACATACTCATGAGGTGGTGTAAGGAGTTCAAAAGGTTTTTTAGCAATAGTCTTTTTAAACTACTTTTTGGGAATAAGTTGAGGTATGAGGTTTACCAAGGTAGGAAAAAAGTATTTCATTGCTCTTGCTCTTCATTGCCTTTATATTTTCAAAATATTTTAAAGTTCATGATATCATTAATGGCCAAAGTCATGGAAAAATTTGTTCTAACGTACCTATTTAAGAGTTAATAAAGGAATGAAAATCACAAACCTTACTCATAACATTTAGTTAATATGTATTCTATGATTTGGTAATTTAATCATTGCAATCATGTCATATTTTGGTTTATCTGTGTGATAGAGAAAAGCAGTTTGGATTTTTATATACTTACATATATTTTATATTTACCTTTTAAACCTTCAGTTTCTCCCATTATACTCCATTCTTTGGTAAAGTCAAGACTTAAGTAAACATGTGCATATGTGATAAGTAGAAGGAGTTTCTAGATTCTCCACTTTATAACCTAGAAGAGGCAGAGATTCTTACAGCAACATCATCTTTCAAGCCACAATCTCTTCCTCAAATACTGACACAGTGAACATAAGATTGTTCATCACAAAATTCTGGTGTGCTGGAAATGGCACAGCCTAAAGCCAAGAGAGGTAAACTTAAGACAAACAAAAATAGCCTTGCCTTTACTCATTGGGTTCTAAACTTCTAGAAATTGTTCTCTAAAATAAAAGTATGAATAACTTGAAATAGGTTTGGTGAATTTCACAGAAAATAGTTTTGTAATGGTATATTTCAGATACATCCCTAACCTTTTGAACTTGATATCAGAAGTGATAGCTCTGCCTTCCCAGGTATTTTTTTTATATTTCTTCCTTGGGCTATATAGATAGACCTGATCTTATGTGGCCTCTGTTATGCTCTAATCTCTAATTCATTTCATATAAGACCAAGGCATGAAGTCCTAATAAAATAGGATATTAAAACTTTCGTAGACATGTCTTCAGATAACACAGATTTATTTTATTTGCCTGTTTATACCCCACGATACTTCAGGAATGTAGGTAATTTTTAAAAATACGTATAATACTTTCAATAGTGTTGTCAATGAAGAAATGAGTGTCAGGAGAAAATGAAGTCAAGACAAGACAAGATAAAGTTTGTGAGCAAAATGCAATGTGAGATCTTATATACCTGCCCTGTGTGGAGCTCCTACTTTGACCATGAGCTTCCCAACAAGCAGCAAAGGCAGAAAGAGAAACGGGGTTGGTTGTATGATTTACATAGTTAAATGCAATAGAAACAAGTCCCTTAAAAGCAATCGCAATGATAATTACTGTGGCTACATGACAGGAATTTCTTATAGGAGGATTGACTAAAGAGTACTATAGGCATGACTCAAAATATTTTTCAGAAAAACAAGTTTTGATTCCATTCCAATATATAAATAAATGAATGTCTGAGGCTTCAAGCTTACATAACTTTGACACTATTTATTGTAGGCTAGAAAAAATGTAAGTCTTGGCAAAGGACTAATTATACTAAGCAATATAATTTCCTAAACATCTTCTGTGGCAGTGGTTTTCAAATGGTTTTCCTGGAGAATCAGCATCACCTGAGGACTTTCAGGATGTAATTCTCTATAATTATTGATGGTTCTTCATCAGTTAAGAGCACATATAGATTTGGTTATTATTAATTTCCCTACTAACAGTTCCTTAGATTAAAATTCTCAACAGCATTCTTTTTAATTATGGATATTTAGCGTTATATTTTCATTCTTTTCTTCCTTATTTTGATAACAAGTGCCAATTAAAAGTTTGTTTTGAGCTAAGTACATTTAATACATTAGATCTAATTCTTGAAAAAAATCATTTAACAGATGAGGAAACAAAGATATAGAAAGTTTATGTAATCTATCCAAATTTACATGGCCACTAAGTCATGGAAAGTATTATTTGTAGCTAACCTGCTTTTCAAATTTGAGATATCTGAGATTGCATCCGAAGCCTCTGACATGTTGAGCACATGCTGTCCTCCTGAGCTGTGTTCCCGAAATGCCAGTGAAGCTGTCAAGGAGCGTTGATGTGATGTCATCAAGTGTTAGCGAAGTTTCTTTTTTAACTACACCCTCCACATTTTACATGGCATTGCCTCCCTGCAATTTGCAAGCTTCTGACTGATAGTTTGTAAGCAACGCTTATTAATTTTCTAAAAATCTCTTTAATAACTCACCAGGCAAGCATCTCTAGAGAAATACCTATTGTTACTGTCATCCTAAGAATATTTTAAGTATATTAGGAAATAAAAAGCAGAGCATCTGTATTTAATAAGAACAGCAAAAGGCATTTGCAGATATGATTTCTATTTAATCAGTGGATGATTTCTTGGTTTTTCCCCCCTCAAAACAGAATTTAACTGTGTAGCCAATGCACCCTTGCATGTCTATTGCATTCTCCTTATCTGTTCTACTCTTGGCAGATGTTCAAAGATCAGCTTTTATTTGTTCTATAAAACCAACATTCTCTGCTGTTCATTGGTTCAGAAAAATGGAATTTGTCTATTAAATTTAACAGAACAAATTATAATTCAGCATAGACCAACTACCCTTCTGGGAGTTATATAATGGTTAATTAATATAATTAGCAATAATTGAAAATCAAACCATGAGGATAGTATATCTGCAAATTGATATGGGGGATTTGATCATTTTATTTAAATATGATTTTTACTTTTTACATTAGCCATATCTGATATTTTAAAATGATCTCAGAAACTGTTTTTAAAAGGGTAGTCCATAACATTTCAACAGAGACTGCTATACAATTCATTGATACAGTATTTATTTGGAACTCAAAGCCTATTTCTCTGTAGAACCCGTGCCCTATATAAAATGGCAATAATATTCCCACAGAATCGTCACAAAAATATCTAACCCCATTATAGCACTTAGATTATTACTTTCTGAGTTCTTATTTACTTCTTTAGAATTAAGTAGTATAGCCCTAAATTGCTTAGAACTTTTCAAGGTGGACCATAAATCCATGCTAATTCATTCAACCCATAATCTCATATATTAGGTTACCTCTGTGGGATCAGACAACGATGTAGCAAAAGGAAGGACAGGTGCATACCCCATCCTAGGCACTGTCACCTTTTCACCCAGGCTCTTTGTCTTTTAAGGGCTATTTATCAATTTCAGAGGCATGTTAGAAGGAAAGCAATCAAACTAATTTACATTAAAATATGCATAAAACAACACACAAATAGTTTTATGTGTTTTTTTCTAAAAAACACACATCCTGGAAATAACAATAAAACTCACATGATTGAATTGTAGGCCATATCAATATACCAAAAATTTAAACAGGTAAAGACAAAGTGTTTGGGGCAAGTAGATAGCCACCGTTAACTGAGCTGCCCCCTTTATTAGACCTTAGTCTCCTCTCAACACTGAGAATACACATTAAATGCCAACCTTAAGTGCTTTACATTGACTTTCAAAACACAGCCAGTAGGGACATCAGAGAGGGGAGAGGAGACAGGTTGGGGCTCAGTAGGAGTGGCTGTTTATAGGTATGATGTTTAGACTTCGGTATCATCACAGTGTCCCAGCAGTACATAAGTGTAGCTTGGAGTCAAGCAAACGCCACCTGGGTGACTTTGGATAGGTTTTTAAAATTTATTAAACAAGACTTTGAGATCTGTTTCACAGGGCAGTGATTAGGGTGAAATGAGAGTATGTGTATCAATGGTTTAGCAGCCAGGGGTCCTCAGACTTTTTAAACAGGGGGCCAGTTCACTGTCCCTCAGAACGTGGGAGGGCCGGACTGTAGTTTAAAAAAAAACTATGAACAAATTCCTATGCACACAGCGGCGGCAAAAACACCCGGCGGGCCGAATAAATGTTTTCGGAGGGCCGCATGTGGCCCGCGGGCCGTAGTTTGAGGACCCCTGGTTTAGCATTTAGTAGAATGCTCAATAAATGGTGTAGCTAATATTAGTTATTATTATTATTTTATAATAACGTCAAATAGGCACCAGAAATTAATATGATGAGGTCAAAGGATATGGTAAAGAAATAATTGAACTAATTAAAAGGATTTCAGTGTAACTCAATTATTACTGAATGTTTCCTTTAGTCTCAAAAAGATTCAAGCAACGTAGATCTAAAAGGAAAAATCAAATTTAGGGGAAAGAATCTGTGAATCTTCGAGGGATATGGAGATTTAAAAAAATAAAAGGAGAGTGGAACATAATATGTGATGAGAAATTACAAACTAAATTACTGAAATTGAGTAATTATGTTACCACGGTTGATATTAAACATGCCTGGCGCTTGTGAAGTGGTTAACAGGTACACATGTGGGTATGGGGATTTAACAAGAAGTGCAGTACTCCTTATTAGCGGTGACATAAACCGATCTGAAAAACCAAAAGACTAAATTTATATAAAGCAAATTTTAAAATGTAGATTGGATGGCTTTATACAAATTACTAAGAAGACACATGAAAATACAGGCATTTATAAAAGTGAAGAAATGAAAGATATGCTATAATTTTATAGCAGTGATTGAAATAAAATGTTAGAGAGAGAAAAATATTTGCCTAAGCGGCAAAGTTGAGTTGCTGGTAGCATATGACACCTTCCAACAACGTTCTGGGTGAGCTGGGCTAGTGCCCCTGGAGAGAAATCTACTGCAGCCTCAGTTCTCAAGCTGCCAAGAGACCCTGATATTCACATAAAACAGACACCATGGTGCCAATGTTAGACCGAACCATCTGATGAATAGAAGTGGAGAATTCTCATAGGAGTGAGCTCCATAACCCAGGTCCTGCAGGATTAGCTTAAGATGTCCCTTAGAAGTAATGAAGCGTCCTTTTTTGGAATAGGTTGTCTACTGTTTCATGAACAGAGGTAGGATTCAGATTTTCAGAAAAATTCCTGCTGGACTCAGTCTAGCCAGGTATCCAGCAGAAAGGTTTCAGTTTTTTAAAATAAGAATTAAGATCACCTACTCATAGTTTTCAGCCCAAACCAGGTCAAGAAACCTTACCAATCAATCTTAGTGGCCGCACCAGGATTTCTAAGCTTCAATTCTACTTAGTAAAATTTTTCTGCTGTTGTGTTTATTTCTGCACAACCCTGCCATCAGATAGCTTCATGTTCTGTAGCAAAATCTCAAGAGAACCCAGCCTCCACGCCTTTAATTAGTCGCCTGCTATGTACTTTTTTACATCATTCCAAGGTTGTTCCTTTACCAAGTTTATTTATGAAGAGAAATGAAACTAGATTTTAAAATCTAGATAATTAAACTATTAAGAGTTATAATATGGTCCTAGAAGCACAAGAGATATTAGGGCTAATCTTTATCATGACCTGATTTTAAAACCTTTAGTCTCACCTACAAAATCGACAAGTGCTAATTAAAAGTGAGTCATGGATTGAATGAAAAACTAGATAAGGTCATATTTTAAAAGACTTTATATCCTATTTTCTCTCTTCTGAGGTTTTTTTCTTATTCATGTTTGTGAAAGTAGACTTCTCATTCATTAAATTCACAAAACTAGAATTAAAAAGTAACTAAAAATTTTCCATATGGATTTATATAATTTCTTGATTTATCTTTGAGATAACTAAAGGAAGGGATGATCAATATATCAAGGGAGGAATAGCTGTTGCAAGTTTAACTTCTTGCTATTGGTGGGCATTACTGTAACCATAGCAGCAACCACATTCACAGCACAGCTTCTGAAATCTACGTGACAGTAAAAGAGATATAGAGGCAGTTTTGTTCATTACTCTTCAGCTTATTTTCAGTGATTATGATTAAATATAGACTGCAGAGTAGTATTAAAAGTGTGGACTCTGGAACCAACTGCCAGAGTTCAAATCTTACTTCTGTGACTATTTATATGACCTTGGGCAAGTTAATTAACATCATTGTGCCTAGATTTCTTATTCTATTGGACATGGTGATCCTAGTAGCTACCTCATAGGATTGTTTTCAGGGTTAAATCCATTTATATATACGTATAACTCTTAATCAAAGTTTGGAATATAATAAGGAATAATTAAATGTTAGCTGTAATATGATGGTGTTGATGATGATGATGATGATGATGATGGGAAAAGAAAAACTGTTAAATTGTTTCCAACAGATAAGCGCTCATACCAAAGTCCTTGGGGGTTCAGGCCTATATTTTTTTCCATCAACAATCTATTAGATATTGAAGGTAATCCTAAAAATATGTGGGTAGAAAGAGAAGAAAAGTGTAAAAATTAATGATAATTTTAAGTCTAAAAATTTATTTGAGTTGTCTTCTTTCTATCAGTTTAGTCAACTTTTTATCTACCCCAAGTAATTATTCTTAACATTTCTACTCTCTAGCAAGCTGATAGTACTTCAACTTTAATTTAAAGAGAGATAATTATATTTACACGTAATTTACACACACACACATACACACACACACACACACACACACCCTAAAGCTTTGAGCCAAAGCAGAATTTCTTTCCTCCATATTTTAGCTGATGGAAGCAACAACTATTCACTTCCTTTTTGTCTCACAATAATACAAATATACCTTGCTTTATGTTAAAGATCTACAGTGAAAATAATATTCATGAAATTTTAGAAATTTTATAGTTTTATATGTGATTAATCTTTGAACTTAATAGATTCTAACTTCAGGGTTGTTTTGTTTCCCCTTAATATTTTGTGTTAGTTTGCTAGGGCTGCCATAACAAAATGCCACAGACTATGTAGCTAAAACAATAAAAGCTAATTTTCTTGCCCTTCTATAGAGGCTAGAAATCCAAGATCAAAGTGTTGACTGGTTTGGTTTCTTCTCAGACCTTCTTGGTTTGCAGATGGCCACCTTCTGGCTGTCTCCTCACATGGTCATCCCTCTGTGTGTGTCTGTGTCCTAATTTTCTTTTCCTCTAAGGCAGTGGTTCTCAACCTTCCTAATGCCGCGACCCTTCAATACAGTTCCTCATGTTGTGATGACCCCAACCATAAAATTATTTTCGTTGCTACTTCATAACTGTAATTTTGCTACTGTTATGAATCGTAATGTAAATATCTTATATGCAGGATGTATTTTTGTTGTTACAAATTGAACATAATTAAAGCATAGTGATTAATCACAAAAACAATATGTAATTATCTATGTGTTTTCCGATGGTCTTAGACAACCCCTGTGAAAGGGACATTTGACCCCCAAAGGGGTCGCGACCCACAGGTTGAGAACCACTGCTCTAAGGACACCAGTCATACTGGATTAGTGCCCACCCACATGACCTGTTTTTACCATGTCTCCGAATACAGTCACACTCTGAGGTACTAGGAACTAGGACTACAACATATGAATTTGGGGGTACATAGTTCAGCTATAACATATCTCTACAAAGTAATTACTGGTATTTTAAATATCCACTTTCATACATTATGAAAGCATATTCGATTATAATGTGAATATTGATTCTTAGGTAAATACATTATTTCAAACTTTTTGATTTCTTAAAATGTTGTTATTTCTCTTGATTTTTCCAACTACATTTTCTCGTGTCCTAACAGATGGAATATATTTAGTTTTGTGTTTGCAAGTTTATTTTTCTTAATTTGAAATACGGTTTTCTCATTCTTAATTTTATGGGGACTTTTAAGCATTGGTCATTTTTCTTTACATGTATTTGTGAATTGCTACCATATAACCACACATCATACCAGGAAATATATAAAAGGTATTTATTAATGCTAAGAAGTCATTTGAGATGACTAAGGCAACACCTTATGTGTTAAAGAACACTATAAAATTGCAGGAGAATTTTTCATTTCTTTTTTAGTAAATATAATGTTACTAAACACTGACAAAAGAAAGAATTTTAAAGTTGCATTCAGCCACCTGCTGGTAAAAAGGTCAGTCTATGGACAAAGCTGCTGTTGACAAGAGCAATAATTTTTTGCTGTATATTGCCTAAGGACACACAGAGGAAACAATTTTATTTTACCTCCAGCAAAAAAGAAATTTATGCATTGATCTTTGCTTTCATCAAGCCTCCAGGGTTACTGGTTGCTAACAACTAGAATACCCTACAGGGGATACAAGGGATGAATGTTATTGCTCACCAAGAGGAGCGAGATATTGCTTTATAGAATCAAGTAGGATATGGAAAATAAGGAAGGAAAAAATGTGATAAATAGGGCAGAAACATTCTTTTCTAACTCAAAGGTCATATAATCTAAAAGGATTAAGTATAGACAAAAATTACAAGTATAAAAATATTGAAAACAACTGAAATGTGAAAACTTACAGACCTTCTGAACCCGTGGCATTTATCACCTCCAAAAATACATATATTCCGTCTTATATGGTAATTATTTGCTTATTTCTTGTCCTTGGGTTAAAGTATGTACTTTTTGAGAATAGGGACTGTATTTTATTCATATTTGTCATCTCTCCAGGGCCAAGCATTTTGCTTAAAGGTTTTAGAGCAAGTGAATATTAAACATTTTTGCATCAAGGTAAGAGCAAGATATGAACTTCAGGAGAAAGTTTAGGTAGGTTATTGCATGAGTCAGAAACAGATTTTCTAATGGGCATATGTTTAGGTTTCTGTCTAGAGTTAATCACAATCGAAAGAATGCTGAAAAATGGAGTATGTGGGTTCTAATTCTGATTCTACCACTTAGGTGATAAGTCTTTGGATAAATTTCCCAGTAGTTCTTCACAGCCCACCTTTTTTTGTGTGTGTGTACAAATTGAGGGAACCCTGTGATCTATAAAGTGCTATGGAAATATATGGTTCTTTGGAGGCTGCATTGAAAAACATCACTATTCACACTTTGGTTTTAGGCAACCTCATCATTAATTAAGCAACTCATTTAATCTCATAGCCTTGTCTTTAAAATTAGGTTGCAGCTAGGTTTCTTTGTATTTCATTTCCTTCATCTAATGTTGTTTCATTAATTGATTCAATAATCTCTGATCAGTGTCAGGCTCTCTACTAGATCTATTCTCACAGGTGATTGAATTATACATTTTAAAATGAACTTCTGGCTTAATTATTATGATTTAGAGAATAAATATATATATAATGTTTTTGCCTATTAGTTTACATGAAATAATTGGTAGCTAAATTTGAATCAATACTTAAATCAAGACCTTTAATCAATTAATCAACTAGAACAGTGTGGAGCCATCTACATTGATAATTTCTATTTAATTTGGCTAATTGAACATATCTGCAGTTTTATTATATGATAGCTTTGTTCATGAGCACAAAATTTTGTTGTAATTTTTCTTCAGTTGGAAAGAAAACAGAGACTATTTATTGGCAAAATAAATTCACTAATGTTTTCCTAAACATGGAGTTTTGATTACTTCTATTTTATCAGTTTTGAAGATTGTAAAATGATACTCTAATCTGGAAATAATATAGCTAATCTTGAAATATATCTCATATGAGAGAAGGAACTTTTGGCTGGTGATAACTTCAGGAAGTAGAAATATTGTGTGTATGGAATTCGGGTATGGAACTCACCCTACTACATGGGAGTGCCCAGTAATGGTAGTTACTTTTCTTTATTATAACATGTGAGGTAGGGGTAATAAAAAACACACCTGACAGCTGAATTCCATTCTGATGGATGAACTAAAACTCACCAGCTCTGTACAACTCCCCGAGTAACAAAGAAATGGCTATGATTTATTATTGGCCTTTTCAGATCATTTTCATGACTAGGAGTACTCACAGCAAGGCCTGCAGTCTTTAGGGTCCAGTCATATAAGAACACGTCCCTTCCTAAGCCCATTTCCATTTTCTCCCAACACCAAAAATAAATAATTAAAGGATTACCTGAATTCTGAATTGAATGTAAAAAGGCTAGTTTAGTAGGGTATAAAACATCTTGTTATTCAAGTTTATATGATATTGTTTTTTATCATTTTAAAGTTTCACTTGTTTAAAATCTGTCCAACTACAGCTATAGTGGTATTGTAGTGTTATTTTCATGCTGTTTTTATATTCTGATTATACATGTCATTTTAGATAGAATTTTTAAAATTCCAGAAAAGGAATAAAATCTTGCAGCTATAGTGGTAGTGTAGTATTATTTTCATGCTGTTTTTATATTCTGATTATAATAGAATTTTTAAAATTCCAGAAAAGGAATAAAATCTTTATTTTAAAGTATATATGTAAAAAAGAAAACAATATATAACTATTTTAAAAAGAAATTACTTAGGTTCTAAATATGCTTGTCTGGTATCCTATTAAAAGTGAAATTTTTAAATGAAAAAATAGACTTTTATACTAACAAGTTGTATAATGTTAGTCAATTTATTTAACTTCGCTGACTTTTAATTTTATCAATAAAATGAGGAAACCAATGCAATATCACGTTTGCCTTTAAGATATTGTGATTATTTTTTTAAATGACTCAGTGGTGAGCAAATAACTAAAAGTATGTTTCAGCACCAAATAACTTTCCTGGGCTTTTTAAAGAAAGGTAGTTATATGAGTCCTCTTCTGTATATCTGAATATATTTTGTAATCTCAGGGCATATTTAGTAACTTTCTCTTTTCTGCAACTCAGAACTGCATAGCTGGGGTGTCTCTGAAGCTGATCAACTATAATTCTAGATTCTGGTTCTGAAACATTAAAATAAAAAAAATTGCCAGAGAAATAAACAAATGAATAACAGTAAAACAAAGAACTTAGTGAATGAGGAAGGAATAAAGGAACAGAGGGAGAAATGAAAACATGAAGAGAGGATGAAAAGAAAGGAAGGAGGGAGAGAGGAAGAAAGGTATAATTCTTCCAATCTAGGAGTTCATAATCAAATTAGAGACACACGTACATAAGTAATGCTCATACTAAATAGGCTTTGTAAGTGATATAATAAAAGTAATCCCTGCAAAGGAAGAATAAGAAGTATTCACTTGTTTGGAGAATTCCATGAATACATTGCAGAATAATCCGTGAGGTGAGGGACATATCAAGCAGTGGGGAGATCTTTAGCAAAGTTATAGAAGTATATGACGAGCACAAGCCATGCTTAAGGAGCAGCTAGCTGGTGCTTCCTTTGAATGGAAATATAGAGCAAACTGGGATGCATATTCGGAGATAACATTGGAAAAGTTGGCTGGGACAAGGTTGTGGAGGGCTCTAATCACTCAGTGAAAAATGTAGAATATTCATTTTACACTCAAGGGTTTTAAAGGAGTCACTCAAATGAACAAATTTGAGCTTTACCAGCGGTTCTCAACCTGTGGGTCGAACGACCCTTTTGAGTTTTAAAGGAATCACTCAAATGAACAAATTTGAGCATTTAGACGATAACTTTAATGGTATATTTAAGATGCATTTGAAAAGGAGATTAAAGACAAGGAGTCCCATGCATAGGCTATTGCTCTAGTCCAGGCAACACATAACTGTTATTCCTGGCCATGGTTTGAGTATTGGCTCCATCCCAAATGCTCTTAATGCAAGCCCTGCTGAAGCTGCTCTGTCTTCTCACATAAGGAATGAGAGTAGTGGACCTCTTCCAGATTTTCAGCAGAATGTAATTATTTCTGCCCTATCCTAAATTTAATGGGTCATTGTAATTCTCAGGCCCTTTCAAGTTTTTCAACACCCTGTGGTTACTCAGGCTGTTATTTAGTCCTGATTCTCTCATACACAAGTACTTTGAGTTCCTCTGTTTTTTTCTAAAGTATGAATATTTGATGGGAGCCCCACTTAATATTCCCAGTCCATTAATTTCTGTTGTGTTCCACCTGCTTCAGATTCCCAGGACCTGGCTCCACTTTTGGAATGCTAGCTTGCCACTCAGTATCTGTAATATCTCTACCTATATCCTAATAAAAGTTATAAATATTCTCTAAAAAATAAACAAACATCATGTGATGAGCCATATAATATTTGAAGATATTTAAGAAAGACTAAATATCAGGAATTCTTATGGCTAAGAAATATTTCCTTGTGATATTTCTTAATTCTGGATAGGTTTCTGCAGGTTTCTAATCTGCAGATTTAGAGAATCTTCTAGTCATAATAATGGTATAAGTGTCTTACCATTGACCTCTCTTCTGGAGAAAAGAAGGGCTCATTGGTTTGGACTGGCAGCAGACAGTCTGTTCTATTCTCTCTGGGCTTGAATAGAAATGAAATGTTACCTATATCAGAATGAGATACTGTTATTAATACATTCAAGAGTCTGGGAAGAACAAACTTTGAGAATACTTCTTGATTGAAGCAGAAATTTCAGGAATAATAAAGGATATAAAAATGAATCTAACACCTGAAACCAATACAAAATAATACTGAAAATAAACTACAAAAATTTAAAAAAATTTTTAAATGAATCTAAGACTCACTAAAGCTGTTGAAAAAGATTATGTTATATGGCTACATCTAAATTAATAAATGTCTAAGTGGTAATACATATTATCTGTAAATTTAAAAATAACAGCTGTCTTAGATGTTGGAAAAAATGATATAGGAAATATTTGAAAGTTGTTTGTAAACTACAAAAATTATTCAATTTTTAATAATTATTAGT
The DNA here is from genome assembly GCF_000412655.1 of Myotis brandtii. Classification (NCBI taxonomy): domain Eukaryota; kingdom Metazoa; phylum Chordata; class Mammalia; order Chiroptera; family Vespertilionidae; genus Myotis; species Myotis brandtii. Next base: position 6,904,147 of record NW_005370223.1, read on the forward strand.
GTTATGGTCATCAATTATTACATTCCTTGGTTTAACTTTTCTTGATGCCAAGTATAAACATAATTATAAAAAGTAACCCAGGTTAACAGCTTTAAGAATAAAAAACCATGAATTTCCAAGTTAGGTTTGGTGTTATCCTACTGTAAGTAAATCAGCCACTCTAATGTCAAAGAACAGTGACTTATTTTTAAGTGGGATATGGAATTAGGAACTTAAAAAAGTTTCATAGCTTTTTTCAAGTCAAGATAAATGTTTGAGATTGTAGCCGAATGATGATGAAAATTGAGTATCACAATTTAGAGCTTCTTTAGTTTCCTCATGGACTATGCCTAATTATTATCATGACAAATATTCTTTAAAAAGCTTACAATGGGCTCAGAGAAGAGACTTGCCCAAGATTACATAGTGGGAGAGTAGTTACACATTTATATCCTTCAGCTTCATAGTCCATGGTCATCATGATATACTGCTTCTTATCATTAAAATCAGATGACTATATGATGGTTTTCATCGATATTGCTGGTTAAAGAATATCCCTTTATACCATGAGGGCAGAACGTATTTTTCTGACACAGAACAGAATGAGTGGCCTACATTCAGGTTTGCATTCAGATGTTCATAACAAAAAATCTGACAAAACTATCTGAATAAATACAGAATTTTTTTTTCACAAACAAGGAATCTAATCAGTAGCCCTAGCTGGTACTACTCCCTGTTTTTAGAGCTTGTCTTCCAGCTCCCTGTTCCTGCTCCAATTCCAAAGAAAAGTCAAGAGGGAAAGCCAAATGGCCATACCAGATGAGTCAGCTCACTGTACTCCAAAAACCCCATGCCTGCTTGTATCTCAGAGGCCAGACTCAAGGCAAATGATCACCCTGGTTACAAGGGATTCTGGAAAATGAAGTTTTGTTTTGTTATTGTTGTTAGACAACCAAAGTAAATCTGGATTCTTTCAGTAAAGAACAAAAGGGGAGAAAGAGTATTGGTCGGCATTCAGCAGCAACTGTGACAAATAAATAAATGTAATAGACTCTGATTACCAACGTAAAAGACCAAGAACCCACTCATAAGTCCCAAATAGCTAAAAGTTGAGATACTTGTTTCTATAACATGAGTGAGCAATATTTCTTGACTGATTAGAATGGATATTATTCGAGGGGACGTCAAAGATAACTTACAAATTTTCCAGGTTTTAGTTCGATATTGAGCCTCTTAAATAATGCAGGAAATATAGGCAATACAAAAACAGCTAGCTTTGGGTGAAAGAGAATAAATTGGGTTTTGGCCACATTGAATTTGATGTACCTGCAAAATAACATATGAGAGATGTCCTGTTAGAATCTGGAAATACAGGTCTGAAGCTTAGGAGAGAGGTGAGGGCCAACGATAAGGATTTAGTAGTCCTTATATGGTAGTTAAAATGGATAGATAATGGATTAGCTCACCCGTAGGGAATATTTATAATGAAAAGAAAAGAGGGCTAACGATTGAAATTATTGGAAAATATAATTTAAAATCAAGTTAGAGAAAGCAAAGACAGCAATGGAGATTAAAAAGGATAGGTGGGGAGACAGGAGGAGCTATGAATGACATCTGAGAAGGCATTATGAAGACGTTTCAGGAAGAAAGAGGACTTCAACAACATTAGATGTAATAGCAAAATCAGGAAAGAAGAAAACTGAGAAGACACTACTGGCTGGTAAATTAGGATATTATTGGTGGTTTTTGTTTGTTTTTGAGAACAGTTGCAGTAAATGGTAGAATTGAGTGGGTGAGAAGTTATGGATTCTGAGGAGGAAAGTGGCAAATGCACTTGTTAAAGGCGAAAGCATGAGCTCTGCAGCTCCCTGAGACCTTGAGCCTGGGATTTCGTTGCAAAACTGGCATTCCCATCTCTGAAAATCATGAGAAATCAAGGGAAATAAATAAAGGATGACATTTCTCAAGGAGCAACTTATTAATAACAGGCATAGAGTTCCCATTGTGCTAGCCTTTGGGAAAGTCATAATTGACTACTACCAAGAATTCTTTCTCTACACATTCTTCAGGAAAAGTAAATAAACTTAATAACTTTCCTTCAGACCAAGAGACAAAAGTATCGGCCTCTAGGCTAATGGCTACCCTTTCTACAATTGCGGGTTTTTACCTTACACTGTTCCTGCTGTTCCATCTTTCACAAGATTTACTGAGGACGAATTTACAGTTCTGATATGTTGTTGTCTTTACTCACTGTGTTCTCAGGAGTCTGAGTCCTACAAACAATGTGTGTATTCCTAAACCCCACATCTCGTGGTGTGCACCAACTCTGTATATAGTGACCACATGTAACTTGAAATCAGCTGTGATGGGAGTATTTATTCCTCAGAAATCAACAATCAGAACTTCCCCCCCTTGGATAGATGGTTATTAAACATATGCTGGTACACCCCTGCCTATACTCCCGACGGAGAATGAAAGAATTAGGTGACTAAACTATTCAGTTATGATCACAGTATTATATACTCTGATAAGATACTTTATACTGGAGATTATATATCCCAGATAAAACAAGCAATCCATTCATTTTTATTCATACAGTGTTCATTGAGTTCCTACTAAGTGCCAGGCACTAATCTAGATAATGGGAATACTAGGGAGCTTATAATCTAGCAGGATAGGTGGATAGAAGATAGGTAGATGGATGAATAGATAGGTAGGTAGCTATAGATATATAGATAAATAAATAGGTAGAGATAGATAGATAGATAGATAGATAGATAGATAGATAGATAGATAAGAGACAAAGACAGATATATGATAGAACTATCAGAAAGGTATGACTAAAGTAGTTTAGGAACACTCAAGGCTAATTCTCTTTGAAGGAATTAAGACTTTTCTAGCTGGGATTTCACTTGAAGAAAATTACTTATAAGGCTACACCTTAAATTACCCTCATTTTACTGTGCCTTTCCTGTCTTCTCCCTCTTTATCACACAAAGCCCTCTTTAGGAGTCCTATCTAAACAAAATTATCTCTGACAAACAGGTTTTGCTCAGTGCAGCATTTGCATCAGGCACTGATAAGAGACTTGGCTAGGACAGAGAAAAAATCACCTGGAAGTAACTCCTCAGAGAGAGTATCTACAGTGGTGGTATTATCAAAAGACAACAGTTACTCTCTTTGAATTATGATATGAAATATAAATAGGATATCAAGAAAGAGAACATTTTCTTGCTCACATGAGTCTTTCATTGGCTACAGTGCCAAGACACCCTCTACTCTGTTCTTATCTCCTCTATATCCCCCCCACCCACACTGATATCAAAGGTCTGCCCACAACTTCAGCCTCTCCTTTCTCTCCCAAATATTGTGTTTGCTCTAATTTTCCTCATATTCTGATCTATTCAATGTGTTTTCTCCCCGAATATATCAATAGTCCCTACAAGGACATCTCCATGACATAAAACTTTTTTCTTCAAACTTGGGCTTTCTTATTGCCCAGTATTTTGCAACTCATCAATTCTTGGACTAGAGTTTTAGACAACAGATTGCAATTTTCTGATGAGATTTATTAAATTGAAGATTAGCAATGCTTAAAGGAGCTCTTATAATTCCGCCCACATGTTTTGTTTGAGAAGTTCATGTACAATGCTCAAACAACCTGAGTTCCTCAGATGCTGTAGAGAAATCACTGGGAAATTACCTAATTTAAAATGTCAAGTGAGTATACTGGAGAAAGTAACAGTTTTATTTTAGAAATTTGAATATACTTTTTTTTCTCCAGAATATTATTCCAACATTTTAATTCAAACTTTACTTTCAAAAGGGCTTTGCAGATAGGCTGTTACTTTTCACTAATCTTAGGTAAATAGGGAGAACATTAACTTTTCCCGGCCACTTAGAAACTCCTTAGCGTCTGGAACATCCTGAACAATAATAATTTCCTGTAAAATTTTCTAGTTCATGATCTGCTTAATAGTAATGGACAAAGCATCAAATGTTGTCGGGAAGAGCTTCCTCACTCTCTTACAAGATCTTAATGATCTCCAACCAGAGCACAGTTTTCAGCTGGGATTGTGTAATCCTATGCAAAAAATCTTGTTTTTTTCCTTTAAGGAGAATGATGAACATATCATTTATTGTTCATCTGTCAGCTATAAACTAATACTTGCTAAGTCTTCATTGTTTATAGTGCCAGACAACACCAACTCTTTCCTAACTAAATAAATGAACTTATTCACATTTATAACTCTTTACCTTGGTATAATAATAATTTAGCTGCTTCTGTCTCACTATGAAAATATATAACTTTTGTTTATTATACATTAAGACAAGCAAAACTACATTTAGTTAAAGCAAAAGAAATGAACCATCTTAGAAGTAAACAGTGCTAGGTCATTCATTACTTTGTTCTGGGCTTTTTGTGAATTGTATATATGGAGATGTTATACTCTAAACATATTTAAGATAAGTTCTGAAGTTTTATTTATAAAAATATTTTTCTTATCACTTCTTACTTTCCAAATTTCTCATTCTGTTGCTCATGTGTGTATTTGTAACGGAAACCTGAGCTATGCTCCAAAGGGAAGCATGCTTGGTTGCTTAGAAGTGCTCAGATGTACTTGGTTCAGGCCTTGAGCAGACAGCAGAGTCACCATCACACTAGAGATTTTGCCTCGTTTGTGTTTTTCCTTTGTGTGAATTTTTCCACTCAGTCTTTTATTTAATGACCTACTTTTTAGGCACTGCTATGTGCTAAGCACACGATTGGGTATGCTGAGTCTTATTTCTCTTACTCCTCACAATAATCGTTAAAATGGGATTTATTCTTATCTTACTGGTTCGAAAGCTAAACATGGGTTTAAATTAAATTAAATACCTGATTCTTAGGTGCTAAAAGAACTACAAAGATAAGGAAGATACTGTCCTGACCTTTAAGAACCTTTATTCTAATAGAGAGTTAGAAAATTATACATGAACACACACACCTATACACACACACCACCTATAACAAGAGGTATTGTGTGACGAATTATATAAAAGGCATAAAACTATAGTACATAGAATCATATCTTTCCTTAAATTTTGCACATCCAAAATTTTAGCTCAGCGAAGTAGATTATCTGAGAGGTCTTAGCCAGAGATATGTGCAATGTATTTAAAAAACACACAAATTCTTTTTTTTTCTTTTACTAATTAAGGTATTACATGTGTGTCCTTATCCCCCCCACCCCCACACACACACTCATACCCTCATTCCCCTGGTGTCTGTGTCCATTGGTTAGGCTTATATGCATGCTTACAAGTCCTTTGGTTGATCTCTCTCCATTCCCCCACCCTCCCCTACCTTCCCTCTGAGGCCAGCCTGTATGCACCCGTGGATCATAGCAGCAGGTTCAAAAGTCATGACTGCCTAAAAAGACTAAGGCTAAAGTATGCATAGTCAGATCCTAACGCCTGAGATTCAGAAGTCAAGTAAGCAGTTAGGACGTAGAACAAATCGGAAAAGAGCCAGTTGGGAGACACAGGAGCACAGGTTTCCAGGCGGTTTTGGATCTCAGGATAAAGCAGCAGAGAGAAAAATGAAAAACAGAGCAGCTGTGTCAGCCAAGAAGCGTCATATATTTCCTGCTGAGGTAGAACTCCTCATGGTGCAGGTGGGAATGGAGTAATTCCCTGTAAGGTGGTGGGATATGGATGAACCTGGCCAGATGGGGAAGATGAGGCCTGAGTACATACTAGGAGTTAGTGGGAAAGTTTGGTTTCATGTTTAAAATTAGCCTTATAAAAATATTTTCTGAAACAAAACTATTGGATATATGTAGAAATAGTTGTATTTTTATTGTAGCTTAGAGCAGCCGTAAAGTAATATATTTATTGTTGGGTATTTCTAACTAATATCTCTTTTGATAAAGACATTCCTAGAATTGATACTAAGCCAGTGTTCAAGTTACTATCTAATCATCAGCATCATCATTATCATCATCATTTGTTATGTGTGAAGCACTTGTTGTGTGTCAGGTATATTTCTAAGTGCTTTGCATACATCATCTTATTTAATCCTTGCAGCAAGCTTAGGAGATGGGTATGGTTGTTATTCACTTTATAACAGATGAAAAATGGAATCATGGAAATAATTATCCCAGTATCACATACCTAATAATTTGTATAGCCAGGATTCAGACCATTGATTCAGTCTCATCCCAGAGCAATTGCTCAGAGTGATTATAATATTACCCTTACCACCTCCTAGAGTTAAACTTTAGGATTTTTCATTTGAACTTAGATGATATTATAATCCCATGAACAAAAGCAAAAGAAAAAATATAA
>NW_005370223.1:6910739-6916141 GCF_000412655.1 Myotis brandtii
GTTAATGTTGACCTACCCATTGAAATGCTATTCTAGGCAATGGCTGACTATGGCTGAGGACATTTTCATTTAAAGTAAAATTTTTCAATATTTAAATTTTTTAAGGCTTTGTGAACACTTTCTATGGTTAGAAAAATCTCTATTGCAAAGTTGACAGATACAGATATTTCAGTATATGTTTGAAGTACATATAATTAAAGAAAAATCTATTAGCAGATATGCTCTTAACCCAGTAATAGCCATCAGGACAGTAATAATACTGGCTGAATTTTTTTACATTATGTCAGATGCCAGACATGTATTACATTTGACCCTGAACAACACTGATTTGAACTGTTCAGATCCACTTATATGCAGATTTTTTCAACAAATACAGTAAATGTATTTTTTCTTCCTTTCTTAATAACATTGTATTTTCTCTAGCTTACTTATTGTAAAAATACAGTATATAATACATTTAACATACAAAATATGTATTGGTTGACTGTTTATGTAATCAATAAGGCTTCCAGTAAACAGTAGGCTATTAGTAGTTAAGTTTTAAAGGAGTCAAAGTTATATGATGATTTTCAGTTGCTCAGGAGTCAACTCTTCTAACCTCCGTGTTGTTCAAGGATAGACTGTATTTCTAATTTTCAAAACAACCCTGAAAAAAAAGATATTATCCCTATCTATATATATAAAAGGCTAAGCAACCGACCAACCGGCCAGTAGGTATGACACGCACTGACCACCAGGGGTCAGACGCTCAATGCAGGAGCCCCTAAGCTGCGGTGACTTGGCAGCTGCGGTTCTCAGGTGACACACCCCAGAACTAGAAAGGAGGAAGCCTGATTCCGGAGTGCCACCCTCTCGCAATCCGGGACCTCCCAGGGGATGTCAGAGAGCCAGTTTCAGCCCAATCCCCGCAGGCCAGGCCGAGGGACCCCACCTGTCGGAGAGACCTGCTCACTCCGCAGATACCCTTTGAGCTGCAGCGCTGCCCCAGGTGCGACCGGCTGGGGAGGCACCTCGGGAGGTTGGCTCCAGAGTGTGTCCGGCCCATCTCACCCAGTCCTGCCCCACTGGCCACCTTCTAATTAATTTCCTTTCAATGTGCATGAATCTGCACTGGGGAACTAGTTACTTTAAACAGAGTTTTAAAGGTTAAAGTATTTGCTCAATTTTACCCGGTTAGTAAGAGGTTGTCCTTACTCCAGGTTGTCCAGACTCCAGAATCTACTATTTTTTTTATATCCCAATGTCATTAACATAAAGCATTTATGATGGCTTTTCATTTACCAGAATGTTTGAACACCCAGAACACCCTGCACCCTGGCTGTGCCACATAACTGATTATTTCATTCCAGGAAGTTTGAACTATTGTAAATAATAATGACTTTTTTCTAGTATTTCTAGGTTTCATCAAAATTCCAGTAATCTTTCAGACATTAAACTTTCTCTTTTCTCTTGGCTTTTCTAGAAAAAGTTAGTGTTTTAATCATTAGGTTTTGTACTATCTCTAGGTTTTCAATGAAGCATAATGGATTAAAGAGAAAATGGGTTTCAATAAGTCACAGTGGCAACTTTATTATAACTTTTTTTTCAAATTTTATTCAGAAATAAAAATATTCTATTTCCTAATATGAAGCCAAATGTTTGTTTCCCAGATTTTACCTAAATGTCCTTCCCTGAGGCCATTGCTGTGATGAAACTATTTTAACGGCCTTCATTGGGGTGTGGTAAAAATGCTCTAATTGCCTGTGCTGAAAAACAAAGGTTTCACGCAAATTGAATTTTTCTTTTAGGATAATTGCCATTCACTTTTGTTTTTATATGCAACTGAGTGGGGGTTTTGCAGTATCCTCTGTGGACAATAAAGTGCTGAAATAGGAGAAGCTAATAATTGCTCTGTATGGTAATACTGACAACTTCTGCGTATTTGTCAATCTGTGTTAACAGTATCGATCAGGATGGGATCCTCATAGAGGGGCAGATAATATTTCCACTAAATCTTCGGACAGTGATGTAAGTGATATATCTGCGGTTTCCAGGACTAGTAGTGCTTCTCGTTTCAGCAGCACAAGCTACATGTCCGTCCAATCAGAACGGCCCAGAGGAAGCAAGAAAATCAGGTGAGTAAGGGACTTTCGCAGGAAACGCTTCTCAATGTGTATGACAAGGTCTTTATGTTTCTTTGGATAAACGTAAAATCCTCTGTTCTAAGGGCTAATGTGTGCCATTTGGCAATAAGAACTTCTGTACGTATTATTTTTTTATAATATTTTGCTCTGCCTTTCAAACTTCTTGCACAGGCAAGTTTCATAGAACGTACAACACCTTTCTTACTAGATTACTTGAAATAATATCGTTAGTTGTTTTTTAATGTTTTCTATTTTAAAAAAGTAATTCTATTACACATTTATTGAGGTTAAAGTGATGGTTTTGTGAAAATTTGAATATCTTAATGTTCTAAGAAATGTGAAAAATAGTATTTGGAGGGTTTTTTCACCCAGATGAGTATATTTCAGGGATTCAGAAAAATATTACTTTTTAAGTAGGATACGCCTTATCCTCCTGAAACTGTTATAAATACATGGAAAAAGTCTTCAGCCTCTCAAAATTTATAAATGCAATATGTATGTTTGTATATGCATGCCCATAGAGTTTATGGGCACCTGAGCTAAATTATTTTTACTCCTATGTATATAAAAAAATAAACTATAATGAGGAGACCACAACTTTTTTCCATGCAACTCTGTAGCAGGAAAATAGGATTTAAAGAACAATTATGATTGTGGTGCTTACATAGGCGCTTCTCTGGTATACTGGAAAAAAAAGTTTCAACATTTAAAAGATGTCATTGTTATTTATGTTTTCATAGTGTTCCTTTACCTTTCTGTTTAATTTTGTATGCATTTTTTCTTACTTTTTCTTTCGCTTCTCTGATATACTGGAAAAAAAAGTTTCAACATTTAAAAGATGTCATTGTTATTTATGTTTTCATAGTGTTCCTTTACCTTTCTGTTTAATTTTGTATGCATTTTTTCTTACTTTTTCTTTCCTTTTTTGTGTTTATTTGCATGCCTTCCTTCAATTTGTGTTGCTTTCAAAGGCCAAAGGGAGTAGAAGAGGGAGGGAAAGAAGGGGATAAGCATGAAGAGATAGTTCATGAGGTAAAGGAAGAAAGAATTAATGAGCATGTGAAAGGGAACGAGATTACAAAAACGTCTAATCATGAGAAAACCAGAGAATCAGGAGACGAGGAAAAAACACAAGATATACATGAGCAAGGGAAAGAAAAAGAACAGTGGAATAAAGAGGATTTGCAGAGGCGATTCTCACAAGATGACGACAGGTAAAATACACTCATTTTTGTAGACATTTCCCATTAGTAATGTAGTCCTTTTTCCTACCTATGAAAACTATTTTGCCCTTTACGTGTGGTTTATTTTCTTGCATTTTATCTATTTATATTCTAATACAACTAATGAAGATGTTGGTAAAAATATTATCAAATAGATTTCTTAAATAGTCTTTAATTTGTATCCACTAGTTCTGAGAGTCTGGTTCATTGGTTTTCAAGTTATTTAGTACAAGCTGAATCAAACTTAAATTTCCTTTTAGTTGTTTTTTTTGGGGGGGGGGGGAGGTTAAGCCTGAATTACTGTAATCTTCCTGATTTGTGGAGTCAAAACCTTTGAAAAGAAGTTCTGAAAGGGCTGAAAAATTTTAGCCTACTTTATAAGAAGTGTTACATACTGGAAATGAATTTTTTAAAGGAGTAGAAAAATAACTAGCGACGAGTAAGCTTTGTTCAGTCTCTGGCTCTCTTGCCTCTTCGTCTTCTGGTGGGTTCTGGATCAACTTTGAGTCCTGAGGAAGATTGCAAAGCAGAACAGCTGAAAAGCAAGGGTAGGTGCCCCAGGGATCATTAGAAGGCATCCTGGTTAGGCCCCTCTCAAAATTCATTCAGGGAGAGACACCACCAGAGAAGGAAATTTGAACAGGGGACAAAGGCAGGGGAAAAACACCAGCAGCAAGGCGTAAAGCAACCGTGCTTTCATTTTTATGACACAAGGCACTCGGCATGAAACTGTCTTTACAGTGAAGATGAGGTCAGCACAAGTCCGAGAGAGACATCAGCCTGCTGCCTGGGAAGGAGATTTCTCCAAGTACATTGATCTGAGACAGGATCGCAAATCATGCACCTTTTGGGGGAGTTGGGGATTCTGGTATTCAGTCCAGAATTTGATTCTGTAGAGTCTGCTTGATAAGGACACCCTATTATAAGGCAGTTTTTGCAATTAATATATCTAAACTCAATCTCAGTTTGTGCTTTACTTATAATTAATGAGAAAGATCATCGGGACAGATGCTTACCCCTTGGGTATACAATTCAGTGGTTTGTCTATGATACTTTTTGTCTCAGCTTGGTATATTTAACTAGACCTGCTCTATGAAAGTTTCTGTATAACAGACATTAAACTAATAATGAATATAATTAGGCAATTTTGTGATTTGAGTCTAAACTATTTATTTCAGTTTGTCTTTTTTTCTTATCCAACTTTTTTATCTAACTTTTGATAATTACATTAGTTTGTTAGTAAAGACCATTTTTCTGATTCATTGGGCATAGGATCATTTTGTCATGAATTCACAGAGAAAAGCTTTCCAATTTTTCCTTGGAAACAGATAGAGTTTTCTTTCTTCCAAAAGCAGAGCAGAATGTGAGTCTCTGCTGTGTTTTCTTTTGTATATACCGTATAACTGAAAACACACGGGTCCATGGGTGTTTGCCTAGACCCAAAAGCCTCTTCGGGCATACCTGGCTTGGACAGAGGTTTAGGGAAGATTGTAACCTTAAGTTCCTAATTTTTAATATTATTTTCTTCATCATGTTCTTCAGCAAGTGAGCACATTATTTTGCAGGGAAAAGGGAAAGATGGTGGTACATGCCTAGCAATTCGAGTCATTAGGCACAATATTCAGCTTCAGTCACTACAGGATGTTTCTGGAGACTGAAGGAGGCCAGGCTATCTCTCCAGGGAACACATATTCCATGAGGTGGCCAGAGTGTCAACTGCAATTGTTATAAGAAAATGGTGGTGTCACTAACTAGTGATTGCAACATAGGATCTTGAAACTGCTTTCATTTCTTAGAATAAAACTGATGATCTTTATTCTGAGAGGGAATATGTTTGAGTGCTTCCAGTGTCATTTTGTTTCAATAGTTAATAAAAACAATCGTACATTGTTTCAACACTGACAACAACATATGTGCTTATACATTATTGGAATATAATCATCTACACTAATAAAAGACAAACATGCAAATTGGCCATACCTTTGCTATGCCTTAAGCCACGCCCACCAGCCAATCAGAGTGACTATATGCAAATTAACCCAACCAAGATGGCGGC
>NW_005370223.1:6916856-6922972 GCF_000412655.1 Myotis brandtii
ACATCATCTGAGGGGTCCCAGACTGCAAGAGGGCATAGGCTGGGCTGAGGGACCCCCCCGCCAAGTGCACAAATTTTTGTGCACCGGGCCTCTAGTATCCTATAATACACCATTGATGTTTTATGCCTTTTACTTGTAATCCATGTTTTTATAAACAAACATTTTTTTTTCTGACTTTAGAGTTAAAGTATTTATAGTACTGTTACTACTGAAAGTTGACATAGTGACTGCAGTGAACAAAATTGATTATAGTTGCTGTTTTCATTGCAGTATTCAGGTCTCATTGCATGCTACACATGTTTGTGTGCTACAATAAGTTAAATTAACATATGTCATTTGAATGTACACGTAAAAAATGAATAGCAAAAAATAGATTCAGGAAAGTTCATTAAATACTTGAATATAACATTTTTTCTAAGTTGATAATAATATATTCATATTTAGCTATTTGTAATTTATACACATAAAAATTGAATAGGTCTAGTAAAATGCCTCTAAGTCATTAATGATGATAGGGTGAACTCTAGAAAATATGAAATTACATTTGCCATTTAAAATATTTTTCTCCGTGTACGTCTGTATTTTAAATTTTATATCTGTTTACATTTGCTGATTATATACCAAATATATGTGGTAAAGCTGGCCACAAAAAAGATAAGACATAGGGAACAATTATTCATTAAACCAATGTTTATTTAGAAAATTCCTTCAGGCACAGTACTTAAAATTGGAAATGGAAATGAAATATCATCATACTTTTAAGCCTGAGACTGAAGCAGTTTCTTAGCCTTGGTGGGTGGCTGTGTAAGGGTAGCTCCATATCCAAAAAATGGATCACGATACCTAAGCAAACTCACAAGGATATTTAACAAAAGATCTTAAATTTTCAATGAAAGATACAAAACCAAATACTGAAAGTGTAGTATTGTCAAAACCAACAATGTTGGTAGATTTGTCATTAGACTAGATTCTTATTCATTCTTCCAGACATAAGACAAAAGAAAAAAAATTAAGAAACTTGTTCTCTATAAATTTTTAGTTCTAAGGCATTTCTGCTTCAATTTTGTTGATTGTAATTGGTCTGTTCAGATTTTCTATTCTTGATTCAGTCGTGGAAGTTACCCATTTCTTTCAGATTGCCCAATTTGTTGCCATATAATTGTTTTGTATAGTATTTTCTGTGGTGTCAGTAGTTACTTATCCTTTTTTCATTTCTGATTTTATTTATTTGGGTCCTCTCTGTCTTCCCCCTCACCACGCCCCCCCCCAGCCCAAAGGTAAATATTTTATTTTTGAGGAACTTCATGCTGCACATTTTCAGAGAGTCGCATAAGAAAGCAAAAATGTTATCCTCCCCTCATCTAGAAATAAATAAGAAGAGCATAAAATTTCTTTTTAAATCACGACACTTGGAAGTTTAGCACCAGCATCCAAAATGAACTAGAAAAGGGAACAAAAAAGCATTTACTGTATATTTCAGATTTCTTTGGTTGGGGTTCTCCCCATGTGGTATTAATATCTTCTTTCAATTCATATTACCAAAACAGTAAAAACCAGGAAAAAAAATATAAACCTAGTGGTTGCCGAAACTGGGGAGGTTGCTCTCCTGTCTCCTGTACAGACATTTGAGAAAAATTGCTGGAAATATTGGCTGACATTCTCGTTTTGTACTTGTTTCGTAAAGAATAATCGTAAACATTCCAATGTCCACATCGTGGTTATTAGTCTTCCACTTTATTGCTTGGATGTTTCTTTTGTGTTGGTAAGGTCATGTCTGCTTTTTGTTTCATTTTTTGAATTAATTCTTTAGGTCACCTAGTGATGGTGAAGGTGCCTGGGGAGACTGGTGTTATCAGCACTGCTCTGCTCTTTTTCTTGATGAGTCTGGTTGAAGGTTTATCAGTCTTATTTATGTTTTCTCAAAGAACCAGCTCTTGGTTTCATTGATCTTTTGTGTATTTTTAGTCTTTTTTTTCCCTCTTTGATCTTAATTATTTCCTTTCTTCCACTCATTTTGGAATTGGCCTTTTTGTAGTTCCTTTAAGTGTAAGGTTAGATGGCTTATTTGAGATTTTTTTTTTATGGTAGGCCTGAATTGCTATGAATTTCCCTCGTAGGACTGCATTTGCTGTGTCCCATATATTTGGGGTAATTTTGTTTTATATTTCTCTCAAGGTATTTTTTGTGGTTTTTGTTGTTGTTGATTTCATTGTTAACCCACGCATTATTTAGTAACATTTTATTTAGCCTCCATGTGTTTTTCATTTTTTTTCTTGTAATTGATTTCTAGTTTAATACCATTATGGTTAGAGAAGATGCTTAATATGATTTTAGTCTTCTTAAATTTTTTGAGACTTATTTTGTATCCTAATTTGTTTTCTATCCTGGAAAACGTTCCATATGCACTTGAAAAAATGTTTATTCTGCTGCTTTGGGGTGAAACTCTGAAAATATCAATTAAATTCATCTGGTTCAATGTATCATTCAAGGTTGCTGTTTCCTTGTTGGCTTTTTGTCTAGAAGATCTATCCATTGATGTCAATGGGGTGTAAAAGTTTCCTATTATGACTGTATTACTGTCAATCTCTCCGTTAATGTTTATCAATATTTTCTTTATATATTTAGATGCTCCTATGTTGGGTGCATAAATGTTTACAAGGGTTATATTCTCTTTTTGACTTGATCCCTTCATCATTATGTAATGTTCTTCTTTGTCTCTTATTATAGCCTTTGTTTTAAAGTCTGTTTTGTCTGCTACAGTATTGCTACCACAGCTCTTTTTCATTTCCATTTGCATAAAATATCTTCTTTCATCCCCTTAATTTCAGGATGTGTTTGTCCTTTGAGCTGAAGTAGGTCTTTTGAAGACAGTATATATATATGTATCTTGTTTTCTTATTTATTCAGCTACTTTTTGATTGCAGAATTTAATCAATTTACATTTAAAGTGATTATTAATAGGTAGGTATTTATTGCCATTTTATTATTTGAAGAGTGAATTTTGTGGTATGTGAATTATATCTTTTAGATTGCTCAAAAGAAAGTCTCTGTAAAAAAAGGGGGGGCTTATAATCTGTGTTGTTTCCCCAATAAATATGAGAATAGTGTTATAAAATGCAAATTATACTTTGTTTATGGTTTAGTTTGTCAAGCATATTTTCTTCTATTCCAATACTCCTTAGGAACTACCTTTTTCTAAAATATTTATTTATCTCTCTTTTTAAAAAATGTTTGCATACATTTTAACATCACCATGATGCAGGGACTTATAATCTGTGTTGTTTCCCCAATAAATATGAGAATAGTGTTATAAAATGCAAATTATACTTTGTTTATGGTTTAGTTTGTCAAGCATAT
This sequence comes from Myotis brandtii, assembly GCF_000412655.1. Classification (NCBI taxonomy): domain Eukaryota; kingdom Metazoa; phylum Chordata; class Mammalia; order Chiroptera; family Vespertilionidae; genus Myotis; species Myotis brandtii. The sequence goes on from NW_005370223.1 coordinate 6,920,214, forward strand.
TTTCTTCTATTCCAATACTCCTTAGGAACTACCTTTTTCTAAAATATTTATTTATCTCTCTTTTTAAAAAATGTTTGCATACATTTTAACATCACCATGATGCTAAAGATGAATAAAACACATGCCTTTTTCTCATGAAAACATAATGATTTTTTTTACAGTCAGAAATTTATCCTTTGCACATAAATATAATAGTTGGCCTAAATTGTGAATTCTCTATTGTTTGTTCTCAATTTATAATTAAGCAAGCTATTCTCGTAAAAATTTAGGAAAATTATTGGATTAAATGTTGTTTCTTTATCATATTATCTTCTATGTGTGGTAAACTGTGCATGTGACTTCACAATTTTTTATGAGATCCCTGAAAGTGAGAGATTTGAGATTTGATCATGTATATGGTCTGAAGAGAAAGAACATTTGAAGATAGAGTATGTGAAGGCATAGCTATTCCAGTAAGAACCTAAAGATGGAGGATGAGCTAGAGTCAGAAGCGTAGATGGATGGGCTGGCTCAAATCAGAGGAAAGGCAGATATAAAAATAGATCAGTTACTAACAGGGAATTGGAAGGTAGGCTATTACTGCCTGATGTTCTTAATTTTCTCAAACCCAAAAGAGACAAGAATATAACAATTTGGAAGTTGAATTAGAGATTTGTTTTGCACGTTTGTAACAATCACTGAAGGAAATAGGAAAAGTACTGACCAAGGACAAATTAAAGGGCTGGTGAATAGTCCTGCAGATCCATCTGAAGTTTGGAGACCAACAATTTCAAGTTACACTAATGTGTAAGAGCAGTGTGATCATTTCTAGCAGCACTGAGCCAACCCAAGTGTAGAAACTGAGAAGTCAGTTTGTAGCATTTGTTGGGGAGTGGGAGTTTTGATAAATGTGGAGGTTGTTAGAAAAATAGCAGTGGAAAGAAATTGAGGATACTTATGCAGATGTCAATTCTAGATAAGAAGGAAGAAAAGTGCAGCCAGGAATTGATAGACTAGGAGAATATAGAGAAAAATCCAAGAATTGGAAAACTGTATGATGTAGTAACAAAAAAAAAAGTTTGGGGTGCTGGAAGTGTAAGAGGTTTTAGTTAGAACATGACATTAAAATTTAAGATTTTGTGGTGGAGCTATTCTATTAGTTGACAAATTCTAAGATAGGAGCATTGGAATGAGTAAGGTGGATAAAAAGGATAAATCTGAAGGTAACTGGAGATACATAAGTTTTGGAATTATTAGGCAGCTGGTTAGGTCTTCTTAATGAATATTTAAATCTCATAGACTTATGGTAAGATTGAGAATCGAAAAGAAGACTAAAGACTTCTAAGGACCTCAGTGACTATGAGGTCATCAGATGACAGGGGAGAAAAAAGGAGAGGTATATATTGACATAGCCAGAAGTCATAAGTTGTAAAGATTCAGTGAATCAGTCAGTGACCTTGAGGTCATCAGATGACAGGGGGGAAAAAAGGAGAGCTATATATTGACATAGCCAGAAGTCATAAGTTGTAAAGACATTTAAACTTTTCAATAAAAGTAGAAGAACAATATTCAATAAAAAGTAGCCAGTAACCAGAAATATTGCAACCTATGAAGAAGAGTAAGTATTTATCACTAGAAAGGACTTCAGGGGGAAGCAGTGTGTTCAGGGATGCACCAGGTTTTAGTGAAGACAAGATGCAGGTTGAGTGTTTTATTGAAGTAAAAGGGGTAGGAATGATGAGTAGTAAGGGTGTAGCTTTGCAATAGAGCTTTTACTTTGCTATTGCTGTCACCACATTTTCAGGGTGGTTCTTTAGCAAACTCATACTATTTCTACTTCAATACCACATCTTACATAAATTTTTAAATATTTATACAATGTAATTGACCTTGTAATGTAGTCATTATTAGCAATTTCTGTTAGCTTGTGTTTTTGTGGTGACTCATTATGCTATCCTGTTATCACCCAGAAAGTCTAATTCAGAGATGCCCATATAGGTTCATTATTACTGATGAATCACTTTTGTTATGGAGAAAATAGCAATTTATGATTATATAGATTTAAAAGGTCAATGAGCATTTATTTAGTTTTATAGCCCACACATGAGTGAAACCATATGGTTCTTAGCTTTTTCTGACTGACTTCTCTCACTCAGCATAATATTCTCAAGGTCCATCTATGTTGTTGCAAATGGTAGTGTTTCATCTTTCCTCATGACTGAGTAGTATTCCATAGTGTGTATGTACCACATCTTCTTTATCCAATCCTCTATCAAACACTTTGGTTTTCTCAATGTCTTGGCCACCGTGAATAATGCTGCAGTGAACATAGGTGTACATATATCTTTGTTTTCGAGTTTTTCAGGTAGATACCCCGAAGAGGGGTTGCTGGGTCACATGGTAACTCTATTCTTAGTGTGTTGAGGAACCGCCATACTATTTCCCATAGTGGTTGTACAAGTTTACAGTCCCACCAGCAGTGCATGAGGGTTCCTTTTTCTCCACAACCTCTCCACTTGTTATTACCTGTCTTGTTGATAATAGCCATTTTAACAAGTGTGAGGTGGTATCTCATTGTACTTTAGATTTGCATTTTCCTCATAGCTACTGAAGTTGAACATCTTTTCATATATCTGATGGCTCTTTGTCTTCTTAGGAGAGGTGTCTGTTCAGGACCTTTGCCATTTTTAAATTGGATTGTTTGTTTGGTGTTGAGTTGTATGAGTTCCTTACATATTTTGGGTTTTAACCCCTTGTCGGAGCTATTGTTTGCAAATATC
>NW_005370223.1:6923143-6970237 GCF_000412655.1 Myotis brandtii
TTTACTACTTCCCTTGTTGGGGTCAAATTTATAAATTTTTCTCTATAACCAAGGTTCATAAGTTTAGTACCTTTATTTTCTTCTATGTGCTTTATTGTTGCAGATCTTATATTTAGGTCTTTGATCCATTTTGATTTAATTTTTATAGAAGGGAACAAACTGTAATCTAATATCATTCTTTTACATGTGGTTTTCAACTCTCCCAGTACCATTTATTGAAGAGGGTTTCTTTTCTTCATTATATGTTTTTGGCTCCTTTGTCAAAATTATTTGCTCATATACCTGTGGTTTTATTTCTGGGCTCTCAATTCTGTTCCATTGGTCTGTGCATCTGTTTTTCTGCCAATACCATGCTGTTTAGGTTATCATAGCTCTGTAGTATAACTTGAAGTCAGGTAGTATAAAATACCTCTGACTTCATTCTTTTTTCTCAGGATTGCTTTGGCTCTTTGGGATCTTTTTTGGTTCCATACAAGTCTGGTGATTTTTTGTTCTATTTCTTTTTAAAAAATGACATTGGTATTTTGATAGGGATTGCATTAAATATGTATATTGATTTGGGTAATACAGCCATTTTAACTATTGATTCTTCCAATCCATGAATATGGAATATCTTTCCATTTAATTGTGTATTTTTCAATCTCCTTTTTTCTTTTTTTAAATATTTATTTATTAAATTGATCAGGGTGTGTTGAGGAACCGCCATACTGACATTGATCAACATGAATATAGGTTTCAATTGTGGGTTTTTATGTTACAAGATCTGTATGCACTGTGTGCCCAACACCCAAAGTCAAATCTTCTCCTGTCGCCTTATATTAGAATAAATTGTTATCTTTTCTTCTAGGATTTCTCTCACTATTGTGAGACTTCATATAGCATATTTACATATAAAATAATGATCATCATTTGGAGATGGAAAATTTGTAAGTCAGTCTTCTGAAACTTCCTTTCAAGATACTTTGCATAGATGATGACAACTGCATATAATCAGGACCAGCTTTTTTTATGTTTATCATGGAGAATGAATTGCTACCTTTCATGGCTCACCAGTCATGTGTAGAGAACTGTCTAGCTGGCTTGCTTTGCAAAGTTGTGAATAAGAACATGGTGCCATGTTACACTAACTCATAGTAAGCATAGTATCACTTATCAGCATCCAAATTTATGTTTAGCATTATACAGAATAATGCCTAAGTCCTCCAAAATTTGCATGAGAGATAATGTAGCATAATGGCTAAAAGTTAGCTCTGGATTCGGACAGAACTGGATTGAATCCTGGTGCTGCCAGTTCCTAACAATAAAAACTGCCCTTTCCCACCTATATATTGGGGATGATAAAGTAATCTTTTTACAGCGTTGTCATGAAAAATCAATGAGATTATATCTTTAAAGCTCTTAACATCGTTCCTGGCATATGATAAGGATTTGATAAATAGTGGAGATTGATAAAGAAATAAAAGGAATGGAAAAGGAAAATAAGTTTATAAAATTCTTATTTTCTGTTTAGCTTTTTTAAACTGCATATTTCATAAAAACTTTAACAATTTTCCAGAAGACAATTCAGATGAGGGTTTATCTTACATTTTGTATAAGACAAATTATTTCCAAAATATTAAAAATATTATAATTTCACAAAGTAATATGATAGAGATAAGGTTTATATCATAGTTTGATATAGTTGACTTTTAATGATTTTGGAATTAAAATTATTTTATACCTTAAATTCCCTTTATGTATTCAGCAAAATTTTTTAGTGTATTCTTGATGCATGATCCTATGCTAAAACAGGGGAAATTGTGCTTAACAAGACCTAGTCTCTTCCCTCAAAGAATTAAAGTCTAGAAGGGAAATAGATTACAATATAGAGTGAAAGTGTAAAAGGTACACTATAGCATGTTGATTCAATAATAATACTTCCCCTTAGTACAACATTTTAATGAATCAATTATATCATTTAAAACTATTTATTGAAGTGCAGGTGTATGGAAAATTGAAGTTATAAGAAGTTATCTAAATTTCCCAATCTACACTAATAAAAGAGAAACATGCAAATTGGTGTCACTCCGCTATGCCCACCAGCTAATCGGAGCGACTATGCAAATTAACCCAAAAAAGATGGTGGTTAATTTGCATACGCAGGGGAGGGAAGACTAAAGGCTCCAGCCGGAGTGAAGACTGAAGACTGAAGAGGCTTGGCTTCTCTGCTGCGGCCGGACCAAAGGCCTGGGCCCCGGGTGCCGAAGGAAAGCCGGAGCCAGCAGCCAGGGGAAGGAAGGCCTATTGTACGAATCTTCATGCAATGGGCTTCTAGTATTAAATAATTTAAGTGTCAGTAGTGATGGAAATCATACCTTTTGACACCGAAGTCCAGTGTTCCTCCTATTTCTCTGTAGAAAGCATTTGAAATAAATTGAAACCATAAGAGACAATTGACTCTTTTGGCACTGTACAAGGTAGGAAAACATTCTCAGAAGAAAATTCATGATTTCTTATAGCTTCTAACCATTAAAAACTCTTTTTCTAACCATGGTTAGTGTACAGGTATGCTGTAAATCCACATTTGTTTTAATCTACATATATAGCAGTTCAGTTAAAGAAAAATGTTTGGCAAAGTACATTTTGCCCATAAGTTTGAAGAGTAAAATTTGCAAATAATTTCAAAAATGTCCTAATATTCACTTATTTGTTAGAGTAAAATTGTCCAAATGTTAGTAAAAATATCATTTTTAAGTTTAAAAAAATTAAGGTATGTTATTCACGTTTGTTTATTTCTGGATTTGACTTCTCAGTGTTCTCTCTGAAGTAAAATTCACAACACAGATAGCACGTTTGTGCTATAGCATGTTTGTTCTGGCCGTGTATTATCTAATTCTTCCTCACCGGTGCCTACGAGCGAGTGCTCCCTGGCCAAACTGAATAAGGGCAGTTCAGCCATTCTGCCTGTCACATTACTACAGTCTCACTCCAAATAAAACCCATGGTGACTGGAAAATCACAGTGTCCTAGAGCCCGCAAACGTGATACAACCTTTGCCCGCCCAGTGTGGATCAATAGTTGAGCACTGACCTATGAACCAGAAGGTCATGGTTCAGTTCCTAGTCAGGGCACATGCCCGGGTTGTGGGCTCAATCCCCAGTAGGACGTGTGCAGGAGGCAGCTGATCAACAATTCTCTCTCATCATTGATGTTTCTATCTCTCTCCCTCTCCCTTTCTCCCAGAAATCAATTAATATATATATATGTATAGTGACACATCTGTTGCTTGAACAGCAAAGAAAATGCATGTATGGATAGAAATTTTGTTTGAGATTTTCTGTCATGTTTAATAACATTATTTCAAAGCTCTAATTTTTCTCCAGCATAGTAAAGCTCTTGTATTTTTAGACAAATATAGAGCACTTTTGTGATGAGCAGAATTAATATCCAATAATTTTCTAATATATTTCCATATGTCATAGTATAGATAGCACTCAATTGGATAGTTTCTAATTCCATTTGGATGTGAGCACTCTGTAAGACCTGGGGTAACTTTTTATTTCTTTAGTTTCTCAATCGTATAGAAAACAAACCAACTTATCTTTAAGTCTCTTTCACCTATAAAGTTCATATTTAGATCATTACATAATTTTAACATTTAAGCCACATTGAACTTTTCATCTAAACTCCAAAAAATCTGAGCTAGGTCATAATTTATAACTTTAAAAAATGATTGCTTAATATTTTTGCTGTTAACCCAATAATATGAAGTATATTTATAATTATCATTTAATTCCTCAAGTTAGTTACTGACAATTTCTTGAAAAACAATCTAGGGACTTTTCATCTGTGTTTTATTTCTCCATTGGGTAATTTTGAGGTGTGTTTCTCGACTGTGATCTTCATGAGAGTGAAGACATGCTAGTCATTTCTCTATATGTCAATAAAAAACAATAACTCATTCTCTTTTTTTTCTTTTATATTTGTTTCACATGTACAGCATAGAGCAGTGGTTCTCAACCTTCCTAATGCCGCGACCCTTTAATACAGTTCCTCATGTTGTGGTGACTCCCAATTTCATTGTCACAAATTGAACAGAATTAAAGCATAGTGATTTACAAAAACAATATGTAATTATATATGTGTTTTCTGATGGTCTTAGGCGACCCCTGTGAAAGGGTCGTTCGACCCCCAAAGGGGTCGCTACCCACAGGTTGAGAACCGCTGGCATAGAGGTTAGACGGTTATATAAATTACAAGGTGATCCCCCTGATAATTGTAGTAACTACCTGGAAACATACATAGTTATTACAATATTACTGACTACATTCCCTGTATTTTTATATCCCCACAACTATTTTGTAAATTCTTACTCCCTTCACCTTTTTCACCCATCCCTCCCACCACCACTTCCACCTGGCAACCCTCAGTTTGTTCAGGGTATTTGTGAATCTGTTCGTATTTTGTTTGTTTATTTATTTTGTTCTTTAGATTCCATGTGTAAGTGAAATCATACGGTATTTGTCTTTCTCTATCGGACTTATTTCACTTAGTATAATACTGTCTAGATCAGCCGTGGGCAAACTACGGCCCGCGGGCTGGATCCGGCCCATTTGAAATGAATAAAACTAAAAAAAAAAAAAGACCGTACCCTTTTATGTAATGATGTTTACTTTGAATTTATATTAGTTCACACAAACACTCCATCCATGCTTTTGTTCCGGCCCTCCGGTCCAGTTTAAGAACCCATTGTGGCCCTCGAGTCAAAAAGTTTGCCCACCCCTGGTCTAGATACATCCATTTGGTCACAAATGGGAATTACATTCTTTTTTATGGTCAAGTAGTATTCCATTGTATATATGTACCACAGCTTTTTTTAATCCATGTGTCTATTGGTGGGCAGTTCCGTTGCTTTCATATCATGGCTATTGTAAAAACATTGCAGTGAACATAGAGGTGTATATATCTTTTCAAATTAGTGTTGTGGATTTCTCAGTATATATTCCCAGAATTCGAATTGCTAGGTCATAAGATAGTTCTATTTTTTATTTTTTTAGGGAACTTCCACACTGTCCCATTCTTATTCTGTGTTTCCTTAAATTAAACAAATATTTAACTAAAAAAGTTAAAGGATATTCATATTCACTATTTTGGTTCATTTTATAGCACACAGTATATAATGATATTAAGCAATTATTTTTATTTAAAAATTTTAAAACACATTTTCTAGGAAAAATATTGGGATATTAGCCTTACACCAGTATAATTAAAATTAGAATACAAAAAAAAGATGAGGGTAAAAGGAAAATACCTAGAAAATATCACATTTTTCAGTGTCAAACCATAATTAGTTCCATTGCACTGTGGGGGTAATAGCACTGCATATAGGTGTGTAAAAGATCCAGTCCTTTCCCACCATCACACCACTGAAATATAGAAAGCAATGAACGAGTAGATTAACCAAGTGGCCTTTCTTCTTAGCAAGTGTTTGACAGGCAAACGAACCAATTAACTTCCTCCCTTCTTTCCACTTCCATTTCTCTCTTTGCTCCTTTCCTTCCCCAACTATTTTTCCAGCTGCTAATTTTGGCAATTGTGATAGTGTCCAGAGAGATACTGAGATGTATGAAAAACAGTTTTTACCGTGAGGAGGTCAAAGCGAATGGAGAACATGGACAGCTAAATGATTATAATACAATAACTAAACTAAATTACCAATATAAAAGACATACTTAATAATGGAATATTTTATAATTATATATTTTAAATGTTATTTAGTGACACATAGTAAGTAATCGGTGACTCCACAGTTTCCTCATGTAAGGAAGTAGGTGTAAAGGGAAGAGTCTTGGGAGATAACAGTTAAGTTCTGAGGCACAAATTCACCTTCCTGATTCCACCATTCCAGCACATGCTACATCATCTCAGAGAGTTACTAAGGATTCCAAATAATCTGAAAATTTAGTTATTTTAGTTTGGCTTTATGTTTTGACAACTTTATTTAACTTTATTGGGTTGACATTGGTTAATAAAATTACTGTATAGGTTTCAAGTGTACAGTTCTATATACATCATCTGTATATTGCACTGTGTGCCCACCACCCAAAGTCAAATCTTCTTCCATCACCACATATTGGATCCACTTTAGCCTTTACTGCCCCTCCCCCCGCTACCCTCTGGTAACCACCATACTGTTATCTGTGTCTGTGAGGTTTTGTTTGTTTTTCTTATTTGTTGCTTTCAGTTTTATATCCCACATATGAGTGAAATCATATGGTTCTTGACTTTTTCTGTCTGACATTTCACTTTGCATGGTATTCTCAAGATTCATCCATGTTGTTGCAAGTGGCAGTATTTCATCCTTTTTTATGGCTGAGCAGTATTTCATTATATATATATATATTTTTTTTTCACATCTTTATTCAATCATATATCAAAGGACACTTCAGTTGTTTCCATGTCTTGGCCACTGTGAATAATGCTGCAGTGAACATAGGGGTACATATATCTTTGCAAATAAATGCTTTCAAATTTTGGGGGAGATACCCTGAAGAGGGGTTGGGGGGGTCATATGGTAACTCTATTCTTAATTTTTTGAGGAGCCTCCATATTCTTTTCCATAGTGGCTGTACCAGTTTACATTCCCACCAGCAGTGAATGAGAGGTGCTGGACTAGAGAGGGAACAAAAAGGAACAAAAAGGGGGAAAATCCAAGATTATTGCAAAGAATGTATCAATAGGGTTTGATGATTTATTGAATTACTTTATTCATTCAATAGATATTTAATGAGTGCTTACTATGGGCAAGACCCTCTTCTATATGCTTGGGATGCAGGATCGAACTAACAGACAAAGTTCCTGCAAATACGGAACTTAAAAATTGATGGAGGAGACTGATAGTAAAATACATTGGGTGTGGAATGATGCAAGTAGAAAAGGCAATAGTGTGTGTCAGAATCAAAGGAAATGGAAACATGGCTTTACTGCCCGAAGAGCAGAATGAGGATTTGAATCCAGGAAGCAAGTGGAGATTTAAGAATCCTGAGCTTCGTGTGGTGACTGAACCTAGCAGGGATAAAGGGAATAGAAAATGAGGTTAGTCCTCATAGTCTCAAAGCTGATAATGGAGGTGAGACTGTGTTTGCTGGAGTCGGGGTTTCCTACCAGAACACTAAGTTCTAGGGCCCGTGGCGTCAGGCACAGGTGATGGAGGGGTGATCTTACACCAGCAGCTGAAGCGCAGGGGAAGGAAGAGGTAAAAAAACTTCAGTGTTTCTACGTTTGGTAACTATGACTGTCGAAAGACAAGCTGGGAAGTTGAAAGTGTTACGAATTTTAAGCAGATGAAGAATAAAAGATTCTTAAATTTTTGAATTTTTAAAAGTAAGACAGGGACTTGGCATGAAGGTCATTGTAAAGTGAATATGCATATTTCTATGTCGATACATCCTTATAGTCCATGGAAAGGAAATAAGAACAATCCATGTTATTGTTATTGAAATCAATAGTAACTTCATGTTTAACTTCCGTTTCTAAAACTATTTAATAAAAACAAGGCATTCATTATACCACCTGAGATTATTGTAAACTGTTTCCAGGGCAGCCACTTACATTTCCTATTACCGTACATACTTTCTGAATAGAGTACTTGGCAATCGACAAAGTATTCTCTTCCTTTCAGAATCCCAAGAAGCGTGAGTCTAGATAAAGTTTCTTGTACTAATAAAGGAAAGAATGGATCGTTTACCAAATGACACTATATCTTGGTATCTTAATTTTTAGTTCGCTAAGGTCATTGCATTATTGTCATGTTATTTTTCTATAATGGTAATCTTCCAAAAATGTCTGACAAATTATTGTGCAGTGGAGTAACATTTTCAAGCAAAGAAAATATTGAATTTCAATATGGGAGTGTCTAGATTTTTGCCATCTGAAAGAAGATATTTAATTACTTTTAAAAATATGTTTATTTTATAATGCCAAGTTTCATTCAACCTGTATATGTTTTTATTTTAGTGAATATAGAATCATAGGAAATGAAGGGATCTTATGATAGTTTAACAACTAAAGAAAGCTTTTATTCTAGCTATAGGCACTACTTTTGAAAAGTCTGGTTCTCAGAAAAAATACCAATGCCCTTCATTTTAGTATGGAATGACCCAGGTCATTCTACTTAAGCAATCTTTCTCCCATTTAAAAAACAAAACCTCAAAGAGTGAACTTTTATGCTAGTTGTAAATAGTTTTGAAGAATTGATGATAATCTTTCTCCCATTTAAAAAAACCTCAAAGAGTGAAATTTTATGCTAGTTGTAAATAGTTTTGAAGAATTGATGAGTATATCAGGCACTATTTACACTAAATTTTTATTATGTGAATCAAGGGAGGACAGTAGGCTGAGCTATAACAGTAGATGATTTTTTTAAAATCACATATTTAATGTACAAAGTAGATCATTCTGTTATTTCTCAATACATTCCATGTAAGAATAGGATATGACCAAATGTAAACCATTGGTGGAATACACACAAAAAAGTTGCAAGTGATTATTAACTTGCATTTTTTATTTATTTTATTTTTATTTTTTTTAATATATTTTTATTGATTCCCCATTACCACAAATCATGCAGATTAAGCCCGCAACCTGGGCATGTGCCCTGACTGGAAATCGAACCTGGGACCCTTCAGTCCACAGGCCGACGCCCTATCTACTGAGCCAAACCAGCTAGGGCTTAACTTGCATTTTTTAAACCAATTTTAACATATAGGCCCAAGGATAGAGTGATTTAAACTTATTTTTCAAGCTTAAAATGCAAAATGGCTAAATTTTTAAAATCTTCTGTGGTCAAAAAGTATTTTAAATTTTACAAGAAAATGAGGGAATAGTAATCAGATAGTAAATGAGATAATTTCCAAATAAAGTTTTTATACATAAACACATGAAAAAATTCCAAAGTTCATTATCTATTATGTGCAATTATCAACCAAGGTGGACCTGTACAATTATATCAACAACTGTACCAAAAGTAACATTTTATTTTTCTCAAATTTTAAAAATAGCCAGTGTAAAAATAAACATTGATATACAATCATTTCTGTGCTGAGAGAAAAATACTACCCCCCCCCCAAATCATTCTTAAGTGTATGCTAATCACAATAACACAAACAACTGAACAGCAAAGCAATACATTCTAGACTAGTTTGTTTTTATGGAGGGACAGAACTGAGGCTTCAGAATAAGATTTTATAACAGAAATCAGTAAAACATTTGTTGACATCTCACTGTCCGCTTTGACCATCTGCTGATGGTTGGAGGTATAACCTAAATATAGTGTGTGGTTCCTGGAAGATGGAAGAATTAGCTTAAATGGAAGAAGGAAGCTGCTCCACATTAGTGCAGTGCTTTCTGCATCTGCATAGGAGCAAATCGAGTGCAGCATCCGGCAACCACACAGCCTGTATGGGACGGAGGACTGCTGTGCAATGTGCAAATGCACAGGGGATATTAATGGCATTTCTTAACTTATTATCTGAAATCACTATTATTTGAAGTCTTTAGATTAATTGACATCTGTGTTCTGCCTTGGATTCTATTTTGTCTTTACACTTTACTTAGCAAACTGGGTTAGACGTGGAAGTGGTTTTAGAACAAACATCATGTCTTACATTTTTAACAAGAGGCCAAGTGCATGAAATTCAAGTATGGGGGTGGGGGGGTGAGGGGGGAAGGCCTCAGCCTGGCCTGCACCCTCTCCAATCTGGGACATCCCTCTCGCAATCTGGGACAGCTGTCTCCTAACCACTCACCTGCCTGCCTGATAGCCCCTTACCCCTCTGCCTGCCTGCCTGATTGCCCCTAACACCTCTGCCTGCCTGATCTCCCCTAACCTCCTCTGCCTGCCTGATCCCCCCCAACCACCTCTGCCTGCCTGCCTGATCACCCCTAACTGCTCCCCTGCTGGCCTGATTGCCCCTAACCACCTCTGCTTCGGCCCCCGCACCTGGGACTCAGGCTTCTCTCCTCCGGCTGGCCGCAGGCACCTGGGACCTGGGCCGGCTTTGCCTGGGCCAGCCACGGGCACCAGGACCATGGGCGGCTTTGCCCAGACCTGGCTTTGTCAGGAAGGACATCTGGAAGGTCGTCTGGAAGATGTCGGTCTAATTAGCATATTACCCTTTTATTAGTATAGATTAGCATAGCGTGTCTTAAACATGTACAAGTAGTACTTGTTAATTGGTTCATATCTATGTATTTCTAAAACAGTTATTAGGAAGTTTTATTTTCCTCATCAGCAAATACATATTTATTGAGTACCAAAATGATTTTGAAACATACTAGATGCAGCTTAAAATTAAATTAGTATGTAATCATCTCTACATTACTCGGTGTATTCATTCATATAATGAACTTCTTTAATTCACTTACTCAATGATTCTTTCCTTAAAGCCACTTAGTGCCAAGTATCAGGTACTAGGCTGCTGAAGTCACTGACAAACTGAACTATCCCGGCTCTATGAGAAGAGAGCATATGATTGCAATAGAGTTTTTATAGTGGAGACATAATAAAACCTTGAGAACACATTGTAATTGGTATCCAAACACTCACAATGTCGAATGTGATGTTGCCGTATCATTAGGTTCATGAAATGACCAGGCGAAGCTGCCCGGCTGGCATGCAGTCTTGCTACCAGAGCCCCGCTGCCCAGATACCAGATGCATTTTGATGCCACCTGGCGGCAGTTGTGTACGCTAGTGAAAATACCAAAAATGTAGGTGATTCTGAACAGCCAATGAAGGCTTGCCGTCTTTTCACATGGGAAAGTTGTACTGCTCAGTAAGGCCGGCCAGCGAGTCTCAGAAACTAGCTGCTGGGTCTGCAGCATCAGCATCACCTGCAAACTTGTGACAAATGCAGACCCACTGAGTCAAAACTCTGGGAATGGGACAGGGAACTGTTTTAATAAGCCTCCAGATATGCCCTGGCCAGTTTGGCTCAGTGGATAGAGTGTCAGCCTGCAGACTGAAGGGTCCCAGGTTTGATTCCGGTCAAGGGCACATGCCTGGGTTGCGGGCTCGATCCTCAGTAGGGGGTGTGCAGGAGGCAGCCAATCAATGAGTCTCATCATTGATGTTTCTCTCCCTTCCTCTCTGAGATCAATTTTAAAAAGTCATATATATATATATATATATATCTCCACCAGATTATTCTGATGCAGTCTGAAGTTTGTCAAACCAGCTCTGTTCAGTACTGGTCAAGTGTGGTGGCTAAGAGCATGCGTTTTTGAATCATACAGGCCTTACTAGCAGTGACACCTTGGGCACACTGCATGACCTTTCTACGCTTATATCCTTCTGTTCTTATAGTAAGTTCCTCTTTCATAAGGTTATTCTGAGGATTATTTCAAATGAGGCACAATATATGTGAAGGTCCTGAGGTGGAAAAGTGCTTGCCATTTTTGAGGAATTTAGAAGAGGCTGAAAAGTAGTTTGTAACGAAAAATGAGATGGGATGAAAGAGAAAGACGCAGACTTGGAGGACCTTGGAGAATGAGGGTGGGTTCCTGAGCTCCTGTGGAGGAAGTGGTATTTGCCAGGAGAGGCATTTGTTGGTTTGTTATGGAGCGGAAAGAAGAGGATAGTGTGCAGAAGCAAGTCATTCATAGACAGACAGTTGGGAATAAAAAAAAAATTCTTCTGATAACTTCTATTTTATGGATTTTGGGGTTTACCCAAGTACAATGAAAAGACATGGAAGAGTTTTAGAGGTTGAGGGACATAATCCAATTTATGTTTTAAGAAAAACGACCCTGGCTGCTATTATATGGAACACAGAACAGGGGCAAAGAGGATGTATTGCAGTAAAGTAGACAAGAGTAACATGGACTTGAGTGGTAAACATCCGGATGGGAGACATGGAAGGATATAAATATATTTTAGGGTTAGAATCTGGAGGCTGTAATGATAGATTGAGTGTGGGAATAAAGGAAAAGGAGAAGTCGAGGGCGCCTCTTGGATTTCCAAATTAAGCAACTTGGTGAAAAGTTATACTCTTTACTGAAACAGGGAAGACTAAAAGGAATATATTTGATTAAAAACTTAAGTTTTGTTTGGGACATATCAAACTTGTGAAATCCTAATCCTGTGTGACATCTGAGTGGTTATTTTGAGAAGTTTATTGGGTAGACAGTATGGAGTTAGGAAAAAAGCTTAGTCAGCTAACTTAGATTTAGAGATTATTGGTGTGTGTGTGTGTGTGTGTGTGTGTGTGTACATTGATACAAATATGGTGTTTACATCTTCTTTTTAAGATAAGGACATTTCCAATAGCTTCCATTTTTCCCATGAAATAAAAAGAAAAGTTATCCTCCCAAGAGGAAAGCAAAAGGTGAGGTTTGAGTAGCATGAAGGAGTCTGTTGGTTATTGTGGGGAGAGTGGGAAGTGCACTGTAGAGTAACTTTAAGGCCAATGACAGGGAATTATAGTGGAATCAGTGTGTCCTACTGATATTTTTTTCAACAATGCTCAAACGTTGAGATGTAGGCATAGAAGAAGCACATAATAGGAGTCACCAGAGGGTTCTGCCAGTTGGATGTGTACGAAGAGGGGTGCTAAAATGTTGAGAGTGTGTGCAAAGGAGTGATTGAAATGATGGGCTGTAAAATCTAAGTTACATGTAAGATAAAGGAGCTGAAAATTTGAGAAAAAGTGTGGGAATCAAAGTTATAATACTGAAGGATAAGGATACCCGATTAAATGAGCTAGAAATAAAGGAGTAGAAAGCCTTGTAGCAACTCTCTGAATAAAGTTGGGGTATATTATCTCCATTTCATATCATGGTGTAACTGAGGAACAATTACTCAATTACAGCGTAAGTAGTGCAGCTAAATCATGAATGTGAGTCTCCTGGTTAAATTCAGTTGACTTCCCAGTAGATAATTATTTTTCCTACTAGATATACAAATCATAAATATTCTTTGTTCAAGATTAGGAGTCATTGCCCTCAACAAAGTGGAAATCCATAACCCCAAATAAGTATTAAAATAGAAAAATTAATTGTTCATTTTAGAACATGTGACTACCTTGTCTTTATATTTATTTGCTAATATTATTTTATTGCTTTATATTTTCACTTTAAATGAACTTATTTTGTTTTGAATGTTAACTGTACTCTAGTTTTTATTTTTCATATTAAGCTTAATGTTTGTCAGTGTTATCATTTGATTGCCTTTGTAAGGTTTTGCATTAGTCCATTTTATTCACAGAACAACACTAATTTCATAATTAACATCAAAAGGAAATATAATTTACATAGGAAAAAAACATTTTATTTCAAATATTTTTGCTGTAATATATCTATGCCATTTAAAACCAGTTATCTAAGGCAGCATTGTCCAATAAAAAAAAAATATGAGCCACATATATAAGTTTTTAATAGGTACATTAAAAAAATTAAAAACAAACAAGTCAGAGTAACTTAATATACTTTTTATGTTACTCAATATATCCAAAATATTCTCATTTCAAATATTAATGTATATAAAAAGATTAATGAAATATTTATTTTTGGAGGGGTATATCAAGGCTTCTAAACCAGTGTGTACATTGTACTTACAGTGCATATCAGTTTGGATGAGGAGCATTTCAACTGTTCATCAGCCACATGTTGCTAGTGCCTACAGTATTGGACATTGCAGATCTAGACACTTCATAAATTATAATTCTACAGAGTAAAATACTCCGAGTCAAGCTCTTTGTCTATTTCTTTTGAGAGAAGTATGATTTGAGAAATCTTGGTTAGGAAGGATACAGATTTGTTGGAAAGAAGAAAGAAACCTAGTAGTTTTGTTTTATTTTAAAGCAAGTAGACTATCAAATTTGTTCAAAGTTCTGGTCTTTTTTAATACAACCATCTGGTTGGTAATTCTATCTTTCAAACTCATCATTTTTCCATTAAACTTTTATATGTGACTATTTATAATATATATATACATATATATGGGATACTTGTGTTTATTTATATATATTAGACTTTAAATGACTAATGATAATTCTTGGGCAATTTGACAGTTTCATTGTATAATAATCTATAGCATAATCATAAAGTTCTGAGGGTTTATGATTTTTATTTTGGAACATAAGGATTTAAAATACAAGGAGTTTAATTGTGTAGAATATAATAAATGTTACACTTTAAATGTACATTTTTAAATTAAAAATTTAGGATCTTCATTTACTATCAATTAGCAACATTGTTTTTAATATTTCTAATCAAAATTTTATTATAAAAATACTAGAGGCCTGTTGCACGAAGAGATTCATGCAATAGGCCTTCCTTTCCCCTGGCTGCTGGCACCGGTTTTCCTCCAGCACCCGGCACCCAGGCCTTCGCTCTGGCCGGGCTCCAGCCAGAGCCGGCCCTGGGTCCATGAGGCTTCGCTGCACCAGCCCCGGGGCTGTGAGGCTTCCCTGCGCCACTGGCCCTGGGGCCATGAGGTTTCGCTCCACCACTTGGACTGGCCCCACGGCCCTGAGGCTTTCGCTGCTCCGCCGGCCCCGGGGCTGTCAGGCTTCGCTCCACTGCTTGGAGCCTATGTATGCAAATTAACCGCCATCTTTGTTGGTGGTTAATTTGCATATCACTCTGATTGGCTGGTTAGCATAGTGAAGGTACGGTCAATTTGCATCTTTGTCTATTAGGTAAGATTTAGTGCAATATAAAACATAATTTCAACACATGTTTATCATGGGCTTATAATTGAATACTATAAGACATGTTGAGATGAAGAAAAATACCTTATTTTATATTTGCATTTGTACATTTAATTCATTATTTAGTCATTCAAACTTGAGTTTACGAGAAGTGGCAGGTTGTGTTTATTAAAGGAAAAGAGCTTATAACAGATAAATATCCATAAAAACAGAAGTAGCCTATAAATATGCTATGAGAAGTCTGTTTGAAACACAATATTTACAAATTGCTTACTCTCTGTTCATCTTTATTATTTCATTATGAAGAATAGGTTCATTTGAAAATGAAAGTATATTAGTTTCAGAAAGTGGCTAATTGTAATGGAAGTAATAATAGCCTTGACTATTATTGCTGTTAGTTTTCAACACAAACTTGAGAAAATATTACTGTAATGTGTCATGTGAACACTTTTGCCACAGTGTGTCCAGGTTAAGTGTCCACTCCTTCTTGATGACCTCGTCATTGGCTATCATTATGTCTCTAACCTCAGTGAGCATTTTTATCCAGTCTTAATAACGTTTGGCTAAAGCAATAATACAGCACTTAAACTGGCATTCTTTCCAGGCAGAAAGGGGCTTATAGGAAAGTCTAAGTTTGGGAGTGTTTTCAGGAGGATGATCTGTAAAATAAAGAGAACTTCCCATTTAACTCAGTATTTACCAACAAAACAGAAGAGTAAGTTCATCCCGAATTGTGTGTAGCATTTCATTTAGTGCCAAAAGTGTATAACTTTTTTTTTTCAGTACTTACTACAGTATCTATAGATAATAAATGTCTGTTTAATTTACTGGTATATGCATTCATTATTAATCATATGTATAACAAGATCATCTTAAAAATATTTTCATTGAAATACATCTTTTCAAGTTTGAAATGATCAAAGGTATCTTAATTATTCACTTATATGAAGTCTGAAGGACCATTTCTTTGAGGCCACTAACTTCTCTGCTTATGTAAAATAGCTGCTTCGAATAAATCTAACAAGTTTAAGTGTTTATTTTTACTAAAGCCTCAAAGTCCCCATGTAATTGTAAACATATAATAATTAGAGCTAACATTTAGCATATGCTAAATGTTGTATTTACATGTCTTTTTTTCATTTAATCCTCATCACAACCTTGTGAGAGTTATTATTTTGTTAGATTAATTAACTCATTTATTCAACCTTACTGTACACTTACCATGTGGCAGGCATTATTTTAAAACCTGGGATTTCACAGTGAACAAAAGAAGCAATGTTCTTGCCCCATGAAGCTTACATTCAAGTAGAAAGGTACATAATAAATATATGAGAAAACCAATGCTCAGAACAGGTAAAGAAATATTATCAAGGTCATGAACTCTTAAGTGATAGAAATAGGATAGAAACCCATGTCTGACTTACTTAGAACCTAAATTTAGGTTTTACCTCTTGGTAAAATTTTCAGATTTTGTTGCCTTGAATAGATCATATAAAATTGTTAAGCTGCTTATATACCAAAGAATCAAATATAAATTTTTTTCTGTGAGGGACTGTGCCCTAAGCCTAAGAGAATTTGAAAACTAGAAAAATTATAGGAGCCACCCGCCTGCCACCCCTGCCCACCCCCGCTTAGCCTCCTTATCCACGGTTTCACTGTCACTGTTTGTTCCCTGTAGTCAGCCTCGGTCTGAAAATATTAAATGGAAATTTTCAGAAATAAACAATTCATATGTTTTAAATTCTGTGCCATTGTGAGTAACATGATGAAACTTTGTGTCTTCCTGCTCTGTCCTGCCCAGAACAGGAACCACCCTTTTGTTCAGCATATTCACGTCGTATATTGCTACCTGCCCTTCTATTACTCACTTAGTAGCCATCTCCTTAATTAGATCGGCTGTCATGGCCTAGAAGTCTTATATTCAAGTAACCTTATTTTACTTAATCATGGCCCCACAGAGCAAAAGTTAGTGATGCTGACAATTTAGATAAAGAGAAGCGGTAAAGTGCTCCTTTATGTGAAAAGGTGAGCATGTATATATAGGGTATGGTACTACCCACAGTTTTGTATCCCATATATGTAGGTGTTCAATAAACATTGGCTGAATAAATTATCACTACCTTACTAGCTTAAAATTGTAGATCATCATTTGAGTAAGTGGAATAAAGGTTATTCAATCCTAATTAGGATTTTTAATATAGATAAAAATTTTAATTGGGGGACTTTAGACAGTAGCTGGATTACACACACACACACACACACACACACACGGAGCATAGAAGTAAAGAAATGGCACTTTTTAGTCCAGACATCCACCCAATGACTGGCAACTGGTGCAAGCACGTATGAGTTGTAGTGAGAGGTATTCAGTTAGCTCTTGGCACCTGCCTCCAGGAACACAGCAGAGGGAAGGAAAAAGGAATTAAGCCTTTCAAGGTTCAAAATGTTTGGGAGCTTGGCCAATCTCATTGGGTTTTTCCTACTCTGCCATTATTACTATCACCTAACTTTTGAGCCCTACAAGCCCTCTCTAGCACCACTTCCTAGCCCAAGATATAAATGATTCTACTCTAAAGTTACCTGTCTCCTCTCCATCCTTAAGTGTCTTCTCTGTTCCTGTGCTGCGGTTCTCATACTGCACTGTATTGGTTGCTAGGCCCCAAGTATCTCTAATCACAAAATTCTGAATCACCTCAGTCTCTAATTCCTTGGGTGAATTCTCTTCTAACCACCTTCCAGCTCTCAAACAAGAATATAATGAAATTCTTGTTTGGACGTGACTATATATTTTGTTTACAATGCTACTCACAAACTCAGAATTTGTCTTTCCTATTTATCTTACCAGCCAAACACTTGGATCTGTTCATTCAAATCTATGAATTAAAACTTTTAGCCCTGTGGCCTGTAACCTTCATTTAATTTAATCACATACTTCTGTAACCCCTGATATGCTATTTAAGTCTTTGGGGAAATATTTACAAATATTTTACTCAACTTTCATTACCTTTTGCCTAATGATTGACAAAGTAGATTTGCTTTTTAATAAAATAAAAAAAATCTTTCAGGATAGCCCAGCTGAGATAGCTATCAATTGGTTGGACGTCAACCTATGAACCAGGAGGTCAGGGTTCAATTCCGCTCAGGGCACATCCCCAGTAGAGGGTGTGCAAGGGGCAGCTGATTCATGATTTCCTGTCATCATTCATGTTTCTCCCTCTCCCAGTCCTTTCCACTCTGAAATCAATAAAAATATATATATTTTTTAAAGGAATTATAAAAAAAAATCTTTCAGGATACAACTTTCAATAACGATAAGGATGTGATAAAATAGATCACTTGCATTGGCAATTTTGTATATTTTACTTTTAGAATACTAAATAGATCATTTTTCATTTTTTTATAAAGCAAAAATTAGAAAATGTGCATAAGACAGAACGTAGAAATGCAGAAACTCTGTGTCTTTTTCTGAAACGGCGTAGCCTATATCAACACCCAATATTATTGTGCAGGAAACTGGATTAGCTTGAAAGCCGTGCTGCACCTTTGGTCTATGGTATGAACTGTGTGTGTTGAATGATTTTACCTACGTCAAAGGAAAAGGAGTGTTGGTCTTTGATTGCTCTTTTTATTTGTTTCATTTGTTTATTTCTTTTAATTTTTTTCTTATTGCCAATACCTTTTATATTCATTTGGGGGGAAACAAAATTTTTAAAAAGGACATTTTTTAAAAGCATCATTACCAACCAGAGAAAATTAAAACTACCTTTAGGACACTATTCTCAGT
This sequence comes from Myotis brandtii, assembly GCF_000412655.1. Taxonomy (NCBI): domain Eukaryota; kingdom Metazoa; phylum Chordata; class Mammalia; order Chiroptera; family Vespertilionidae; genus Myotis; species Myotis brandtii. The sequence continues at coordinate 6,941,617 of NW_005370223.1, forward strand.
GTCTCCATCCAGATCTTTTTGCATTTGTACTTTACCCCCCTAAGAATATAAAACTTCCTCAACAGACAAGTTATTTTTCTTCATATTCCCTGTTCATATTCATATTCTTGCGCAGGTTTCCCGAACTACCTAATTTAGCAAGAGATGTTTCTTTCTTTTTTTATATGAATTTCTTTGTTTCTCTCAGTGTGCCACTGAAGAGCCTGTGGCAGTTGAATTTGTCTGTGTCCCCAAGCGTTAGGGTAATTCCTCATTTAGTATGTGTGCCAGCCAAAACTAAGCTCAAATGTCTGCTTCCTCTTTCCCTTTCTCCATGTCAGGAACATATTTTATGTCAATAAATATTTATTTACAACAGCATTTTCAAAGGTACATTCTATTTTATTGATGAACATAACTTATTCAGACACCCTCTGTAGTTGGACGTTTATGGGGTTTTCCCGTGTGTGTTTATTTTGCTGTTGTAATCAATTCTCAATAAATAATCATTCTTGCTAAATCTGTACACATTCCTTAGGATCAATCCTAAAAATAGAATCGATAGGTTAAAAGGTCGGCTTATTTTTTTAAGGTTTTTTATGTATTTGCCAAATTGCCCCTCAGAAATCTATCACTGAGACCACCAGCAACATTGGAAATTTATTATATTACGAGACCCTTTCAAATTCTGTCTTTTAAAGTAATTGGTAATGTAATGGGTCTTGGCTTGATTAAGCACAATGAGCATTCCAAATGACACCCATGTTTGCAGAGTCTTTACAAGTATTCTATAAATCAAGAGCCCGAAAACTTTAAAATGTCTGGTTGATAGTTTGTTTGCTTTAGGTTTAGGTGACGTCCACTGAGGACAGTAAAATCAGCCAATAGTGATATCCTCACATCAGCCTCCCTCCCTCAGAACAGCATTCCAGCGCAACTACTTATAAACGCATCCCCGGTGATCTCGAAGTTTTAAGGAGATGAAAAGTAGATCCATCTTAACAAAAAGTCTAATAACCCTTTCTGGTAGATAATGCATTATCCAAGTTGCTAGATTGAAGAGAAGTGTACTTCTTTAAAACCAAATGCTAATTAAAATATTAACCTACATGCTGATTTATCATTTCCATTGAGTATTTTATTGTGTCCCGTTTGATTTTGGCCAAGTTTTTTATGCCCTTTATATCCAACCATGAAAATTAAAAAGCAGAAATCAGAAGGCCCAGTAAGCCATATTTTGTGAGTATATCTTTGACTTCCCTGATAGATAAAATAGGTGGGTTTTTTAGAAAATATATGTTTGGGGCACAAATTCTTACATAACAGGAGCACTAGGTTACTGTGACTCTGTGGGCCTTTGTTATTATTTTCAAAGCCTTTGCTCAACCAAAAACTGCTTTTTCTATGCCATGCCATGCCTTTTCTGATGACAGCATACTATGAAAATCTTACGTTGCATTCTGCGTTTATTTGCTCAGAGTCCCTGGAACAAGAGATATCTAGAGGAGCAAAGCATCCACTAGTTAAAGGGGACCTTATAGATATTCCAGTTCAAGATGTTTAATAGATGCTTAATGGTTGATGATGGTGATGATGGTGATATTGAGAAAGAGGAAGAGAATAGCTTTTGGAGCTCATATGTCCGGCTTTCTGCTTGGTGCTTACTTATGTTTTCTTACTTGTTAAACAAGGAAACCACACTCCAGAAAGGGAAACAGCTCCCCCAGGATCAGTCACTAAAGCCAAAGAACAAACTGGAATTCATGACTCCTAGTGTAGTCTACTCTCCCTTAGATAATGCTGGCTGCATGAAAACAGTTTTACACATTTTAATCTCAAAATGTTTCACTTTAAATTTATAATTGCAGATATTATTTCTACTGATGCTGTTATGTATTTACTGTATATAATACATGTTTGACCTTATTTTATCTATTGCCCATATCCTTAATAATAATTATTGTAATTTCTATTCATTGAATTTTTACTTCAGACATATTATCTCTATTATTGAAAATAAGGAAGGAAAATTCTAATTTTATAAATTAGAGGAAGCGGAGGCTCAGAGTAGAGCAATTAACTCTTTCAGAAAAAGCGAAGTTGGGATTCAAGCCCATGTTTATATGCCTCTAAAATGTTTTGGTTTTGTTGCTTATTAAAGAATAGCAAAATCAAACAAGCTTGAAAATGATCGATTTGAGGTTTATAGAAGCATATACACTGTTCTCTTTGCTTCTCTCTTTCTCTTTATGCCTCATTTCTTGTTGAAACTAATGTGGTGGTTAAAATAATATACTTTACTGTATTTTTTTAAAATTTCATATTGAGCCTTTCCCCTCTTAAATATTTGGAGAAAATGTACATACATTAATAAAATTAACAAATTGTCCTATCCTTTTAGCAGATTTTACTCTAGGCTAGAGAAAAAAATATTTTGTCTATTAAGACCAAGAAATGGAATAGAGATAAGAGCTCACCTCTGTGGGTCAGTTTTCTTATTTTCACCCTTTAAATGATGTATACATTTTTTCTAATGTTTTCTATTTTTTTATTTTGTTTCTGTAATTATGTGTTATGTGCTCAGATTGATCAGAATCAAAGTAAAGCAGAAACTATCACTTTCTCATACTGAGCCAAAAATTGTTGATACATAAATGAGTCTTCCTATTTCTGCCATTCAGGCTGCTACTTCCACATTCTTTAACTTCTTACTCTGCCTCCTACCCCAGGCAGTGATCATGAGAAAATCCAGGTCCTCTTCCTGATTACTTCCATCCACGGAGTCAGTCCCGTGGATCAGCAGTCAGCTCGCATGCCTCCTGGACTCACTGTCCTTCACATTCTTCCAGGCTTATGGGGCTAGATGGATAGCCTACTTCCACATTCTTTAACTTCTTACTCTGCCTCCTATCCCAGGCAATGATCATGAGAAAAATCCAGGTCCTCTCTCTGATTACTTCCATCCCCGGAGTCAGTCCCGAGGATCAGCAGTCAGCTCGCATGCCTCCTGGACTCACTGATTGCTTTCTGACCACCGTCTAGAAAACCGATAATGATTTTTCCTTGCCAAATGAATGCAAGAGGAAAATCTTTTTTAATATTGACTTATGTCAATAAATATGAAACGATATGAAGTGAAATAAATTATGTTTAATTCAAAGCTAATGAAAACATCAGTCCCTGTTAGAAGATTTCACTATTGCTAGATAAACTTCATTAGGTTTTTCATAAAGTGAAAAAAACTTGTTTTAAAAGGCCACTCTGAGCAGTGGATGCTGTAATTTTTGCTATTTTTTGGAAAATGTTCCCACTCCATCGAATTTCTTTTTGAAGGCAATAGGGAATCAATAGGGGGAGGAATGCTTTGGAAACATCCTCCTTAGGCTGCACACCTGCCTCAAAGCTTATTTTCACTTGCAGGACAGCCGAATTTCTTTTTGAAGGCAGTAGGGAATCAATATGGGAGGAATGCTTTGGAAACGTCCTCCTTAGGCTACACACCTGCCTCAAAGCTTATTTTCACTTGCAGGACAGCCCACTGATTTTTCATGAATTTTTTTCTTCCTCTGGCCATGCAAACTGGTGTCTTCTTTGACACCAGAAGTGAAACGATAAGTCCGTTTTCCATAGTCGTGTTAAGGTTCACCCTGAATAGGAAGGCCCATTCATGACCCTGGTGTTTGAAAAACCGTAATCCTCAAAATATGCCCCATAAATGATAGACTTCAATTCGATCTCAGATGTTTCCTCTAAAACACCTTTTCTGTCTTTTCCCTTTTACTCTCATCTTCACTCTTAACGATCCATCGGCCTACAGTGTCTTTACATCCAAAATGCAAAGCCGACAAGTGGGCGCCTCGGGGAAGAACATGACCAAGAGCACCAGCATCAGCGGCGACATGTGCTCGCTGGAGAAGAGCGAGGGCAGCCAGTCGGACACGGCAGTGGGCGCCCTGGGCCCCGGCGGCCACAAGCGGCGCTCTAGCATCGGGGCCAAAATGGTAGCTATTGTTGGCCTCTCCCGGAAAAGTCGCAGCGCTTCTCAGCTCAGCCAGACGGGTAGGCATTTTTCTGTTACTTTTGACTTCATCTCCGAGTTGTCATTAAAGTACATATATTCTTTTTCTCTTACTCGTTTTATTGCAGTAACATGTGGACCGTGACCTGTTCCAGAGGGAAAGGGGCACTTTAAACTAGTCAGCTCTTCGGAAAATGGAACAATGGTTTTGTTTTTCAGGGATGAACCTGCTCTAACTCCAACCGTGGCCGCTGTTCTTGCAATGGGTTTAACGTCTTTCTTCCTCAGGGAGGGGTTGAGCCGCGGTCCCCCTGATTGCCGGGTGCTGATCCTTTGTAAAGGTGCCCTGACCTGTGGGCTCTTTGCTTTTCTGTAGCTTTCTCAAGTTGGAACCAGCCCAGTTCATTTTCATTCCCAGCAAGATACGGTGATGAAGACGGCACCTCATGTTCTGTGCGAGTAATAGATTTTTATTGCTGACAGCCTAACTTCTTTTTCAGTTTGTGAGCAGCAGTTACCCGTGGTATCAATCGCCTCACTGCAGTTTCTTTCCCTGTTAAAACTTCAAGCAGCACCATTCTCCAGCAGCAGGGATGGAGGGATTTTCTGCTGACAGTGAAGATAGTCAAAGCTTTGCCAGTTTGAAATTCAGTCGCTAAGTCACATCCACCAAAATAAATTAGATTCAGTGCTCCTACTCAGCAAAGCCTCTGTTAGCAATTAAGAAATCTGTGAGTCAAAGCAATGTCTTTTTTTTCAAATGGGTGTTGATAATTAAACATTAACTCCCTGGTATCATGGAAATAATAGTGTATCTTCTACTTAACTAACAGACAAAAGCATATAATGTGGTGTTTCTTTTACAGCAAATAAATTATAGGCAAATGGATTAAATCTCATTTATGTTTGAATACTCGTGTTCTTATACACAAAAGTCAAGACGAAAATGTGCAACACACAAAAAAATTTAAAGATACATAATTCCCTGGACCCGGCTGATCTTGATTTTACAAACTATAATGGTGATTTTGGAATTGGAGCCTTATGTAATGATATTATATTGAAATAGTTATTTGATGGTATTCCTTATAACCTGGTTGTAACTCACTATATTTTATATGATTGTTACAAGAATTTTTCATTTTGTGTTTCAAAATGGTATTTTGCATTTTAGTACAGAAATAGAAATTTGATTTATGAACATAAAGATCATATTTAAATGATTTTTAATTGCTAATATTTATATATAATTAACTGTTTTAACTGTGTTGTGCTAATACGATAAATGTTAGCCTTTGAAATTTTTAATATATTTCTCTGGTAGAACTTAATTTATTGCACTTTTCTCTTTAAAATTTATAAACATCTATAAATCAAAAACTGCTCTAAAAATAAGGTTTATTAATTTAAAAAAGTTACAAACCTAAAACGGACAATAATAAGACTACAAGAGAATATGTGGTATTTAAATAATTGATTCCATACTGAGTTTAATTGTAGGGCATTCAGAAGAAGTATTTTAATTTTATTAAAATAAATGCTTTAAGGTTTTTGAGCATCGGCATATAAACAGAAATGCAATTTTAAGGTAAAGGCTTGTTTTTCGTTGTTGTTGTTGTTAATACCTGAGAATACTTTTTCCATTGATTTTTTTTTTAAGAGAGAAAGTGGAAGGGAGAGAGACAGACAGACAGAGAGAAACATCAATGGAAGAGAGACACATCAACTGGTTGCCTCCCAAATGCACCCCAACCATGGTCCAGGGAACAAACCTGCAACCGAGGTGTGTGCCCTTGGCTAGGAATTGAACCTGAGACCCTTTGGTGCAAGGGCCGATGCTCTAACCACTTAGACACACCGGCTAGAATAGCAAAGGCCATTTTTAATGAAATTTCCATGCACTCTGAATAGGTATATGGAGCTACTGTTTGCCTTTTATTCAATTGAATCCTGTTCCAGTTACCTACTAGGAAGGCTTCCAAAGAGGCAGTAGCAGGTATTTGCTGGAAATTTAATAAAGCCCTAGCTGAACAGTATAAAATTCTACCCCGAGTAGCGCTAGCTCATTCCTCCAACAGATGGAAAAGTAGGAGTGTTGGCTCATTGTCCCCTTGGGCTTTGAAAGCTATTTGGTCTTAAAGTCTTTGTAGAGTGAAAAACACGAAGGCAGCATTCATCTTTCCTCTCTGATGCTGCTCTAAGTGGACAAATTCTTCTAACTTTTGACTGTTAGAGGAAGTTGTGTGTGCATTAACTGACACTCTTATTCACTACCTTATTCGGTGTGTTTGACAACGTAACATCATACTGTTACTCAGTCAATATTGATTAGAATTCTACTCCGTGGCCGACACCAGGCTGCGTATTAACTGGGATCCTCCTCATTTGCTAAGAATGTGCCAGTGGGAAGGAGAGACAGGACTGAACAAATAAGGTAATAATTAGTTGCAATTACAAAGCTTGCCTTGATGGAGAAGTACCAGGTGACTGGAGAGCATAGCATAGAATATGCTAACCTGGTCTGGCTCATTTTTCATCCACCCTCTCTCTGGTTGGATACTTTGCACCCAAGAGGGTTTTAACAAATGTTGAATGGGATAAAACATTGCGCGTGGTGTAAGGTGCCTTTCTGTCTTTGCATTTGGTTTGTTTGACAATCTCTATAGTTATTTATACAGTCCACAAATAGTTACCCTGTGTTGTCAGTGTGTGAGTGTGTGTGCGTGCGTGCGTGTGTGTGTGTGTTTCTGTTAAAAACAATTGAAAGTCAAATGACCTTTTGAAATGGCATTTAAATTCAGCTGTATAGGACCTGAATTTGTATGCGAGGTATATGCTATGAGACAGAGTAGCAATAGATTCTAGTTTAACCTAGATGTATGCTTGAAATTGAAATAGTGGGAAAGTGGGTCTCGGATACTGTTCTTAGGCATAAAAGTTCGGCACTGACACAAGAATGTAATTTCTGTAGCTTTTAGTCCAAAAAAGGTGGGGGTTTTATTTCTGTGTTTGTTCTGGTATGTGAGGAATTTATTGCTTTTCACTTGAAGCTTCAGGATGGCTTAGAAAATGAGAGTGGGACAAGAGCTAAGAGAGAAGTATGACATGAGGTGGGGAAATTCTGATGAGGACCTTGATGGCGAGGCAACATGTAATGCAGAAGTAGAAGAAAACATAGGAAGATATAAAGACAAGGAAATAATCGCAGAAAACCACAGAGAACCCCAGGGTGGGGGTCTGGGCGGGGGGAGAGGGGGCCGGCTGTGTTCATAAAGGAGGCATCTCTGCTTCTACAAGTTTCAACCAGACCCTCCTTTCCAAAGGAAATATAGCGGCCAGAGGTAGGAGAAGAGCGGCCACCAGCCCCTCTCACTGCCCTTCCAAGTCCCATTGACATTTGAAGTATCTCAAGTCCTTGCCCTTTTTGGCCTTCTTCCCCCTCTGCCAGCAGCCATTTTATCCTGGAATGAGTCAGAGGGAAGACGATGGCCAAAGGTTTCTGACCTGCTGTCAGCCAGACTGAGCTCTTCATTTAACCCGTCGATTGTAAAATTATCTTACTGAAAACGATAGTTGGTTAGACTTATACTTCAATATATTAAAATAGATTTATTTAAAAAAAAGATTAAGAATCTGCCCTAACCGGTTTGGCTCAGTGGATAGAGCGTCGGCCTACGGACTGAAGGGTCCCAGGTTCGATTCTGGTCAAGGGCATGTACCTGGGTTGCGGGCACATCCCCAGTAGGGAGTGTGCAGGAGGTAGCTGGTCGATGTTTCTCTCTCATCGATGTTTCTAACTCTCTATCCTTCTCCCTTCCTCTCTGTAAAAAATCAACAAAATATATATTTTTTAAGAATCTGTGTTCAATTTGACTTACGCATTTGGAAAGTAAGTACATGTTCAAAAGTTCATTTCTTATTTCTAACTGAAATGGAAAACTGAAGTTCATTTCCTTCCTCAACAAGGTGTAATATTCTAAATCATATAGCACAGTTCACAGTTTAAAGTTATACAAGGTCTTCTCTTTGAATCACGTTCTAGAGTTTAATTTTCACTTCCAGTTAAATCTTTTTTGTTTTATATTTTGTAATAATGAAACTGAGTGGTTCACATGCTGTGTATATTTGAATAATCTTCATATATTTAGATATGAATGAGCCTTATTATTCTGAGTTACACAATCTCAACTGTAATAAAATTTCCTCACAGATTCTGGATACTGTAGTACTCCTCTGTTTAAGCCTCTCAATCATATTTAGTATTCCCTGGATGTGTATTTATTTTTATTTTTGTTAACCCTCAACCGAGGAGATTTTTATATACTAAACTTAGGTAAAATTCCATGGCATTTAAATTCTATGCTTAAACTTTTAAGTGGACTGTCAAAGCAACACTGAACACTTTGATTTTTAAAAAGTATTAAAATTTTAAATATTCAATCAATATTATTAACTGTGTTTCTAATAAAGGTTGTTGTGTAGGTACTATGGACTATTAAAAATTATACAGAAACTCTACAAATCAAACCCATCATGATTATGTAATCTCCTTTCTTTTCCATTCCCAAGTACACCTTTGAAGAGCTGCCAAAGATGTATTACCTGCTAAGATATCATTGTTTTAGCATAATGAATCTTCAGTAACCTTTAAGCTGCAGTAACAAACACAGAGACTTTTCTATTCACATTTTCAGAAATGGAAATCCCCAAAACCTATTGAAATTTGTTATTTACAAAGATGGGTTTCAAAGAGTAGAGATACCAGGAGAAACCACAACTAGAGAAAAGTGCAGCATCATTGCTCATAGAAAGCGTTCGCACCTTGCAGACATTCTTTCTGTAAAGGTTAAAGAAATGCCAGCACCTGAAGCATCACTGGGCAGCCCCAGTGATTCCTGTAGATCTGAGGCATGGTTTCTAGGGGTGGCCAGTCTCTTCTTTCACTCCAAGAGACAAAGAACGGAGCCCAGCTACATACCTGTGCATACCTGCACACGCCTCTTTATCCCAGGACGGTAAAATCTGTTCCCAAACCAGTCCAGCTTCTCAGGGTGGCAAGTCTCTCCCTCCCTTCCTCCCTCCCTCCCTCCCTCTCTCCTGTGTTGTTCTATCTACAGTTCCATCTGAGGCAGGAATTGTATCAGTCTCAAGAGTCCTTGGCCTCATGTTTTATACGCTATTCTAACTTGCTTGTGTCTGTGCTATCTTGCATTGCACGGGCAACATGTGCTCCCTTACTTGTGGCTTCTTAGCTATTATTGACTCACTAGAGGCCCGATGCACGAAGATTCGCGCAATAGGCCTTCCTTCCCCTGGCTGCCGGCACCGGTTTTCTTCCGGCACCCGGGACCCAGGCCTTTGGTCCGGCCGCAGCAGAGAAGCCAAGCCTCTTCAGTCTTCAGTCATCTTCAGTCTTCGCTCGGGCCGGAGCCTTCAGTCTTCGCTCCGCGCCTGCGTATGCAAATTAACCCGCCATCTTTGTTGGGTTGATTTGCATACCATCCTGATTGGCTGGTGGGTATAGCAGAGTGACGACCAATTTACATATTTCTCTTTTATTAGTGTAGATGACCTTGCCTCTCTAGCTCTCCTACGCTGGCTTGTTTTCCTGTTCTCCATTCTGAACTCATCCTAAGAACTGAAGGAATTGGCAGATTCCCTAAGCATTTCTCTTCTGGTTGTAATAAGCTGTGAGTCAGGAGCAATGCAGAAGGCTTCTCTGATTGGATTGGAGCCTTGCCCGCCTGCTGTCACCATCACTGTCACCATTACTGTTGTACCCGCCAGTCTGTTCCTGCCCACTAGTCCTCGCCTGGCTGTCAATCATAACGGGCATGATTTCCTTCTCCCAGGCTTTAATTTGGTGCTTTAAATTACGGGTTTATTTATTCTCTCCTTGCTGTGAAATTATAGGCCTTTCCATAGTAACAGTATCTCTATAGCTATGGAGACACAAAGCAAGCCTTTCCATAATGAAGAAAAGAAAAAAATATATAAACATGATATGATAATTTTCATATTACGGAAAAATATTAAGCAGAAATAATTGAATGACCGTCATATGACTTCCACCAGGCTTTCTAACTACTGTTTAGAAGTTATATATACTTTAGAATTGCTATCTGAACGGCAGAAACAGCACCTGGTTTTATATATTACTCCTATTTTATCGTTAGCAACCTTTATAAATACTTACTTATTACAAGCAGTATGGTTATTTGACATAAGGAAGAAATGCAACAAATTCAACCAGTGAATTTATATTGAAATATGGTCCTATAAATTAGTCAACAATATGTTTAAGTATAATTCACTGTAATTATGATCAATAATATACTATATTTCATTTGCATCTAAAGGAGATAACATTTTTTTAAAAAAAAAACAAAAACTTGAATTGCTTTTCTCACCAGTGGAATAAGACAGGTGGTAATACATTTCATGACTGTGAAACCGAAGCAAAAATGTTCAGTGGATTTCTTGAGTAATAATGAAGCAAAGAAAAAGCCTAGTTCGTTGTTTTAAAATGCGATCATGCTGCCTTTGTACTGGGAAAATTTATTTTAAATTTATAACTATATTGTACATAGTAGCTATTTTTGTAGGGAGTACATTAGGATAGCAAATTTATATACCTTATCTGTAATGTATTTACTTTTTCAGAACTAAGCTGATTCTCTGCTTAATAAGATCCTACAAATATATGGTCATTTTCTAGCTTTTACATAGAAAGACAAAGTGCTACTGAGAAATTTTTCTAACATAAATGACTCTAAAGGTAAAATAAACTGAAATGCTTAAAGATGATCTCCTCAAATTAGTAACACAGGCAAAGAAGGAAGAATCACACCCTGGATGTGTAGATATAAGGCAGTGACAGACCGAGGCACAGTGGTATTTAGCAATACTGTGTCCATAATGCATTTCTCTTTGGGCCTTGCTTTCTTGATTCTAGGCTTCCGGGAAGATATGAGGGCTGCAGATAGAAACCCTAATGATGATGGTGTCTACCAGAGGATGGGCCAGAGTCTGAGGGATTATACTTTCTATTGCTGCTGCAACAAGTTACTACAACTGTAGAGGCTCAAAACAACCAAATTTATGATCGCACACTTTCTGTAGGTAGAAGCCCAGACGCAGTGTGGCTCAGCTGGTTCTCTGCTTAGAGTCTCACACGGCCAAAAGCAAGGTGTTGGCAGGACTGTGTTCCTTTCTGGTGGCTCTAGTGATGACTCCTCTTCCAGGCTTCTTCTGGTTGCTGGCAGAATTCCATTCCATGCATGTGTGGGACTGAAGGGCAGTCCCCATTTCTTTGCTGGGGATCATTCTCAGCTTCTAGGATCATTCCAACGCCAGCAGTGGCGGTCAAGTCCTCAAGCTTCCAATCTCTACCTCTCCTCCTTCCTCATCTCTCATCTAAGTGTATATATGACTTATCTGTAGAATAGTTTCTGCACGTAGAATAGCTAAAAGGGCATGCTCATTTTTTTTAATACATTTTATTGTTTTCTTACAGAGAGGAAAGGATAGGGATAGAGAGCTAGAAACATCAATGAGAGAGAAACATCGATCAGCTGCCTCCTGCACACTCCCCACTGGGGATGTGCCCGCAACCAAGGTACATGTCCTTGACCGGAATCGAACCTGGGACCCCTCAGTCCGCAGGCCGACGCTCTGTCCACTGAGCCAAGCCGGTCAGGCAGGGCATGCTCATTTTTAATTTAGAAAAATATTTGCAAATAACCCTCTAAAAGTACTGAGCCATTTATATCCTCTCCAAGAGATTCTAAGAGAGCCTATTTTTACCCACTCTTGGCCATATTAGTGTTCATTTCTTTTCATCTTTGCCAGTCTAGTACAAATTTTCACTTTCACTTTATTTAGTACTCAACACTGAAGACATTCTTTGATTATTGGTAAGGTTAAGAATATTTCCACCACTTACTGATTTATTCATTATTTTAATTCATTATTTTAATTTCATTTTTCCTGTGTAATACTTGTTCTGTCTGTGCCCATTTTCCTGGTTTTGGTCATATTTGGTAAAACCTTCCCCTCTCTTATACTATAAAATTTTATATTTCATTTTGACGTGTGTATGAGGTTTTTATGCACCTGGAATTTCTTTTGTAGATGGTGAGAAGTAGAAATCTAAATTAATTTTTTCCAAGTAGATAGTTAGAACTAGGTAATTCACTGAATAACCAAAACTTTATTTATATAAAATCCCATATTTTGTATATTTCAATTGTTTTTATTTTTGTTCTTCTTGGATTTTCTATTCTGATCTACTAAATTGAGAAGTTGAAACAATACCATAATGTTTTAAATATTAATTTTGTTTTATTGTTTATTTTACTAACTCATAGGTCAAGACTATCCATATCTTATTCATCTTCAAAATTCTCTTGATTACACTCATATTTTCTTTTCTTGGAAAACTGTACGATTAAAATTGCATTAAAATTTAGACTAATTTGAGGAGAATTGGCATCTTTATACTATTAATTCATTCTATTCAGACTTATAGGCTGTCTCCATTGAGTAGGCTTTCTATGTCCTTCAGTAACACTTTGTAATTTTCATTAAATATCTTGTGGCTATGTCGCACTTGCTAATTTCTATCACTGTATTTCATTAGCTTCATACTCTGTTACTAATCTGACTCTAAACAAATTGGTTCAAAAGGAGACCATTCTAATTTTAAAGTGCGTGTGAGCTTGGACGAACTAAGCATAAGACCCTTTCCTGTACATTCAGAACCTGAACACGTGTAAAAACAGGACCCGTTTTCGACAGATGTGAAACCACCATTTATTTGTAATAAATAATGACACAATCTAAAACAAAACAAAACACCTATTCCTAGATATTTTGTAACATGTATTACCATTGGAAATACCATCTTCTTTCCAATACATTTTCTAAGTCGTTTTTAATATTTATTAAAATTATTGATTTAAACAGTGCTTTAAATCTTATATGAGGCCACCTTAGTGATTAATTCTAATGCTTTTTTCTCATGAATTCTACTTATTTTTCACTTTAGATTTTCTAAATACAACTCAGATCTTCTGAAAATAATTTTCTCTCCTCCTGCAAGGTACTTTCAAGGTGCCTCAGCTCAGATCCATCATGATTAATTGGATAAGTGACTTAAGATATATTCTGAAATGATGTTTCACTTATTCTCTGCTACTTTAGAAAATGGATCAGTATGCCTCTCTACTTTTTTTTTTTAAGGGATGGAGGAGAAGCAGTGATATATATATATATTTTTTTTTCCTTTCCCAACCCAAAATAGGCATTATATAAGTCATGTTGTCAAATGAAAAAGTAAAATTGTTTTCACTTGTACTGTATCCTCTGTAGTTCTTTGAAGCAAAAACTTTAATCTATGATTCATTGCTTTTTAAGGTCATGGTACTATTTAATGCATTTATATGACATTGGGTCTTTGGCCAATCTAAGATCTATTTCCAGCTATCAATATTTTCAAAAGCATGAAGAAGTAAATTTTTAAAATGAATTAACAAAGTGACAGGAACAAGGACAAAGTAATCAAAAGCAATATTTATTAAGGGCTTCTATGCCTGTTGCATTCTAACTTTTCTCATTTAAATGTGTTCTGGTTAAAAAATAGACACTATCAGTCATCATAAAAATGAAATTTTTTTTCATCTTAAGTAACATTTCCCAAAGTGTATCCTATAGATCTTCAGATGCCAACAGATAATAAACAGAAAACTGATGTTTTGTGGACAAATGAGTATAGAAAATGTGGATTAAACAGTTTTAATATGTGGGTTTTATAAATTACAAGACTTTATAAAGTCATTTGTTATGTTTATGTGCTTTGTGACTTTTCAAAAGAAAGATACAATATGTAATGTCTCCATGACTCATTTTGACCAAGTAATTTTGGTCTATGAAGCATATCTTAGAGTGACTATGTTTTGGAATACTTTGGAAAATACCTAAACATCTTCAAATGTAAATTGTAGCATGTGCTTTTAAGAAATCGTAGAGTTAGAAGAAGTAGACAAAACGCTCTTCTCTGATTATTCAGTTGTATACCTCATTGATATCTAGTTGCATATCTGTAGTTGCATTTTTCATTAAGTGGGTTGACTAAGAACCAAAATGCTCTTCCTCGCTGTTTTAAGTATCTCTGATCCATTCTTTAACTGAATCATGAAGACACCATTCAGAACTCGCTGGGTGGTAATTAGTGAGGGGAGAGGTGTGGTAGGAAGAGGAGAGATGCAATGATAGAGAAGAGGAGTTGGGGGGCGATAAAGGTGCAGTGATCTAGCCAGAGATGAATTGCTTTAATATAAGTGATACCTATGGCAAATACACTTCTCAAGTGCAAACACTTTATCTTTTCTACAAACTATTTCTTTTTTATTTATGTTTTAATTGATTTTTTTAGAGAGATGGGGGAGAGGAAGAGAGAGAAACATCAGTGTGAGAGAGAAACGTCCATGGGCTGCCTTCTGCACACCCACTAGTGGGCATTGAGCCCACAACCCCAACATGTGCCCTGACTGGGAATCAAACCGAGACCCTTTGGTGCATGGGATGATGCTCAACCAACTGAGCCACACCAGCCAGGCTTAAGTTATTATTCTTAAAGTATCTACACTTAACTTTGTATAATCCTAGATTAAGAACTTATAGAGAGAGAACACCATTTATTATAACTCTTTTACCTGCCTCATGACCTCTGAAACAGTACTTTTATTGAGTAGCATGAAAGATGATGAAAACTCACTGACTGTAGTCTCAAGTCTCTATGATTTCTCTTTCAATCTCTGTGTTGGTCAGTGTTTCCAAATAAATCAGTGTATAGTGGTTATTAGTAGTTGCTATTGAATGACTTTTTATTTTATTTTAGCTAATCCTAAAAGATTCAGTAAAAATTTAAATAATGTGATATATTTCTATAAATCTTTAGTTAATCAAAGATTGATTTGTGGAAGTAATAAAATTAACTGAGACTCATCTACCTCCTTTGAAAGGTACTGTGTTTAGGAACTCTCTTAACATATATGTACACATATACATATCATGATAAGAAGTCAGATTCTTGCAAAAGTATATGGCAGAGAAGAAATAAACAGAAAATTCATGGTCTGTGGGAGTTTTCTGTTTTACTGCTGTTATTTTTGTGTATACTAATAGTACTAGCTACATATGTTCTGACAGGTGAGTTGTAAAATATTTTAAGTGTGAATCCTGGTTTGTGTGAAGTATAATTGCCTTGTTTATATCTTTTTATGTGTATGGATAAATGAAAATGTGTTCAAATTTCTTTAGTTACATTTACATGTCATGCCAGGAACCTAATTACAACTCAATAACTCCTGAAAATAAAGCATAAAATCTTGCTTAAGCCAGTAATTAATTACATTTCATAGTAAACAAAATTAATGTATTAAAACTTCTATTACCAGGAAGGTTTCCTTCCTGGTAATAGTGGGTTGCATATATATTTTTAATTATCCCTGATCTCTGTAATCTTTCAAAGCTGTCATTTTGTCTTCATTTCTTTTCTGATTAGAATGAAGAGCGATTCCGCATGACTTAATAATACATAGGTGTTGTTTCCAAAGGGCCAAAAGCCAATCATTCTAGATTTGCCCAGATCCGTGTTATCTGTAGCCCAGAGTCCTGGCAAAATTCACTAATGCAAATAGTAAGCCTTATACTAAAAAAGTGCCTTTGGCTATGGAAATATAAGTAGAAATTAAAGAGATTTGTCATTTAAACTTGAGATAGTCAACATCTAAAAGTTCAAGTCTTTTGTTTTCTTCCTCACTAGATATCTTCTTAGTTATAATTATTTCTACCACTCTTTTTTTTCTTTTTTTTTTTAGTTTTCAATTACAGTTTACATTCAATATTATTTTTGTATTAGTTTTAAGTGTACAGCATAACGGCTGGACAATCATATATTTACAAAGTGACTTCCAGTACCCACCTGGCACCATACATAGTTATTAAGAGTATTATAACTACCAATTTGTACTGCTTAACCCCTTCATCTTTTTCACCCAGTCCCCCAAGCCCCTTCCCCTCCGGCAACCATCAGTCTGTTCTCTGTATCTATGAGTCTGTTTCTATTTACAGGCGTCTGCCTTGTAGCATTGCCAGGGTAGGGAGTAGCGGGTGAGGAAAAAGTAGGGGAGAGTCGGCAATTCCCTTTGTCTATAGGGCTGACTACCAATGTTATTCCATTCTCAGAACTCCAGGGGCTCTTCATGGCATATGTAAGCCTGTGGCCTTAATGCCTTCCACCACCTTCATCTTTTTGTTTTTTTAGGCCTTACTTACTCGTGGTTTGCTGATATGCAGTGCAGAAGGGTTCTCCACGTGAGGCCAGACTGTTTTCCTTACCCGTACTAGAGAGTATTTGATATTCCATCTCCTCGGCCTTTTACCTATTCCAGGTTCAAGTCCGGATCCAAGAAAGCCCAGCAGGATTCCAGCATTCTGCTGGTGTTCCCAAAGTTTGGGAAAGGTTATTATTCAAAGGGGGGAAAATATCTTGAAGGAAAATAAAAGAAAGAACCTATTTCCACGGGGAAAAGAAAAGGGTGGGAAGAAATAGCGTTGGCAGACTGAGCACCTAATACTCGTCTCAAGTCTCAAGTTATAGGATTTTAATACTCTTTCTCAGAGGAAATCAGAGGGTCGCCTTTGGAGAAAAGGTGATCTGTACAAAAGTCATTGTATGATTCTTACCTTTTCCTTCACAGGCTTAACGAGGCAAACTTTTTGCAGACATGAAAGTGTGGAAAATATATGTTCTTGTAAATTCCAAAAGAACTCATGTAGGCACTTTGTCATCTTCACTGTGAGAATTTCTATTCAGTGCTTATAGTATGAGCAATGTAATAATGACACTCTATAGTGTGTTTAAGAATAAATCTCAAGGAACCTCGAGATGCGACAGCTCAATAGCTTCCTGCTGTTGGTGAAATGTCAATGCAGAGTTCAAAGAGACTAGAAAATAAATGTGTAGGTGAAACCGAACCATTTCAAAGCTGGAGCCTTTTATTCTGTCACCATGCTCACATCTAGCATAGAAATGTCACTATTTTTATTTAGATGTGTACCTACTTGCAAACTAAATCTCTTGCTTTTAACATTTAAAGCAGCATGTTGAGTAGTTCTTAAAGTTTTCTTTGGAGGCATGACATCCATTTGTTTGGCTGAAGATGTTTTTATTGAATGATTGTAAATGATTTTGTCAATAATTAAGGAAGTAAATGTAATCGTATTTTAAGTATATTATTTATTGTTTAGGAATCATGGGATTTTGTAGAAGTAAGACCAGCCAGGCTCTTTAAGCCTTTACCTTGGTAAAATTTACCAGGCTTAATACAAAACGCTTCTCTTCACAGTGAATACCTTCCAACATCACACGTACTTCTTTGCCGGAAGTTCTTATTACTAGGCATTGAAATGATACAGAAAGGTTTATAAAAAAACAAACACATTTTTATCGTGATACAATTAAATCAGAATGACCCAATTAGATCAAAGTGATCCAATGAATTCAAAGTGACCCAAGAAAATCAAGGTGATCCAATTAAATCAAATTTAGTCAATTTTATTAAATCTAGTTGATTATGTACACTGCTCTATCTCCAATCTGAAACATTGCCTGGGACATACCAGGTTTGCAATAAATATCTGTTAAAAAAAATCCAAACTGTTACATATTTCACAGCTTGTCAGACCCTAAATAATCAGTAACAGCCAGCATACTGTACATTTTCCACAGCTGTATATTCAAAGAGTTATAAGTAAGTAAATTCTAATTATTTTCTAGTTCTGAACTTTTTTTCTCCTAGTGAAATACTTTTACTAAACACATGGATGTACCCAGATTTAATTAAAGCTTTTTAAAAAAATAAAGAATGCAGAAAATCAACACTTTCAGCGAGCCCAGGCTTTAGATATAATTTCATCACTTTCCCCCACCAAATAAAAATACACCATAATTGTTCTCATTGTATTTTTCATGAGTAAGCAATGTGTATGTACTCTTTGGATTTTAAAAATGAATTATACATTTCACAACTGATCATTAGGGTATACAGTTGAAAACTATAAGCTTCTAAAGAACAGGGATCCAAAACAAAATGTGCTCGGTTAAGCAAAAAATTAGTCATTACCAGTGCCCTCCTAGATTTGATAATTATGTCCTAAATTAAGAGAGCTAATCATAAGTTAAGGGCCATCTCAGATTCAGTATTTAACTCTACATACACAATGGTCAAGACTTAGTTATTCAATCCCAAATGGCGTGTTTTAGGGTATGAATTTTGGCAACATTGGTTTTCTGATTTGTTTTTTGTGTTTTTTTTAATCCTCACCTGAGAATATTTTTTATTTTTTCTATTGGTTTTTAGAGAGAGTGGAAGAGAGGGGGAGAGACAGAGAGAAACATCGATGTCAATCAAATCATTCAAATCCAATCAAATCAATCACACCACTGAGAGAATTCTGTATTTAACTCTAGATCTATTTGATTCCAGAACCTGAGCTTCTAACCACTGTGCATACTACCGTGGAAGTGATCTTTATCTTTGGTTGACTTGGTGCTATTTGTGTCCAGCCAACAGCTCTAGGTTGTTGTTTTTTCTCTAGATACTGTGTCCAAAATAAATACAACATTGGTCTATTCCTAAGGCTTGAGTCTTGTTCTCTCTGCTCTTTCACCCTTGGCAACTTAATCACTGCAAAAATGTCTCTTGAAGTCTTCCCCAGTGACTTTATAATCTGAGTTCCCACACCAAATCCTCGTGCAGGCACTTGTTGACTGCTTTTCATCTTATCCTGATGACCAGTAGCCCTGTGGATGGCCTCACAATCTATTCGCCTTTCCTTCAGAGACCAAGTAAGTCTTTTCTCCTCCTTGTGAAAGTGCAAGTGCACACTACTAATGGGACATTTCTTTCATCTTTTCTCTTTCTTTCTTTTGCTCCTGAATTCCACTGGTACCTTTTTAAAAATATAACCACTTCAGTCAGCCTGGTTTTCAAATCTCCCTTTCTTGGGCTTGCTCACCATTGCTCAATTCTCTGATCACTAGAGTGAACATGTTTTCCTGTGCTCAGTTTGACTTTGGGGCATCACCCTTCACACCCATTCTTTCTAATCCTTGTGTTCTGCTGGAATTGGCCTTCCCCTGATGCTAGGTTGGGCACTGCTCAGATCATAGTAGTTGGATCAGGGTGAGCATGTGATTGATGATGAGCCAATCAAATCCTCTAAGGAGAATTGTGCTATTCAGCAAGCTTTACTCTCTCCTGAGAGTGTAGGTTCTAAGGATGATATAAGCCTGAGACTGCTGGTGGCCATCTTTGCCTCAAATATAAAGAACCTTGAGAATGGAGTCTGCACAGAAAATGCAGTATCGAAAATGGAGAGACACTGATTCCTGACCCCATGGATTAACGCCTGCATCAAACTAGCCCTAGCCCTGGCCAGTGTGGCTCAGTTGGTTGCACGTGCACCGAAAGGTCACTCTTTCAATTCCCAGTCAGAGCATACGCCCAGGTTGTAGACTACTCCCCAGTCAGGGTGAGTTTGGGAGCAGTCGATGGATGTTTCTCTCTCACATTGATCTTTCTCTTTCTCTCTCTCTCCCCCCCTCCCTCCTTTCCTTCCTTCCTCCCTTTCTAAATCAACAAATACATTAAAAAAAAAAATGCCTAAAATCACCGCCATCTTTGAGCATCATAACCATCAATAGGGAAATACAGAGTAGATCTCTGTACTGTTATCAGGAGAAAGAGAACACCCACCCTTCATTAAGTATAAATAGTATATAGACTGGGTGTTAAGGAAGGAGGAATATATAAAAACAGGAAATTTCAGACCATGGCCTGAGGGGTTCCATGAAATTTCTTCAGGGGACACCATGGAAACCCCGAAGCAAGACAAAGAATAGCTCTATCTGAAATAAGATTTCTGAAGAAAGGCTCTGTTGCTAGCAAAAGCAAACAAAAATCCTTTGAAAAGCATCAACACAACATTCATGTTAATTTTTCTAGAAGCCCAACATCTTCTATTGCTCTTCACCTACTTTGTCTATATTTATGCCCCCAACTACATTTCATGGTTTGTTTGTTTTTTCCATTTTCCCTCTCAGGGCTCCATATACTCTTCTCTCCTTTCTCATGGGAGTCAGCCAATTCAGATGTTCAACAAAATTCCAAATTCAGCAAATATTTATTGAGTGCAAGGTAGTGCTGTGTGCTCTATTTTGTAACATTCATGAATTCTTTGAACTCCCTGAGAGGTGGATAGCTATTTATATTTGTGTTTAATGAATAAGGTAAAGCGATCATCTCAAAGGTCACAGGGCAAGTTGTTGATAGAGCTAAAAATATAATTTCTACCCTAGTCAGGTAGAATACAAAGAGCCTGAAGTTTGGGAATAGACGGGCTTGGGTTTGTATCCTGATTGGTCACTTACTTTATTTTTGGAACTTGAGCAAGTTATTCAACTTCCCCGAGTCTCGGTTTTCTACCCATAAAATGTAATACTCTCTACCTTACAATGACATATGTGGATTATATTAAATAATGTGTTGAACACATTAGCATAGAGTTGGCTCAGGAACTGTTAGTTTCCTTCCACTCTACCAGGAAATACCTGTGTTCCTCTATCCAAGGGTATTTGCACATAAAAGAGGCCTCTGTTACATGTTAACTCCCTTTAAATACTGTTTTCCATTTAGATGCTCATACATGTAGAACATATTGTGCTATAAGTCATAATATTTAGTCATTTTATTAATGACTAGAGGCCGGGTGCACAAAATTCGTGCACGGGTAGGGTCCCTAGGCCTGATTGGCAATCAGGGCCAATCTGTGGGGCGACCGGTGGGGCAATTGGGGGGCCCCCACTGGCACCCGCCTTGGCTGGCCTGGGGCCTGTGGGCTGGGGGCAGCTCCTGAATTGAGCATCTGCCCCCTGGTGGTCACTGTGTGTCATAGTGACTGGTTGTTCCGCCGATTGGTCTATTTGCATATTACGCTTTTATTATATAGGATAAGACTCTCGTTGGCCAGCAGAGAGCAAAGGCCCATTACTGTGGATTCTCAATACTAAGATTCATAATAGAAAAGAATCAACATCAAATTATTTTTTAAATTCTGTTCAAGAAAGAGGAGGACTTAATTAAATATAATAGAAATATAAAATGCAGACTTTCAAAAAACTGCAACTTCTCTCTAGTCATCTGAATCTAGAGAGAATTCTGTTTACAACAATTAGATAGTTAGCCTAATGTACACTAGGCACTGCTCTAGAGGCTGGAGATACAGTGTGAACAAGGAGGACCATGTGGGGAGGGGAGAGGTGGAGACTGAGGACCCATTCCTCCTGCCCCCCCCTTTATGGCCCTATGCTTGCTACATTCAATCAAATTAGGCAAATCAATCAAATCACATTACATTTAGTTAACTAGATTAGATTAAATTGATCAGATTAAATCAAACTCTGAGATAAAATTTTAATCCTAGCATAAGAATCAATTTTTGAAATAATTTTAAGAACATAATTAAATGTATGTACTTTGTCTTACTCTTTTTAATATGTGTCATAGGTTTAGGATCATAAATCTGTACTTAGAATTTTAAATTATTAGGTAGATCAGTACTTCCAACACTCATTTAGTAATAACACTTAGGGTTTCTGTATTATTCCAGAACTATCACATAATTCCCAAAATTTTCTCAAAATAAACTGTAATTAATTTCAATTTGATATCTAGGAGAAGGAGATGGTCATGAAAGCAAGTGAACAATTAAGGAATAGAAAGAACTCAACAGGTTTAAGACATTTAAGAATGAAAACATTTTAGAAATATAAAATTTTACATTTCTATTATATTTAATTAAGTGGCTGAAAAAATGACAGTTAATTCTTATGTAGTCAGTGCTTTAAAAATTATCTAGGCTTCTAGTACTGAACACTGCAGGTGATAAAAGTGAGAAACATTTTGATTTGCTTTCTAATAAGTGGAGGTATGAAAGATGTGTTCACAACATCATTTACTTTGTTGAATTGGATAAGCCATAATTGCATTTTGTAGAGCATTTTAAATATCAAAAAATGTAATCTACGAGTAATCATTTAGAATGCTAATGAAGAAAAATCAATTCCAAAAGCCGCAATCCACAGTAATAGTAGTCAGATGACTCATTCACATTCACCACGGAAGCTGGTATTACCAGTTTTCATTTTAAAATAGTTTCTTTTAAAGAATAATGAAATAAGAATTAAAGTATGCCAGTTGGTAATAAGCAGCTCCTTTATCAGAATTTATTCAGATAAAATAATGTCCTTAGAGGCAAAGCAGCAAGCTAAGACCTATGGTGGTAGGCCCTGGAAATTCTAATAATGTCATCAAAAAATAAAATTTCTGCCCTTAAGAAACCTAAGTCTTATGTATATTAAAATGTATTGACAAGTGTGTTTTTTAAGAGACTATCTTTAGAGCTAATTCTCCTTTCTTTAAACTGGAAGCATAATACCCACCATTGGTGTAGAAACACCAGCTTTTTGTTGTTGTTTTTTTAATTTTGTTTTATTGCTTAAAGTATTACAAAGAGTATTACATATGTCTCCTACCCCCCCCCGCCAAACACCAGTTTTTAAAACAGCAGAATTAGAAAATGCCACTTCATTTGTGGATAATCACTTTAAAGCTAAACTTTTAGGATAGAAAGAGACATGTTTTTTTTGAGACAGCAAAGTTGTATAAGATGTTTTAAAAATGTAGAATAGATCTAAATAATGCTAAGCAGCTTACTTAAATGTTTACCAAAGTGACCCATGAAAGCTTTTGAAAGCAATGTAAAGCTAAAGACCTCAGGAGACTTAGTTCATCTCAAAGCATGTGATATTACAGTACTTTACTGGGGCTGCCATAATAAAATGCTACAGATGGTGGCTTTAACAGCAGACGTTTATTCTCTCACAGTTTTGGGGGCTGGAAGCTCTCTCCCCCTCACATAGATGGCCAACCGCGTGCTGCCCATTCACAAGGTCCTTTCTCTGTGCACTGCACATCCCTGGTATCTTTTTTTGTGTCCAGATTTCTTCTCATGAGGACACCAGTGGATTAGGATCCCATCCTAACAGCCTTATTTTAACTTAATCACCTTCTCTCCAAATACAGCTACTAGGGGTTGGGACTAAAACATGAATTTTGAGGGAACACAGTTCAACCATCATACCTACAAAGTGGCCATAAATAAGAGATCTGCATCACAATAAGTTTTCTCCAGTTTATTAGGAACAAGTAAGGGATAAGATGTAAAGAATAGGGTCTCCACTTTAAGACTTCATGACCCTGGACACGCAGGCGGTTGGGAGGCACCTTTCCCAAGTATTTAGAAGTGTGACTGATTGTCTTCAGGTGAAGTTGTACCTGTGGACAGAGATTATACCAGTACCTTCTGAAGACATGTTCAAATCTTCAGGATATTGTCATTCTTCCCAATCCCCCAAGTCCAAAATGATTTACCAGGTCTAGAAACTAAGAAACATTGATAGTAACAGCAACTCAATATAATTACCAAGTTCTATTACAGGAAACAAATTAATTTTTGGATTAGAAAATGGCATACATTTTTAATACCACAAATTTCAATATGTAATGTCTGGCTGTTATTATTTCTAGAAAAGAATTATGTTAGGAAAGATATGTTAAAGGGACTTTGAAAGAGTACATTTATTAAACTGTTAGTTATATCATTTCTTGTATATATACTAGAGGCCCGGTGCACGAATTCGTGCATGGGTGGGGTCCCTAGGCCTAGCCGGCGATCGTAGCCTATTGGGGCCGGGCTGGCCTGGGCCTGCCGGCTGCCAGCTGCCAGACAGGGCCTGCCGGATGGGGGGAGGAACCGTGGGAGGTTGGCTGGCTGTGGGAGCACACTGACCACCAGGGAGCAGCTCCTGTGTTCAGTGTCTACCCCCTGGTGGTCAGTGCACATCATAGCAACTGGTCATTCCAGTCATTCTGGTCATAATGATCGCTTAGGTTTTTATATAGATAGATAGATTAAGGCTGACATGCAGAAACCTATTTAAATGATCAAACTCTAAGTTAAGAGAGCAACTTAGGACTGTGAAAAATGCATTGAATTTTTGACACAAGTTTTAAAAGTTATTTTTTATGCAACTAGAAACTACTTTTAATTTTAATTATGCTAAGTGAAATAATTGACGCAATTAATCCATTAGAAATTACTTCTGAAGCATTTAAACTTTAAGTTTTTGCTTTAGTGACTTGTACAAAGAAGGGTTACAGCTACTTCTGTAAGGGAAGAGGCAAAAACGAGTTTGAATATTTTAAATTGACACTTACTACACCTACAAAGTGGCTGTACAGTCAATACCACAAGTATTTGAGGCAGACGGACCCTTTGCCTTCCATTCCACCCACATGAAAATGCTAGATTAAATAGAGCAAAATCGTCTGGGGACATAAATTTATCCTGAGTCCATCTAGCCACTTAAATGAAATAAAAGCTGTGAGCAGTTATTCACAAATGGATTTCCATAGACACAAAGAAATTAACCAAAGAATTTATACGCATGTATGCATAGCCCATGGACACAGACAATAGTGTGGTGAAGGCCTGGGGTGGGGCAGGGGCTGGGTAGAAGGGGGTAAAGGGGAGGGGGGAATTGGGGAGATCTGTAATACTGTCAACAATAAAAAATATATATATAAAATAAATATAAATATACCGTACAGTATCCTATATAGTGAACCTGTCTAGCTATACGTCATTAGGGGAAAATTAAGAACTTTGTAAATGTATGTTACATTTTAATTATCTTTGTAATGTTCACATTATAATCATGAAGAATGAAATCTAGGTGATAAACGTATGCCCTAAAAGTGGAATTAATGAGCTGGAGGTGGCTGCTTTGTCAAACTTGACTTAACCATGAACCTTTCTTGCCTGACATGATTCTGTTATATTAATGTGTAATATCCGTGTGTGGTGTTCTCCCTCGGCCTCCGAGGAGTGTTGCAGAGGCTGGTGTTAAATTTCTATGGACAGTATTGGTGACATTTGAATGTATTGAAAATGTGTGCGCAGGTAGCTCTCTGACATACAAATGTCTGACAGAAACTTGGCCTCGGCCTCTCCACCTTCGCCTCTGGAACGCCTGGTTTTAAAAAAAAAACCACTGGGCCTTTTTGACAAATCTGTGTTCAGTTTTCGAGGAAAAAGAGAAGCTGTGACAAAGCTGGGGCCCAGGAGAACTGAGCCAGGAAAGATTCCCAGGAGAGGTTTGTTTGTAACGTGAGAAAGTCTACCAGTTCCAGATTACAATCCCTTAGATATTTTTAAGTGTCACTTTTAACATTGTTAGAAATTTCGCCAATTAGTTAAGGATATTGTTTGAAAATGAAACTATCTCTGAAGGACAGATTTATTCCACCAGCTTATTTTAACCCTCAAACCGGCCTGGTATTAGCAATGCTTCCAGAGTACAAGCTTTAATTGGAGGTGGGAGGACGTGCAGCTGATGATTTGGAATTTCTGAGCGTCATAGTCACTATTAAATGAGCTAGTTTCACAACAACTCTAAGGTCATTGCTATTATTACCTCTCATTTGTGGATGAGAAAGCTACATGATACATAGGGGATTGAAGTCATTGCCCAAAGTCACACAGCGAGGAAGTAGAGGGGCTGGGATATATGCTCCAGCCTGTCTAATTTCAGAGTTCACACCAATAACCACTGTGCCTTCACATCTCCGCAGGAAGGGTAAGTCAGCATCTGACCAGGCTGTATGGGGATGCCCACGGAGTGAGGAGGCCAAACTTCCAGATGGTGACCTGTATTCCTGTCCCTCACCAGGGGAGGAGGGATGGAAAGTGGGGACTGTCTTAATGCTGTTGGTGAAAAAGCAGAAAGTTAAAAGCTGCAAACTACTAATGCTGGGAGGGGCCCAGTGACCTTTTTATTGAGAGTGCAGAGGAGTTATCTGACCTCTTCAGAAACAAATCAAGGGACAGAGAGAGTAAATGATTTGCCTAAAATCACATGTCTGTTAAAGAGATATCTAGTTAATGATAATCTAAGATAAGAACAGGCATACATGGCCCTGGCAGGTTTGGCTCAGTGGATAGAGCATTGCCCCACAGACTGAAGGCTCTCAGGTTCAATTCAGGTCAAGGGCACCTACCTCAGTTGCAGGCTCCATACCTGCCCCTGGTCAGCAGGGGAGTGTGTGGGAGTCAACCAATCGATGTATCTCTTCTCTTCCCATCTACTCTCTCTAAAAATCAATGGAAAAATATCCTCAGGTGAGGATTTAAAAAACACACACGAACATATGAACTTGAAATGTTTGCAAGGGTCTGATGAAGGTTCTCTGTCAGTTTCTCTGGTTTGAAGAGGAATAAAGGCTGGGCCTGGCTGACCATTTCTGCTAGAACCAGCCAGCCCATCTTTTCCTCATGCATAACCAAGGTCTTTGTCCAGGTGCAGAGCTAGCAAATAGGAACTGGCAGGTTTTATTGGAGGGAACATGAAAGGTAAAATAAAACTTTAAATTATAAAATCCAGTCTAGTGTATTCCTAACAGTTATGTACATG
This sequence comes from Myotis brandtii, assembly GCF_000412655.1. Taxonomy (NCBI): domain Eukaryota; kingdom Metazoa; phylum Chordata; class Mammalia; order Chiroptera; family Vespertilionidae; genus Myotis; species Myotis brandtii. Next base: position 6,968,274 of record NW_005370223.1, read on the forward strand.
TTACCTGATAATATAATAATAATATTTAAAATTTAAATTACTCGGTATTACTCCATAAGGGCAGCAATATTTGTTCATTTTTGTTCGCTGTTATATCCCCAGTAGCTAGAATAGTGTCTGGCATGTGGTAGGCACTCAACATATATTTACTGAATTAATATGCATCACTTTTCTTATCTGTAAAATGAGAAGTAGCTACTTTATAGGGTGTTATGAAGATTGAATGAGGCAAAGTATATGCAGACTATAACATTAGCTATTATCATCATCATTGTTATACATAAAGGGCCATAATTAATATTAGAGTTCAAATATTAATTATTTCCCGGTATTGTCTAGCTCTTCTGCTTTTAGGATTCATGACTTTGATCGTTAGAGATTTTCCCCTTCATTACTCAGTCAAATCTTACCACTGTTTTTTAGCCTAATCAAGAAATTATTTTGCTTACTTCCATTGACATTTTCTGTTATAAGATAAAGGCAAAAATTATAATCTCATTATAGAAATAATCATTCAATCTTTTTTTTTTTATCTTCTCATACCTTAAACATCTTTTGACTTTGTCAACCTTTGTGAAAGTTTGGGTTAAAAAAAACTGCTAAGGAGTAACATCTGCTGTGTAAACAGCAAAAATACTTTTAAAAACGGAATTCACAAAAGCTTACAGTTTATTTGCACCATATTGACATGAATCTGGGGATGTGAGAAAAGATTGTATATTTTGAATTTCATATTCAGGTCAGGGGTAATTGCCCAAGACTAGTAAATACTTTGAGCAATTTGAAGTCAGAATTAAAATGTTGACTATGTGGATTTTATCTCTCATGACTTAAATGCAAAGATATTTTGTAATAGCAAAGATAATGTAAATTTTAGGATTCTGAGACTTGGTTTTGATAAGACAAAATATACCCACAAATATTTTTACTTAGCATCGACTTATTTACCGTAAAGAGGAATAGTCCAAAGTGGCAAAGGTAATTGACATCATTGTGAAGATTGAGGTAGAGACAATACCCATGTTATCGAGAACAAATGTATATCAAGAGAAAGAAGTCAGCCCAGTCTGCATCATGGTTCTGTAATCTACCCTGAGCAATTCTTGTCTTTCCCAACCAGTCATTCTAGGTTGACTGGGAAACACTCACTTGTGGCTGAATAGCAATCAATGAGAGTACTTTTTCTATTTCTTTTTTGCATATCCGTCTCAGGGCCTTTCTGTGTGTTTTTTCCACCACCTTCCAGAGGGCCTTACTTCCTCTGCTCTTCCCTTTGCTAGTAGTTTGCATTCTCATCTTCATCACCTACATCATTTCTAGCACAGAAAAGGGCAAGACTGCGGAAGGCACAACTATGTTTCTGATTGAACTAATCCGTGGCCTTGGCACTATATGACTACTTCATGTAATGACCTTTTATGTATTCACGTAAGTAGCCAAGCCTCTACTTCAGGAAACTAACAAACCTTAAAATTTTAGTGATTTTATTTTTAGAAACTATTATAAAAACTGATACATAAATGACATGTAATTATCTTCCCTGTTAGAACTGATGGACTGAGATACATGTATGGCTAGGTAATATTGCTATGTTTTGATTTTTTAAAAGGCAAATATAGATTTAACATTAGCATATAAGTGAACATTATGGTGTTAAAGATTTATTTTCAGTATTTTAATTTTGAACCAAATAATTTACTGACTAGTTCATATGATATCTCTCATCTATGTTTTGTGTAACTGTGTATGGTATGAGACACCTGTAATGTAGTCTACAGGGCACTGAACCTAAAGTCAAATCATCTGAATTTGAGTCTTGCTCTTCCATGTTCCGGTTAAACAAGTCATTTAATATTATTGACTCTGTTAGCCATTTATAAAGAAGAAATAATGATGACATTCTCAGGATTGAGGTAAGAATTAAGTAGTGTAATTGGTGTGTTATTTATCAAATAGAATGCTAT
>NW_005370223.1:6970758-6973125 GCF_000412655.1 Myotis brandtii
CTGTCACTTCTCAGGATCTCTGAGGTCCTCACATAGGAAAAAACATCAAAAAGCTTCCCAGCACAACCTTGTTCTGAAACTGCAAGAGCGAAGTGATGCTCATGTAGCAGTAGACACATCTGGACTATTCCAGACTAACCTCTTGGTGTATAAGACCAGGTCATATAAAGCCAGAGAAGGCAGGGCCCCAACAACTCAGACATGCAGTCACTAATAGAAACCCAAGATATGCCCTTCCAAAGTGACTCTCAGCCATCATGATGATGACTCTGGATGTCAATATAAAAGTGTTCAATCCTGGCCAAATATTTCCCTAGGATTTCCCTGCTCCAATCCCTCTTCCTTGATACTTTCCTCTTGGTCATAACTCAGTACACACATGCATGTACACATACACACACATATATACACACGTATACATCATCATACATAATCATGAAACAATACTATAATTGATGAGTAACTACATGGGCTACACTCTGATATTTTATTTTTTTAAATGTTGATTAAATCCTTATACATTATTTTCATGACTCACTAAAATTTTTTTTAAATTAGATGACTGATAAAGAGCTTTCAATTTCCAAAGTTCTCTGATTCCCTTTATTCTTATAATGAAATGTTTACTTAATGAAAAAGTTTCTGTTCTCTGAATAAAAGCAATGTGGTGTGACAAAGTGCTCACAGCATTCCTGGTTTTGTCAATGTTCTATTGAAATGCTCCTTTTTTAGGAAGGTGAATAATTAACAGGAAATTGAACTGAGAGAGTTGTAGGAGTATTGATGAGAAAAGACAAAGCCTGTCAGAAAAACAGGCAAAAAAACTGATGATTCTGTGTAAGCAACCAAAGGTCGTTATTATGGGATGGCAATCTTCTTTGTACTGAAAGTTTCCTAATTTTGAATAAGATTTGAGAGCTTGTATGCTTTTTTTGCACATTCTAAATCGTGATGTCCAAAGGCCAAAATCGTTAACATACCTAGGAAACCCTGTGCGATCTGTCCTTATCTCAGCCTCTTTCTCTCTCTGATCTCCTTCCTTCTCACTCCAGCGACCCTGCTCTTTGCTCTATCATGTCACACCTCAGGGACATGGCACTGGAGGTTCTCTTTGCCTCAAACTCACTCCTCCTCACATGTCTGAATGGCTAACTTCCTCTACTTCCTGAAACCTCTGTTCAAATGTAGTCGGTAAGGCCCCCTGACTGCCCTTTTAAATTGCAGACTGCCCATATACCCCTTAATTTAATTTTTTTCTATTTGCATGGATCCCCCCTTTTAACACTATATAATTTACTTATTTATTGTGTCTCTCCCCTTCCTAGGATGTAAGTAAGCTCCCAGCAATCTTTTTTTCTGCTTTGATCACTCTTGTGTCCTAAGTGTTTACAAAGGTACCTGGCAAATCTAGGAGTTTAGTTAATATTAATTGAATACGTATTTGAATCTCTCCGGATAGCGAGCAAAGAACTTGGAGATATATATACTACTCAGGAAATACCTATTGTATGAAAGAACCATTTTTGATTGTATAATTTGCATTTTATAGAGCACTTTGAAATCCCTATTACACATACCCAACAATCCAGCTGTGGCAGGTTAGGACTGGAGTCATTGTACCCGCCCTGGATAGGAAATCGCGTGGATGAGTAGCTTGTCTAAAGTTACAAAAAGTGGGCAGTCTTCTGACTCCTATTAAAATGGAATTACAGTTGCTTTACGTTCTGGGGTAGAGATTTGCAGTTTGCAGAAGCGACATGTCATTTCACTTATAAACTGTTTTCTATCTGGTATGTCTGTGTTGCTTCCAAGTGTATATTAAGAAAATGTTACCTTTTACTTAGATGTTGAAGCCTTAAGAGTTTACTAGTATTGTCATTCTTAGCAACAATAGGTAGCAGGTTATTTAATTTGGAGAAAGAAAGCATTAAAAATTTATGAAATTAAAGCAAAGTTGATCAACATCATAGTACTTTCTATTGTTGGCGCTTCTTCCGGCTCTTGATTGTTTTTACAAAACTTTTCTCCCTCTGTTGACTTTTTATCCTCTGAATACAGGAAAGGTAACAGTGAAAGCTCTAATTCTAGGTTTCGTGAAACTTGTTAAAAACTGGGAAGCTTTTGTGTAATGAATTGGGGGGGGGGTTCAGTATTTCTGGTCGCTGCATAAGGAGCATTAATATTGTATGTGAAACCGAGGGAAGGGAAAGTGCCTATAAAAGCGTGCTGCTCTGTTCCCCACCTGCGACGCCTAACGTGATTGCATCTAGTTAATCACCGTTCTCTGGCCCTCGCCGCGCGGGGCGGGGAGCGGGGAGGAGACTGCACGAGCTACTACGTCCGAGCAGCCTGGAACCTGCGGTGCGG
>NW_005370223.1:6973820-7005081 GCF_000412655.1 Myotis brandtii
GGCAGAGCGGGGCTGCGTCCAAGATGGGCCGACAGGGTTTGGGGGGCGCCGGCGCCGCGGGGCGCTCCATGCAGCGCTCCCAGAGCCGGAGCAGCCTCTCCGCCTCCTTCGAGGCGCTGGCCGGCTACTTTCCCTGCATGAACTCCCTGGAGGAGGAGGAGGAGGAAGGTGAGCCTGGAGTTGGGGTGTCTGTCTGTCTACCTCTCGAACCTCGGCGAGTCGGGGGTTGGGGGGTTGGCGGGGGAGAGAACTGTAAGAAGCAGGGTCCCTACCCCTCCGATCTCGGGGACCGTGATGGGGCGAGGGACCCCCGGAGCGCGCCACCTGAGCCAGGCTCTGGCAACTGGCTATTTGGAGAGCAGCTGTTTCCCGGTGAAGACTTAACAAGTGCTTGGGAGTTGAGTGAGGATGTGCACTGGGGGGAGGCCTGTGGGGTGCTCCCCGCTCTGTTTTTGTTTACGGTCATCTTGGTATTTGCATTTAGCCCCAAGGACGGAAATGCTCAAAAATTAAAGGTAGCAGCAAAACTTTGCAACAGGAGTCCCAGGATGGGCAGGTGAAGGCTGACACCACTACAGGCGGTCTGTGCTGTGGAGACTTGGAACTTTGATCACAGGGCACACAGTACTGTGGCTCTGACCGCTGGTTGTGGATCTCTGGTGTTTGAGCGATGCCTTTATAATTAAGCTAGTGAGAAAAACAGGGGAGGGGACTCACTGTGTCAAACTTTTCACCAAGTGGTTTCAAGGCCTTCATAAAGTTTTGAGTAATACATGTTTTCTTTATAAAGAACTTGCCTATAAGTTTTAACTGACACTAAAAATAGAATTTGTAAGTCGAAGTAAGAATTGACTGCTGAGTAATAGCGTCCTGGCATTGGAGATACCGTTTTTTAATTTATTGATATACTAGTTGTAAATTGTGTTCACCTTTACCCATAAATACAGAGGTTATCATCATCACGTAAACCCTATTGTACATAATGGGATTTATTGTGCTTTTTTTCTGTGACCATCAATGATTTCTTCTTGGGAAATCTGTAGTGAGTCTTATTTGGAAGAAACTAACTTCCTACTCTCAGAAGAGGTAGAAATAAAGTTTTTTCCCTATTTTGCCCAGTGGGGAACAAGGAAGTGAAAGACAAAGGAGGAATAGTGTGTCTGAAAGGGGTCTTCAAAATAATTGGCTAGTTAGAGCTCCCCAAGTTTCTTCCAGCTTACTGTTGCAATGTCAGGTTGCTATTGATCAATACAGGTTTAATATCAGGGTACTTCCCTAAGCATGATTTAAAATTTTCATGGTAATCCTTCGCTGTTCTTGTGTGCACATTTACATTTCATTTCTTTTCTACGAGAGGCCCGATGCACGAAATTCGTGCAAGAGTAGGCCTTCCTTCCCTTGGCTGCTGGCACCGTCTTCCCTCAGGCACCCGGGACCCAGGCAGTGGCTTCGTCCGGAAGGTTGTCTGGTCTAATTAGCATAGGCACCGGGGACATGGGCTTCCCTCTCAGCCCTGGCTTCGTCTGGAAGGTCGTCCAGAAGGACGTCCGGTCTAATTAGCATATTACTCTATTATTATCATAGTCATAGATAATTAAATGCTTAAAATTTCAGGAAATGTAAGCACGTCAAAAATTTAGAAGCTCAAATTAGGTAAGCAAACGATTGTAATTGTAGCTAAAAATGTCAATGTTTATTGTTAGCCAGGCACTGTTCTAAGAACTTGACATGTATTTACTCCCTTAGGCCCACGACAACCGTACGAGGCAGTACACACTTTTATTATCCCCATTTCACAAATGAGGAAACTGAGACGGAGAGAGGTTCAGAAACTTGCCCACGTCCACCCAGAGAGTAGGTATGAGTTAATTTGAACACAGGCAGTCAACAAGACAAGCCATGCGCTCAGCTTCAGCCTACACTGGGTTACCATTACATATACTCAGCTATAGTCACACACCTAGTCGTGGTGAAGCTAGAACCCAGGTGTGCCTGCAAATCATATTTAAATAAATAAACATTGTTTCTCAATGTTTTTTCTTACACCAGGTCTTCAGTCTTGAGTTTGCTTCAGTTAAACTTTCACCATTAAGCTGTAACTAGAATCCTTGGATTTACAAAGTACAATTCTAAAAGCCTTTTTTGTGACCAAAAAAAAATAAAGCTTATATAAATGTGAAGATTTTCAAAATTTAAGGTATATTCGTTTAACCTTGGCTCTTGCAGACTGGTCCCAAAGGAAATCCCTGTCATCATTAAACTGTAACTAGAATCCTTGGATTTACAAAGTACCATTCTAAAAGCCTTTTTTGGGACAAAAAAAAAAGCTTATATAAATGTGAAGATTTTCAAAATTTAAGGTATATTCGTTTAACCTTGGCTCTTGCAGACTGGTCCCAAAGGAAATCCCTACCTCTACACATGGCTAAATTGGAACAGATTTTTGTCCTATAATATGGCTTCTTGAATTGCCAAAATAAAATGTTCCATAAGGAAGCCAGCATTTAAAAAATGAAACATACAGTTCTTTACAGGTAACTAGAGAGGAGGCACTTTGTATAAATGAGAGTTCTTCCCACTGGGTTACTGTCATTTTACAGCCAAGAGAAGAAATCCTAACTTACTTTTTTGATTTCACAATATTCCTACCACCCTCAAAAGTCCTGAGATTTTTTTAGGGTATTTCAACATACCCTGCAGAGTTGTAAAAGTTAGAAATCAATGGCCTGGAGCAGTGTTTCTTCACAATTTTTTTTTTATTGAAACAACTCACACAGGATACATGAAGGTCATGTGGATAACATACCCTCATGGGCCTACTCAAGAATATGTTATAGTCATAACTGGGAAACCCATTCTGACTTACAAAAGAAAAGTAAATCCATCACAACATGAATTTCACACTGGCTGAGAACAACTTATCTATCAAGAGAAGTGGTCTAGTAGATCAGTAAGCCAGTCTGATTGTAAAGGTAGCCTATTTTTTGTCTTTTCAGAAATAGTGCAATAGCTAAATAATCTCAAATGTACTCTGTCTTCCAGTTCCATATTCTCATTTCATTCTTGTGCAGTGTATCCGGACGTTACCTTTCTACAAAAGAAGTGCCAAGAAGTTGATGGAGAGACCATGTTCTTTCCATTCATTTGTTCTTGTAGAAATATTGATTGAGGTTATTTTATGTGCTAGTAGCTTTGCTAGTCCCAGAATTAGGTGGATATGCTCCCTACCCTCTTAGAGTTTTCAGTCCCATGGAAATAGGTATTAATGGGAGTAATTATGTAAGTGTTAGGAAGGTGAAGTACGGAGTGCAATAAATGATTATAAGAAAACCTCATTTAGGAGTTAGGGAAGGGTACCCGTACAATAATAATAGTTACCATTTATTGAGCACCTTCTGTGTGCCCCATTTCTTGGATTTTATAATTCTTCGAGGAAGTTATTATTTCATCATTTTACGCATGTGAAAACTGAGACTGAGAGAAGTCAAACAACTTGGCCATGGATTATAAATCTCACTGGGGCTGATTTCCGTGGGGATGAAAGGGGCATTCCTATAAACGAAATAATTTATGATTGCTGACTGGTCTTTGTAGCAGCTTTTTGTAAGCTTACAGGGGTTTTTTTTATATAATTTGATTTTTTGCTTTCTTGTTCTTGGGTATATTCCAGATAATTATTCTCCAAATCTCTGAGTACGACTTTTAAAAAATAAAAGTAATAATAATAGTATTTTGCTATATTTAACAGTTTATAAATTATGTTTACTGATTTTATCATTGAATCCTAAATGGTGTTATCTTCACCATATAAATTACTTAGCCCAAACATTGCGTATACTTCTCTAATGTAGAATATTACTGCATATAGAGGTTTCAAACATTGCAGGTAATTCTGAGAAAGAAGGAACCATTTCAAGGAAAAAGATACCATTCTTAGTAGGAAAAACAACCCTGCAACTTCCCGAACCATAAACCGAAGGGCAAATAGCATGGTCATATAATGTAGGAAAATGGCTCATTTTCTAATACTTGGTAGGTCTGATTTCTCAGAGACTACCTTAATTTACCTGTGGTTCTGTGCCAGCTCTTCTTAATTAGTTTTGTATGTATAATTTGTGATGAATTTGATTCACTTGATTTTATGGACTGCTTTTTCTGGTTAAAAATATGGCTTGACAATCATACAGAACAGATCCTGTCAATAATATTTAACTGAATAAATTAGCTTGTTTAATTTCTTTTACATGCCACGAGCTTGAAAATTAAGTTGCAAGAAAATCATCAAAGAAACGGAAATATTTTCCAAATCACCAGAAACCCGAGGGACGTTTCTTTGCATATGATAGTGAAGCTATGAGGAATTAATATACAAGGAACTAAATAGACTATAATAGAAAGACCTATTTAATTCTCCCCTACTCTTTAAGATGCTATGCAACCAATAAGAAGAGTATAAAAGACATCTTATTCAAATCTTAGCGTATGATAATATACTTCATTCTTAATAAGCAGCCCCATTTGATTAAAATGGAGCTTACCACTTTGCTCATGTTTCATTAAAATAAAAAAATCTCCATACACTTAAATGCAATCCTCCTAAGAACAGACATCATGCGTAGTACAGTAGGTATCCAGTATCTATTAATAATAACAGTATATAGTCCTACCATTCTTTGCAAGCTGAATATCAGTATAACTGACAAGACATAATATCCATTTTATTTATACTGTTTTTAAATTATAACGTGATTTCATTAGGACTTTTTAAAATTCAGTAATCATACATTTACACATCTTCAAAATGCCAATAATAGGGACAGGACATGGCTACAAATTTATAATCTAAATATGTATATTTTCTAGGGGGTATTAGTTTTTGCTAGTTTATCATTATGTGTAATAAAACATTTCCTAAGTAAGTCCATACCATATTCAGCAATAATACAATGATTTTATGTTAGATTTACATTCTAGGTAGATAAGGTGAGGCAAAAGATTTGGGAATTAAAATAAGTGAACACCAGTTTCACTCAGAGTGTTTATCATATATCATCTTTTTTTTTTATAAAAATATATTTTATTGATTTTTTACAGAGAGGAAGGGAGAGAGATAGAGAGTTAGAAACATCGATGAGAGAGAGAGACATCGATCAGCTGCCTCCTGCACACCCCCTACTGGGGATGTGCCCGCAGCCCAGGTACATGCCCTTGACCGGAATCGAACCTGGGACCTTTCAGTCCACAGGCCGACGCTCTACCCACTGAGCCAAACCGGTTTCGGCCATATATCATCTTTTTAATCGAAGATTCAGAATCGTTGTTCACTGTCAAGTGTCCAGACAGTACCCTTAAAGTAATTTGAAACTTTACTACAAAAGTCAAGTTAAACCCCAAATTTGCTTTCACCCTTCCGTATGTTCACTAAATTCCGAACTAGTCATGGGGGTGACCTTTCCTATGGAGACGTCTTGTACGAAGTGACTTACAAACACCCATTAGAAAGTTGTAATGGCCGCATCCCATAGTCCAAAGACTATGTTTGATGTAAATGCTCTGCTGTTCTTACATAGGCCCGTATTATTGATCAAACAAGATCAGTCTGTATATTTGTTCTATCTCATATTGTAATGGTGTGAGATTGGAGAAAAGGGGGGTTTACTTAATGCTATGGATATATAATATTTTTTCAGCAATTGAAGAAAAAGCTAGCATAAAAATGATAATATCAACTCTAGTTTTGAAGTATCATTTCTTAAGATTTAAATTTTGCCTGATGAGACTAGAATGAAAGGGCTGTTTATTTTAGCTATTTCAGTCATCGGTTTTTCCTTTGTAACTCCTGTAAGTCAGGGGCCAGGATGGCACCATTTATCAGTGAAATAGGCCAGATGTCATACAAAAGGGGAGAGCAAGGAAGCTTTCCCATCCATCGAGGAATGGTAGTACTCAGTTCTAAATAACTGATGCCAAATTGAATATCAGCCCAGGGTTGGCAAATTTACTCTGATTTTTTCCTCTAAGACAGTGGTTCTCAACCTTGGCTGCACATCCTCCGGAAATTCTGTTTCTTTGTTTTGGGTGGGGCCACAATATTAGTAACAAAGAAACAGAATTTCCAGAGGATGAGGCCCAGAAATCAGGATTTTAAAAAGATTCCCAGGTGATTCTAATGTGCAGCCAAGGTTGAGAACCACTGCTCTAAGAGAAGCTATACATCTGGATGTTCCTTAAAACATTTAAAGTGTTGGCACCTAAATGAAAAATTTAAGCATTACTTGGTCCAAACAAAGTGTACTGATGGACCAAATATGTACCACCAGCTGGCAACTTCTATCAAGGAAATGCTTCCTCCTCAACTTCTTTTCTTCGTTTTCCTTCTTTCCCGTTCCCATGGTCACCCTGATAGCTTAGGACCACATTAGCTCACCTTTGAAATCACCCGAGTCTCCCAATCTGCTGTCTCTACCTTCTGGATCTCCCCACTGCTAACTAACTTCATTGCCTCTCTATCAACGCCCGTAAACATCATCTTGATCTTGACACCACTCTTCTGAAAACTTCATTCGAAGTCTAACCATTTGGTCCTTCCATAGGATAGCTTCCCTGCCTTCGACAGCCCTTAGGCGCCCAGTAAATCAATGAAACGAAGCCTTCTTGCTCTTTACCTCCAAGTTTTTGTTCATGCCTTTCTATTCTTATACCACTGTACATGCATGTCTACTTGCCCTTCAGGTTAGGAATGTTGCCCCAAATCATACTTTGGAACTAGCCCTGCTGAACTAGCACTTCCGTTTGGCACAGACATTACAACGTGTACCAGTGTCAACATTGAGGTTGAGTCACTGCTATAGGATCACTCGAAAAAGTATATATTGTGGCCACTGCCCTCCTTAGAATGGAAGCCTGTGGTGCCTCTGCTTTGTTTCAGTAGCTTCAGATTCCAAGTTTGGGACAGTGGTTGGAATCTGATTAACAGAACCTTGGTCCTGTGCTCCTGCCCTAAAATGATACTTGACAATTTTAACTTCTACAATTGAAGAACGAGACATTTCTCATACACAGGAAGAGTGTTCAAATGCTGGTGAGCCAAAAACATTAACAAATATCTACTTAATAATAGAAAGTAACTACCAGTGGGGGGGTGGGAGTATTAAGCTTGTCTTAGTGACCTATTTAATTTTTTAAAATACTAGTTTGCTATTGATAATTTTCCTCTTTGCTCAATAAGCATAAGCAGATAGCCAAGATCGGGGGGGGGGGGGGGGGGCAATGGGAGAAGGTTAAGGGAAAGAATATGACTCTTAGTTTTAACATTTTCTGCAGATTTGGCCACACAGATATCCATGCACACTCTTATTTTGCATATAGAACAGAGTCAATTCCTCCCCGGAAAGACAACCTTAAACTGTCGTACATTTACTGCGTGCAGATTAAAATCTAGGATTTTGAGTGGTGTGCAGTCCTCTCCCTCACACCCAGATGTGGCTTTTCATGTTACAGTGACCTGTACACCGAAAGACGAGTCGTCTGCCTTTCATATATCCAGTTTAAATGGTACAGAACAACAGCATAACCAAATAAAAATTCTCATTTCGAAAGGAGAGGATAGGAACACAAAGCAATCAGTCATCCACAGGAATGATAAAATCCCACTCAGGGGTAATGGTGAAGGTTGAAAGTAGAATACATTTCTTGGCTTACTCACTTGGCACTTTTGGTTCTGTTTTCTGGAAAGTGTTTCTTTGTCCTTCATTCTTCGAAGCTGCAGGGTTTATATTGAAGAGGGGGCCTCGTAGCTTTCATAGCCTGCTTGCTAGTGCAGGTTAGGAAACTCAGTAGTTACTTTAGGGGTTGAACAGACTTTTGTGTGTGGGCAAGTAATTCTTTTTTTCTAGACAGGTCCTTCAAAAATTCAGTAGGCTTACAGTCTTTTTGGCTCCAGTTAGTTTCAAGTGTGGGTAACTCCAGTCAAACACCTCACTGGACAAAGATTTTAAGCCTCAAGTTAATTGTTCTTTTAGTTTCTAGCCTCTGTGCCCTGCCTACTTCCTTTGCTCTCAACTTAATGGCAGTCACCTTGGTTTTAAAGCAATGGGCTTGGGGGGAAGGCAACCCCTTAATTCAATTTGGCCAGAAGGCTTTCCCTTTTGGATGGCAAGACCCTACTTATTTATACACAGTTTTCTTCCTGCACATTTAGGATAATTTTACATTATTTCAGTCATTTATTAAATCAGAATTTATATAGCATTTTACAGTTGTCAAACTTGTTATACAGATTGTGGTATCTGATCCTTATTCATCAGTACTCATTAAATACCACTACGTGTCATATATTCTGTGATGGAGGCTAAATATGATCCTGAGTTTATGCAAAAGACCTCAGCTTCAGAAAGGTAGATTACCTGCCCAGAGTTTTAAAATGGTTACCTAGAGCTGGAACTCATATTATCTGATCCTAAAATGGCATGCTCTTCCCAGGCCGATGAAAGCACATGTTGCTATCTGGGTCCACAAAGGGAGGGGGGAGGGGCTGGGGGGATGTGGTAAGTCACACATCAGCTGTTGAAGCTTCTGCCCTGAAGTTATATGGACCAGTTTTGCTCACATTTCATTGGCCAAGCAAGTCACATGACCCCACCTTGCTTCAGACAGGGGAGAAAAGTGAATATATTTAAACAGCCGTAATATCTACCATAATGGTGACTTCTGCTTGTAGCTAACTGTATTATAGCTGTTAACTACATAGCTTTCATAATAGTTGTAACAGCTGTCGGAATGAATGAATTTGTGCTAAACTCTGAAACAATTTTGAAAATCAACTGTTAATTTTATTAAATTCTATTTTAATTGTTAATGCAGATCCTGGATTAGCCCAAAAGAAATTGTCAGGTAGTTGTCCCTATTTTGTTTAGACTTTCAGGGGTTTTAATTACATTTATTATCGTTAGAAGCTCTAGCAAACATAAACATCAGTACACAGCTTTTATACACAAACATACTGTCCCCATATTGAGGTCTTGCAGGACAAAATAGGTAAATAAATCAACCTCTTTCATGTCTTGATATAAACTCTGTAGATGGGAAGTTATGGCCACAGTGACCACCATGGAGGTCGGGGAGAGTGCTGGAGGCAATTCTTATACTTGGCAAGTTTGAGATAGAAGGGAGTTCAAGTGCAATTTGAAATTATTACTGGTTTTTAAAGATGAAAATCTACTAAAGAGGAACTAGCCACTGTGGACCTCGGCTTTCTCATTGCTACAATAAGGGAGCACATAAAGTACAAAGGTACACTGGATCCCAAAGATAGCTTCTGAAATGCTATGATTCAGTAATTTTAGAAAGTCTAACTTTAATGCATTGTTAAAATTATTTAAATGTAATACAAAATAGCTTCTCCAAATTATACTCATTCTGGAAATTGGTAGTTTTGAATAAAAATGCAAAAAGAGTGCCTTATTAACTCAAAGGGCATAAATTACGGTCAAAGCTAAAAATTAAAATCAGTTTTCAGAATCTACCAGCCTGTCAAACCTGTCCCCATAAATCATTTTTCATATTCACATCAAGAAAGTTCTGACTCTAAAGTAAGTCTGTCTGCAATAGGAGATGAGACCTTCCAGGTGAGAGTAAACAGGGGTGGGTCCTATGGAGATAGGCTTTGGAAAGAGGTCATGTGACTTTAAGTTTGGCCTTTCCTTGTGAGCCTCGTTTGGGGGCTTAGGAGAGTTTCCAAATATGTAGTAGCGAAGAGGACCTTTTGGTTTTTGGTGTGAAGTCACTCAGGGTTTTCTGATTTTCAGATATCGTTAGGGAAACTGACCCTTTGGTAGTTTATTTAATCAAGAGGCTTTCTTTGAATGTAGCGTGTGCCAAGTAAATGAGTCATCAGACTAAGCAGAGCAGAATAACGGGGGGCCTCCCCTGTTCAGCTTTCTGCCTGTGATGTTTTGCAATTCAGAACTTGATTTTTACCTGCAGGCATTCTCTCCACATGCTCGTTGGCTTAAAATACCTAACAGGAGAGTGAGTGGTTTATGGGCTCTAAAACATCATCTGGGCCTTCGTTCTACAGTTTGCTACCTGAGTATTTTTAAACATCTTAACACACACACACACACACACACACACACACACACATTATGCATTTATAGATAGGATATGTATGTATATATACTTTTTAAAAATGTATATACACTTTTTTATCGTGGCTATTGAGCTCTTACAAATAATTTTAGTTGGTCTACTCCTATGGTTATAATAAATTATTTTCATAGATCTCTTCATTAATAATTATCTAAAAAAGTACTTATTGCTGATTATCACGAATTCAGCAGCTTAAAGAAACACCCATTCATTATTCACGGTTCTATAGGTCACACGTGGCATGCCTGGGTTTTCTGCTTAATGTGTCACGTGGCTGAAATCAAGGTGGTGGCTGGGCTGAGCTCTTGCCTGGAGGCTCTGGAAAAAAATCTGCTTCCAAGGGCATCCAGCTCCCCTGTTTTCTTGCTGTCAGCAGCTGGAGGTTGCTCTCGGGTCCTTTCCACAGAGTCCCCTCCACCTTCAAGCCAGTATTAAATGTACACCGAATCCTTCTTGTGTTTCATATCTTCCCTATTGACTTTTCTGGAACCTTCCAGAGAGAGCCCTCTGCTTTTAAAGGTCTCATGTGTATATGTCAGGCCCATAAAGATAATCTCCGTATTGTTAGGTTAACTGATTAGTAACCTTAATCACATCTGCAAAAATCCCTTTTGACCTGTAAAGTAACATAACCATGGGGGCTATCTTAGAATTCTGCCTACCATCCTCACTTTATGTAGAACCGTCAGTGTTATATAGGTTCAGGTTTCAGGTTGAATAACATGACAGAGCATTTGGAACGCTAAATGAATTATATTTAGATTAAATTCCTTTTATTATGAATGAGATGCAAAGGATTTGTGGTACTGGAAAAACACATTTACTTTTTTAAATAAGTCTATATATGTATCAGAAGAAGTACATTTATAAGACATATTTTAAGAAGCTCTTATAAATGCCCAGCATACTGCCTAGAATTCTTTGATTCCATCAGGTGATAATGAGCAGCGTTATCTTCCTCAACGCATGCTATTAACCATGGTCTTGGTCATACACTAATGATACAAACTAGGAGACTTCAGAGCTAAGAGATCAGAGATCATCTGTCATCCTCCCCTTTTCTGTAAATGAGGAACCAGAGACTCAGAGAGGGGATATGACTCAGAGAAGGCCACAGGGCCAGCTAATTAGTGGTAGGGATTGGCCTAGAATACATGCTTACTGATTCCCTACCTGGTAGTAATAACAGTGTCATTAATTGAAGATTTTCTATATGATAGGTACTACCCCAAGCACTTTAAATATATTATTTTCTTTAATCCTCACAAAAGCTCTATGAGGTAGACATCATTATTATTATCAATGCCATTTCAGTTTGAAAAAACTGAGTCATGGGTAACTAGTCAGCATCACCCAGCTGGTACGTGGTCAGAGAGACAGTTTGACACCAGACCTGACCTCTTCACTGTGCTTGCTCCTCCCGCCACCAGCTGCTGTAACAGGGCCTCTCACACAGTGCAGAGTTAGCTCAATGCCGTCTCCATTGTCAGCTGCACAGGCTGCCCATTGGTTATCTGACAGTCAATCGGTGAATAGCAGGGAATTTGAAGTCTGGGAACTGTGCGCACACTCTGGTCCTGTCATGTTCTATGTGGTGTCAGGGATCTGTGTAACCCTCTGGGGACTCGGATGCTGTATCTGTAAAATGGGATCCCTAGAGTTGTTCTGAAGAGGATGCATGTAGACAGCAATCTGTAAACAGGAGGACCCCATGCTCATTGTATTGTTGCTCTTTGACAAGTGATGGCTGATTCTCATCACCCTGTAACAGCAGATTTTCTCCTCGCTGTTGCTGTGAGAGACTCAGACATTACACGTAAAACAGTTCATCTTTGCCATTGCGAGGGCTTTGTCCTGAGACCTTTAGGAATCTCGTTGCTTTGAAAGTCATGTTTCCTGTACATATCCTCACTCCACATTTTCAGACTTAACGGAGGTTGTATATCTCACTTGGCGGTCATTGTTAACAGGGCATTCTTCGCAGGAAGTGAGCAGGAAAGCTGCATGAGCAGGACTCAGGCCTTGGCCTGGCTCCCTCACGCCAGCCCAGTACCTTCCATGATTCCAGTTCACACCTGGACAAAATGTTATTGCTTTTTGATGTGGCCATTTGGGAATTGCTCTCAATAAAGTCATGCATATTAAATTGATAAATACCAAGATCTACTTTTCCTCCCTATCCTTTTATTTTAAACACTTTAACCTCTTTGTTATATGTATTTTTTTTGCTATACCATTGTAAAATAAATTGCAAGTAATATAACATTGCAGGTATAAATATTTCCTGTAATAAATAAGGACATCTTTTATAAGACATGCCATGATCTACCTAGGAAAATTAATAATTTCCTTATCTCATTTAACAGCCAATCTATACTCAGATTTTCCCTACTTGTTCCTAAAATTGCTTTTAGAGTGTTTTGCTTTTATGGTTTCTTGTTTTTGGTTCCTCCCCAACCCCCCAAAAAATTTAAAGCAATCACTCACAGCTTTTAATAGTTACATCTCTGATATTTTTTAAATCTGGAACAATTTACTCAACCTTGTTAGTTTGTTTATTTTCATGATATTAGCTATTTTAAGAGATTAGGCCAATTCTCTTGAATGAAATCCCATGTTCTGGGTTTGTCTGATTTTTTTTAATTGTCATTTATCTTTTTACCCTATCTTCTGTATTTTTGAAAACTAGAAGTTGGTTCCAAAGATCTGATGAGAAACCGGTTGTATATGTTTGTTCAGAACAACTCAATAGGTGATATTGTGTAGGTTGTATCAGGAAGCACATATGATTGTCCTGCTATTACTGCTGCTAAATTTGACCACTTGATTGCAATGGTGATAGCCAGGTCTCCCAGTGTTAAAGTGTGTTTTTCCTTTAGCAAGTAGAACTAATCCATGGAAAGATTTTTTTTTTTTTGGCTCATATGAATAGTTAGTGATGTTAGCATTCATCAATGTGCCTTATTTGAATCATTCATTCCATTGGAGGTTACAAATTGGTAATTTTAAAAATTTATTCCTTTTACATTTCATATATAGTTGATTTCAGAGAGGAAGGAAGAGGGAGAGAGAGATAGTAACACAAATGGTGAGAGAGAATCATTAATTGGCTACCTCCTGCCCACCCCGTACTGAGGACTAAGCCTACAACTGGGCATGTGCCCTGACTGGGAATGGAACCGTGACCTCCTGGATAATAGGTCAATGCTCAACCATTGAGCCACACCAGCTGGGCTCCTTTTACATTTCTTAACGAACATTCCTCTGTCAAGAAGAGCTTTCTCTCATCAACGGGGGATACTTTGTATTATCTTAAGTTCATATCAGTACAACATGTTTATTATCAATTATTTTAGATATCAACCTTAGATTATGGAACTGAGCTGGAAATGAGTCATAACTGTTACTTTATTATATACTTTTTAAAGCATTTTGATGTACATTAAAGGTGGAAGTGGAGAATAGATAAAATTTAAAACTGTGTTTCAAATGGTGAACAAATACTACGAGAGGTTTGGTGAAAGGAATTTCATCAAGTCACTGGCAATGTCAGCAAATATGTGTTGATCTAAAATGAATTCATTAATATCAGACACTAAAAGAGCTTATTGAATCCCCAAAATGCTAATGATATGCATGGTCAATGTCGATAAATATTTAGACCTCACAAGAAGTAAAGTATTACAGATCATTTGGACTATCACCCTGTTGTCCCAGCTTTGGTAGTCTCTCAACGCCGCATGCCAGCATGCAAGGCCCTTTATCATTTGCCCACCCCCACCATTACTCCTCCATATGTTTTGATTATTTGCACCATCCCTCAGCGGCACATCCTCTTCACACCTTTGTCCATGCTCGTTCCCTCGGCAAAGGCACTGCCTTCTTGCTTCTCCTTGGGCCCCAACCTGCCCATTTTGCAAGCTCAGCTCAAATTCCACTCCCTCTGTGAGGACGCTCCTTCCTCCCTGACCTCTCAGATAGCACTCCTCACCTCTGTCACATCTGTG
Organism: Myotis brandtii; assembly: GCF_000412655.1. Classification (NCBI taxonomy): domain Eukaryota; kingdom Metazoa; phylum Chordata; class Mammalia; order Chiroptera; family Vespertilionidae; genus Myotis; species Myotis brandtii. The sequence continues at coordinate 6,987,977 of NW_005370223.1, forward strand.
GTACTTGACTCCGTTTCCTATTTGGTCTTTTAATTGACTTCTATAAGTAAACCTCATATCCAAACTGATCCAAACTGCTGAAGGTCCTTGAGGACATGACTTACCCATGACCAGATATTAAAAAGCTCTTTTTACCGGACATTGCTGGGTTTTTGTTTTCCTTTGGGAATCTCTCTGAAAGTTACCAACAGATGGGGAACTATTAGCAAACAAGGCTATCTCCCTTGGATAGCTTTCCTTGCCTTCTAACATCAATCATCTTGCAAAACACAGGATTCCATGTGAAAGTTAAGGCTAGCATTGAGTATTACTCACCACCGGCTCTTTGGAAATCATGTGAAAGCCTTGTTCTTTTACTATGCCAAAGAGAAAGGAAAAAGAACAAGACAGGTTTAAGTCAATCTTGCATTTCAATATTACAATAAAAACAAAGCTTATTATATTTCCCGGAGGTTGAACCTTTTTGTTTCTCTCGTTACCAGTTTGAACACTGTTTTAAATGGAAATAAAACAATGGCATCTTGTGCTTGAAGACGTTTAGAAAATGTTCATCCCACTCAACAAGGCGTTGTTTGAAACACCTTTTCTCTCTGTTTCCTGAATAAGAGCGCAGCTCTTTTCCTCTGAGGACCTCGGCGTGTGGGCTGATCCTTGTTCTCGCCAGGTGGCGATGGCCAATCCGTCACCCCTTTTGTTTTCTGTCTGTGCAGAGGCAGGAGGTAAGAAGCTGCGGAGCACGGTGCAGAGGAGCACGGAAACAGGCCTGGCCGTGGAGATGAGGAACTGGATGACCCGCCAGGCGAGCCGGGAGTCCACCGACGGCAGCATGAACAGCTACAGCTCCGAAGGAAAGTGAGTGAGGCCACCTGCGACGCGCAGCCCTCCGGGCCCCACTCTCTCTGTGGTCACAAAAACTGCCTCCCACACTGCAGCGCCATCTTGGTTTTTCACTGATTTGCTGTGGAGGGAACGTGGCTCACCTGCCACGGAGAAATGTGGCATCCTTGGCTTTTTATACCGGGGACCTAGGTCTGGGGATAAAATGTTGGGCTTTAATGGCAAGATGCTAAAATGGGACTTTCACAATGCATGCGATTGAAAATCTGCCCTAGCTTGAAACAATACACCTAAACGCACAAAAATAATCAGCACTCATGCCACTGCTGTGTGAACAATGCTGATTTTAAAAATCTTTGCTCTGAGACTCATTACTGCAAAGTACAGAACACTGCTGGGTACCTAGTTCCATGCAGTAGCAAACAGCACAAAGGTAATAGCCGAATGCCACAGCTTGGGAGCCTTTCTTGTACGTAGTTACCACGCAGCTTCCCCTTGAGTTGGCTGCACCTGAGATACTGTGGAAGCATTTATGAAGATTGTGTAGCCTTGTCACCAACAATCTAACAGTAATTAGCAACTGCAGATCAGCAGATGGGTGCATAAGTGACATTAATAGAGGAAAGTGGGGGGTACTGACTTCACTCTGTCATCCCCACGGAAGCATCAGCTGTTTAGACAACACACATGGGCCAGTTCACCGGTGTGAGGCCATAGGCAGTGCTGGCAGAATATTCATGATATGTCCTATGGACCATTTATCTAGCACGATTCTATAAATAGAAGAGCTGTATATGGCTTCTCTGCATTTATAAATAAGGTTATGTGGGATACTTATGGAAACATCACAATGTTTGGATTAACTGTGTATTTGGGGACTAAGTTTGAGGGAAGACAAGATTCGATGTGAATCAAGGATGCCTTAAAAGAGAGGGAGATTCGAGTACAAAGTCAATGTGCACTGAGCACTCGTCTTTGCAAAGCACCATGTTAGATAGATACGTTAGGGGTATCAAAAGTTTACGCTGCCACCCCTCACTTCAGATGTTTATAGTCTTATTGGAGAAATGGATGAATACTCCTAAATTCATTCAACAAACAGAACTTAGAACTCCTAGAGTTCTGGGCACTGTGCTATGAGTTGAGGATATAAGCCATACAAGGAAGCCAAAATCAGTGGGTGGTTAAGACCTTGGACTTTAGAATCATATAGGCTTAAGTTCTCATCTGTTTTTTGGCACTATAGAAACTTGGGTGAGTTTCTAGGCTTCATTTTAATTAATTGATTGAGCTTAACAATTATTCATTAAGTGCTTACAATGCCCCAGGCACAGTTCTAGGTGCTGGAGATGTATCAATGAACAAAATAGAAACCTATAGTATAGTAGACAAGATAGCCATTAAAGAGGAAAAACTATTAAAATATGTAGTAGAGCCCTAACCGGTTTGGCTCAGTGGATAGAGCGTCGGCCTGCGGATTGAGAGGTCCCAGGTTCGATTCCGGTCAAGGGCATGTACCTTGGTTGCGGGCACATCCCCAGTAAGGGGTGTGCAGGAGGCAGCTGATGTTTCTCTCTCATCAATGTTTCTAACTCTCTATCCCTCTCCCTTCCTCTCTGTAAAAAATCAATAAAATATATTTTTTTAAAAATATGTAGTAGATTAGATGGTCTAAGTTTTAAGGTGAAAAACAAAGAAAGGAAGGGAGATGATACAGGGTATGTGTAAAGTTTTATGTAGAGTAGACAGGGAAAAGGACACATCTAAGTAAAGATCTGAAGGACATTAGTGAATACATGGATATCTGAGGGAGGAACATTCTATGCTGAAGGGGTGCTGGGCCCTGAGGCAGGAGCTTGGCAGGCGTCAGCAGTGGAGGGCAGCACTGGAGTAGGGCAGAGGTGGTAACAGACTAGGAATTGAGACGTGGCGAGCAGGGGTGGACAGTTTGTGTAGTCTGTACACCTCATTGTAAGGACTTTGCTTTTACTCTGAGGGATGAGAAGTCAATGGAGGGTTCTGAGCAGACCTCACTCTGCCTGCTGTGGGGGTGGCGAGCAAAGGTGGCAACAGGGAGGTCCCTCAGAAGGTTGTTGCAGTCATGCAGAAGCTGGAAATGAGGGCTTGGGCCACAGTGGTAGCATTATTGGGGTCAGATTCTAGATGTATTTTGATAGTAGAGCCAGTAATATTGATGCATGTGATATGACATGAGAAAAAGAGAGTGTCTTAGTTTGCTAGGGCTGCCATAACACAATACCACAGACTGGGTGGCTTAAACAACAGAAATATATTTTCTCATAATTCTGGAGGCTGGAAATCCAAGATCAAGGTGTGAGCAGGGTTGATTTCTCCTGAGGCCCCTCTCCTTGCCTCGCCGTTGGCCTCCTTCTCACTGAGTCCTCACGCGGTCTTCTCTCTGTGGGTGCATGTCCCTGCTGACTCTTCCTCTCCTTAGAAAGACACCAATCCTATTAGATTAAGGCCCCACCCTTGTGACCTCACTTAACCTTAATTAGCTCTTTAAAGGCCGTGTCTCCCAATAGTCATACTGGGGATTAAGGCTTCAGTACATGAATTTCCCAGAGGGAGAGGGAGGGGGAAACAGTTCAATATATAACAAAGAGCAAAGACATCTCCAGGATTAATTGAAAGGGTAAAGTTGGGGGTTCAGATGGGGACCCTCTGAGGGGAACAGAGTTTGTGTTTTTTGTTTGCTTGGGGTTTGGGATAAGTTATATTTCATTGCCTATTAGCCATCCAAGCAGATATGTTGACAAAGCAGTTGGAATACAGGTCTGCGGCCCAAGGGAGAGTCCCAAGCTGGAGATGCCATTCTAGGCAACATCAGTATAGAATTCAGTGGTTCTCAACCTTCTGGCCCTTTAAATACAGTTCCCCATGTTGTGACCCAACCATAAAATTATTTTCGTTGCTACTTCATAACTAATGTTGCTACTGTTATGAATCGTAATGTAAATATCTGATATGCAGGATGGTCTTAGGCGACCCCTGTGAAAGGGTCGTTCGACCGCCAAAGGGGTCGCGACCCACAGGTTGAGAACCGCTAGTATAGATGGTGTTTAAAACCATGAGACTGGACGAGGTTACCACGGGAATGAGGGCGTGGAAATGATAAGCGGTCAAAGGATCAAGCTCCCAATATTTAGGCAGAGCTAGCAAAGAAGACTGCGGTGAAGTGGCCAAAAAGTAAAACCAGGACTAGAGTCTGGGAAACAAAGTGGAAAACGGGTTTCAAGGAAGAAACAGGCATCCATTGTGTCAAATGACGCTAAGTTAAATCATACTAATTAGTACAGAGTATTAGCGGTTCAATTTACCCCTGCGGCTACTAGGTAACCTTGATCAGAGACATTTTAGTGGAGAAGATAAAGCAAGGAAGAGAGCAAGGAAAAACGTAGTAGAGTTTCAAGGGAGAGTGAGAGGAAAGACATTGAAGACAGCACACAGAGACAACTCTTTCGAGGAGTTTCAGGAGAGAAATGGGGTGGTAGCTGGAGAGCAAGTGGGGTTAGTGGAGGGAATTTTTTTTAAGGTGGAAGAAATAATGGTATGTTTGTGTGCTGGTGGGAGTGATACGAAAAAGTTTCTTCATCTATAAAGTGGGTTAAATAATGGAATCTATCTCCTAGGGCAGCTAAGATGATCAAATATGATAATGCCGGTCACGGAGTAAGTGTTCAATATGTCCTGAGTGCTATTAATAGAAACCATAGTCCATGTCCTCCAGACAAGGAAGAGAAAGACACATACTCGGAAGCCTGCAGTCCAGTGTGACCAGTGCTCCTGGTGACACACATGGGCCGCTAGAGAATAAGTAGGGAGGACCATGGGATCCAATCAATGCAAGTGGCCAAGCAGTGGTTCCCACAATTCCTACAGGAAGGGGCTACCGGGAAACCTGGGCTGGCTGATTGGAAACAGAGGTTGAGGGTTTAATCCCATGTGTTATTCTGCTTTTAGTCTGATCTTCCCTGGTGTCCGCTTGGCCTCTGACAGCCAGTTCAGCGATTTTCTGGATGGCCTTGGCCCTGCCCAGCTAGTGGGGCGCCAGACTCTGGCTACACCTGCAATGGGTAAGGATTTCTGTCGCATGATTCTGTTGTTGTTCTTTTAGATTGTGGAGAATCACATTCTTTCATTTCCTGGGATTCTTAACAGTATTATCAGCAGGAATAAGTATTTTATATTTTAGCAATTTAAAAAAAATCTTCAACTAATTTTTTCCCCATTTCATTTATATGCTTTTTAAAGTGAGATGCTATTCATAAAATTTTGAATCTATATGAATTTAGGAAAGTAAATGGGAAATGATGAAATGATGTTAAGCTAAGGCCTTTGGATAGCACTTTTCTGACTGCATTTGTGTATTAAGTTCTGCTTGTTTCTCCCTCACATACAACCAGGTGACATTCAGGTGGGAATGATGGACAAAAAGGGACAGTTGGAGGTGGAAATCATCCGGGCCCGTGGCCTTGTAGTCAAACCAGGTTCCAAGACACTGCCAGGTAAAAGCAGAAGAGATTCTTCTATTATTGCTCACAATCCACATCCTGCAATTCGGAGACTTTGTTTTTTATTAGCTGCTGAAAACTTTGTTTTCAGGTCATCGAGGATTCTAACATGAGTCAGTTATCTGTAGTAGTTTGTGTGTGTGTGTTCTGAGTGAGCACCAGTGAGGGAGGTCTGGTAGGGGTAATAGATGTTGTTAGATAAGTGCGTACGTGTGTAGTAGAAACCACTGCACAATAAAAACTACCACACAGATCGTTCACTTTGTACAGCATGTCCATTACTAATTCTTTTTCTCATTAGCTGGTGTTTTGTGTTATTCTTCGATTTATCTGGAGCTTCAAAATTTTCCTCGGGAACCCTTAGGTCCTGGAATTAGAATAAAAACAGATACAGGCCCCAAAGTAGCATAAGCCTGTTTATGCAGGTCATTCTCATGATAAGACTGACTTCCTGTAGTGTATAAAGGAAACAAGGCATCGTGATCAATTTTCACGATGCCACATATTTCGTACTGAAGGCGTGCATGTACTGAGTTGCTTGTAGCATGGGCAGTGCCTCAGACTCCTGCACTGTGCAGGGATGTGTGTCCGGATCTGATGACAGAACAGCTACTGAGGATTCTGAAACGAAGTTTCTCACCTCAGCACCTCCACGGGCTGGTGGTGATTTTGAATCTCTTAACTTTGCCACCCCTGCAGAAATTCTAAGTTATAACGTAGATGACCTGCTGTCCAGCCTTGCGGTGGTGACTGAGGCAGGTGTATTTAGACAGCTCTTGGAGCGAGTCGACCCACTCCCTTGGACAGATAAGATCATTTCTACACGCATGAAAATGCTTTCATGAAGAGCCTGTCAGATAAATCTCAAGCTACGGAATTCAGAATTCGTTTCCTCTTCCCAGCTAATTGGACATATTATACAAAACCTCAGCCTCGTCGTGTGCCCACACCACCATGAATAAACAAACTCTTTGTGTTTATTAAACAAATTTACTCTCCAAATAAAAACCCCCTTGAGTGATAACTAAGTGATTCATGGGGATGGGTGAATAAAACAATATAGATTAAAGCATGTCTGATTAGATTGAAGTGTTGACAAATGAAAGAGTAAGAGGTCTCCCTTGAATACTGGTAGGGACTAGAAGCATTTGACCTTAGTTAATGCAAATCTATGATGGCAAATTAGTAATCATTTCAGAGGCTGTCGACATTGCCTAAAACTGCCTGAATAGCTAGCTGATAGTTACCTTTTGTCTCCCTAACGTGGAAAGGCCGGTGACTGTGGGTTGCCAGCTCTTTCTGACAAGGTTAACCTGTTGCAGATGTCACCCATGAGTTGGGTATTTCATAACCACAGCGCATCACTTCACTCTCCTCTGTCTTTTCTTCCCCAAGCACCATACGTAAAGGTGTATCTACTGGATAATGGAGTCTGCGTAGCCAAAAAGAAAACAAAAGTGGCACGAAAAACGCTGGAACCCCTATACCAGCAGCTGTTATCTTTCGAAGAAAGTCCCCAAGGAAAGGTTTTACAGGTATTTATTGAATTGTTAATCCCTTACCTAGGAACGCGCTTTCATGGAGTCAGACCTTGTCGCCAGCATCCTTACTTACCGCGTGCTCTTCTGTTCCTCACCGCTGAAATTCTTGGGAAACTTCAAAGCAGTGGCCCGTGCTATAAAGCTACAGACACTGTTGTTTCCTTTAAAGTGAAGTGTAGACTAGCCAACCCCATTACATGTGAACTCCAACCTCCCTGGACTAATTATGGTCTTCACACTTCATAGAGTTCCCCTAATACACCTTTGGATTCTAGTAGTGAAAGACAGCGATCCCAGTAGTCAATACAACTATTTAACGTGATGTTTGATACCATCACTGAATGTATTTTAGTTTACAAGTTTTTACACACATGATTGTACTAACATTATTCTCCTTTTTATTTTGCCAACAGATCATTGTCTGGGGAGATTATGGCCGCATGGATCACAAATCTTTCATGGGAGTGGCCCAGATACTTTTAGATGAACTGGAGCTGTCCAACATGGTGATTGGATGGTTCAAACTTTTCCCCACTTCCTCCCTCGTAGATCCAACGTTGGCCCCTCTGACAAGAAGAGCATCCCAGTCATCTCTGGAAAGTTCAACGGGACCTTCTTACTCTCGTTCATAGCAGCTGTAAAACTGTTGTCATAGCAACCAGCGTTACAAAAAAAAAATCACAGGTCGCTAACCCTGGTAACACTGCATGCTTAATGTTGTGTCTTCTGAGCCTGTTTCTAGGGATACAAAGCGATCCTGTGTTCTCAGAGGAAGTCGCACACATTGTGCCCTAAAGAAGGCCCTCCGGTGAGAGAGCAGCGCGGTGAAGAACTGTCAGGTTTGGAGTTCAGTAACACTCAAATTTTGGTCCAATCTGAAGCCATGGATTAATCTCAAAGAATCAGTCAGTCTCATGCAACAAAAGCCCTTTTCAATGGCACCTTTATCTTTTTACCGTTCCTTTTTCTTCATTTCTCTGACCCCCAAAGCCCTGCTATGCCACAGAAATGGAGTGAGCGATACAGCCACTAAGCCATGTGATAAGTCAAGGAGTGAAGTCTAGGAAGCATCAGGTGAAAAGCAGGAGACCAGAGCAGTGGTCCGAGGCAGAGCGTCAGCCCTCCCCGGGCAGCGGCCAGGCCAGCGTGCACCGGGGCAGACCTCGGAGCCCCAGCAGCCCTCACTCCCTCACGCCAAGATGTGTTGGACTGTGGGAAACAAAATTCTGTGGCTACACTGTACTGAATGAAATCAAAGAAACCTTTCTGCATGGACACAGATTAGCTGAATACTTAAGTTATTTTCTTGGGGCTGCAACTTGCAAAAAAAAACACCAAACAAACAAAAAAAAGAATAAAACTCAGCCATTTTCAACAATTTATATTATTTTTAAAAATAAATTTCACTAGTGCATGGTTTTAAAAGGGGGCAAGAATGCAACAGGGTGATACAAAGACACACCATGTTTATTATTTAATCATAGTCTGTGTTTTGGCAGACATTACAAAAGAAAATACTTTCTAGAAGTTCCTTCAAATTCTCTTTGTGACAAATAAGTGAATATTCCATTTATTTCCATGTTAAATATACATATCTAATGAAGTTCAATATGTGCAAATTGTTCACATCTTTCTCCTTACTTTTCTTCTCCTCCCTCTTTTAATCTTTTATTTTCTTTCTCTCTACCAGAGTGAACTTTATTCTAAACAATTACCAGTTTTTGACCTGATACTCTCTTGTACCCCAGGTTTGATTCAGAGCCGTTGATGCTTCTGAATTTATGAATTTCTCAAGGGGAAAAAATTTAAGAGCTTTCTGTATTTCAAGCATGTTGGAAAGGATTTTGCAACATGACTTGGGAGTGCACTAAAGTAAGTCAGCATGTATTTGATAAGGAAGATAGTTGAACTTTTGCAATGTGTTGTCCAGTGAGTGCATGGTAATTTTATTTTCGCCTTCCAAGTTTAGTTTACAGGAAAATTCTAAAATCATGTGGCCATTGTAATGTCCAATGAATTTGTTTTTAGCACCAGCATTATTCATACAGGGGTTAAAGTATTATTTCTACAAGGTCTTGGGTTTCGCTTTTTAATTAATTAAAGGAATTTTCTTTATCCAGTTTCCATTTGCTATGTGAATAGAAACACTGCTAAAACTTTGGGGCCCTGGAACACAGGGCTGTTTATTAATTCATTTTTTTCTGTAGTAAAAATTCAATTTTTCACAAATTGTATTTCTAAATAAATAGAGTAAACATGAATTTGCAATAAATAATTTTAAAGCTCCAATTTTTAGATGACTCAAAGGCAGTCGTTCTGCCTATTCATAGTTCTTTGATGCCATCACCAAAAGTCCACACACAAATCCCAAGTCAGACCCCTGTCTTTGATTTTACAGACAGTTATTGCCATTGGGTGGTGCTACGAGGTCAGATTTCTCTTAAAGGCTCCCCCCCCCCCCCATGGGGGGAGCGGAAAAGTCGCTGGTTAACGTAATAAACCACCCGGACTTCCTGTTTCTTTATGTACACTCTGTAACACATAGGTTGATTTAATCTCTTGCAATGACTATTGAAATCCACATCCATGTCATTTCTTTAAGGCCATGCACAAAAATTGCTTTTTTTTTTTCCTTTCTCTCTTTTTAAATTGAGTGGTGACCATTTAAAACTATCATGCTTGCTATGGTGCAAAAGTTAAAATGAGTATCACTAAAAATGCCTTCTCTTTATGTGGTGCGATATGAAATAACACCGAGATTGTGTCTTGGCATTCTGAGATCTGTGATGGCCCCGGGCAGAGCCGTTCAGAGAATGAGTAAAACTTGACCGAAGTAATCTAGACTCGTGTGTACCAGCAACAATTGGTTCCATAGACCTACAGAGTCTATCCTCTCCCTTAGAATAAACGTTTACCATTCCCCTGACACTAAGACGCGGTCACATAATCTTTTGTGTATATTCCTATATAAATTCTTTCTAATTTTAATAAGAAGGACATGACTGTATGGAATATTTGTACATACGTGTCATTGTGCAGTATTTATTTAAAAGTTGGTGTATTTTTTTTTAATTTTCACATGTCTGCACCTCGACTTGTGGTTTAGTCATGTAAATAGCACTATTCCGGTGACCATTGCTGCCCTGTACATAGTATGTTTTAAAACTAAAGGGAATTCCAGTTGGAAAATAAAAAAAAAAAGGGCAGATTAGTCCTGTAAAGAACACCAACTAATGTAAATCAAACTCATTCTGGTGATGGTATTTAACACTTTAAATAAAACATTTTTCTTTACAGACTTTGTATGCATGACTTTCTCTGGTTTCTCTTCTCCTGACACCCCACCTCCCCACCCCCACCCCAAGCTGGCTGCAGCTCATTCCTTGGACCCCTGTGGTTTAGAGACAGCGAAAGGATCTTTCCTCCCTCTACCTACCAAGCAGACTGCTGGTCTTAGCAGACGGCCCTCCGGAGAGCAGTTCTTTAAAGTGCCCGAGGATTTCTGCTCGCGTCATTAAAAGCTGCTGATTTTAAAAACGGTTGTTGCTCTGGATTGGGGTGCTTTCTGGTTAGATGCCTCAGCAGCTCGCAGGCTGTGAGTGGAATGGGTGGGGTTTCTGAGTCAGTGTGGCCTCCACGGATCGCAGGGTTACAGAGAGTCACCCGCAGGCTCTGCTGTCCTCGGGTGACAACGGCGAGGGTGACCGTTGGCTTTACAGTCTGTGTTCCACTGATGTGTCTGTCCAGCTTGGTGGGGTGGGGTGCATTTTCAGTTCAGGGCACAAGTGTGGTAACCTGACGTATGACAGCCTGTCCAGAGACCGGCTTCTCTCGTATGAGCATGAATGACAAGAGATTCTCTCCATAAACCACCAGGGCAGTTGCGTAAACCCGGAGTAGGAACCTCAGCAGAGTTCCAGGGGTGTCCTTCCTGGTTCCAAATTTAAGAGCTGGTTTGATTAGTTAGAAATCAGCTGAAATCTAAACCTAGTTCTCTCTTCACTCTTGAAAATAGTCATTTCTTCCATTTCCAAGGACTCATTTCCAACCCGGTCCCCCATACCTATCCCATATTCTTTCATTGCTCACCAAGCACCTCCCACTCTAGCGAGCTCTTTCTCTGCTGTTCCTACACTCCTATTATAGTAATACCCTTGCCTTATAAGCCATCTCCTGAGAGCCCTTCCGCTTCCTCAACGTAATCCATGTTAGTCCCTTCCTGCAACTCCCTGCTCAGCACTGAGGTCTTAGCAGGTCCTGACCAGGCCTAATACTATGGCTGCCACATCTTCATTTCCCCGGGAACTCCACATGCCCGGGCTCCACAGCAACAGTAAGGACATGCTGGTCACTCTTAGGGGCTGTGACCCAACTGGTTAAAAATACCAAAGCTGTCTGCCTGGACTGACCCAACCACTGTGCACATATAAGTCATGTTCTTCACTTGTTTGTCTCTCCTCAGCCCACGATGCCCTCAACATCCTGTGGGCATTCATGGACTGAATAAACCAATTCACGCACACGCCTTAGCTTTGTGAAATGTGTATTGAGAAGCAGCAATATATGAGGAAATTAAGAACAACTAACGGTGCCACTCAAAGTCTCCATGCGGCTTGACTCAAATCAATCTCTCCGGCATTTCTCTCTCTGGGAAATGAGCCTAAATTAGATAACTCTTCTATCAAATCAAAACTTTGGCTAACATGGAAGCTCTATCAAGGAAGGGACCATATCTTTTTTTCTTCCCCTTTTGTATCCTCAGTGCCAAGAACAATGCTTGGACACACAGGCGCTCAGTAAACATCTGCCCAATTAATGAATATCTAGTCCCTGCTATTTTTGTGACAGTGTTCTAGGCATTGTAGTGAATAGAACAAGCATAGCCCTGTCCTCCTGGGGTTTTGATTCTACTAAAGAAGACACACATTGGGTAAAAAAAAAAGTACTGAGAGGAGTTAGCTTGACACGCAGGCAGATAGGACAGGGGTACAGTGAAAAACAAAGGCAGGTGGAACATGAGCAGAGGCAGACACGGCAGTTTGAGCCAGCCTCATTGCAGGAACCATGCAGAAATAATAGAATGTTTTTGGACTCGGAGCGGGAGGCTTGTGAAACTAGGGAGGGTCTGCAGCAATAAGGTGAACTGAGGCATAAGAACAGGGAAAGTTCAGGTCCGTTGCTGGGCAAGAACAATTGAGGGAATCAATCAGGTGGCGACACAGGTACATATAGAACAGGCTTATAGCAAATATATACCCCTAGACTACAAGGCTTCAATGGGAAACTCATTATTTGGAACCCTCCTCATGCAGGGAGTCAATCTCCTTGTAATAAATTTTCTATGCTTTTGTTTAAATCTTCTGGTCCACGGTGCTCATTCTTCGGCTTTAAGAGACATGACCCCAGGGAAAAAACTTGGCTCCCCCTTATGGTTATCAGTACAATATGATAGCTTTCCAAAAGGGAGGCTCCCAGGATGCTATGGGAGCATACAATAAGTGTTTTAACCAAGTCAAGAGGATCAAGGATGTGAAAAAATGAACAAGAGTTAAATAGAAGGAGGTGACACCAATGGGGGATGGGAGTGAGGTAAAGAGTATTCCAGTCCGAGAGAACAGCAGGTAAGAAATTTGAAGGAAGGGAACTGTGACTACCACTTTTATTACCGTAAAGAGTGTCTAAAGCAATAGCATTCGAAGTACAAATGAATTAATGAATGAATGAATATGTGAATACAAATTTCTGCAACCTGGGGTATTTCTAAATCATTGAGAATTTCATTGAGAAACTAGTTTTAATTTAAACTTGATGTGAGACCTATTTGTAAAGGGCTAACCTATATAATTATATTTTAAGTGACTCTCAGAATGCTATTCAGTCCTTAATTCCATTCGATTGTTAGGACCCTTTGAACATAGGGACCATGGCCTGTAGTACCTAGCTCAGTGGAATGAATGAATGAATGAATATGTGAATACAAATTTCTGCAGCCTGGGCTATTTCTAAATCATTGAGAATTTCATTGAGAAGCTAGTTTTAATTTAAACTTGATGTGAGACCTATTTGTAAAGGGCTAACCTATATAATTATATTTTAAGTGACTCTCAGAATGCTATTCAGTCCTTAATTCCATTCGATTGTTAGGACCCTTTGAACATAGGGACCATGGCCTGTAGTACCTAGCTCAGTGCTGAGCACATGATAGATGCCAAACACACACTCATCCTTAACAGTGAGCATCCCCTTCAGATAGTCTCAGAAAAGTTACTGTTGTCAACATGGAGACTCCTGAACCCTAAAGTTTATGTTCATAGTTTGCATATGGTTGAGTCAAAAAGACTTTAAACCTGTGGTGTTCTCAATGCTTTTTGAGTACCAGCCTTCTGTCATTTTCCTTCAGGGCAGTAGACCATTTTATTTAATACGCATCCTTTTCTGATCCATCCATATTGCTCCCATGAGACTTGCCATTGTCTAATGAGTCCCATTCTCCTGGCTGCAACTGATGGTGTAGAAGCTGCAGGCTCTTAAACTGGGTCAACCTGTACCCTTGACTGAGAAGATTTATTTGTTTGTTTTGCCTTGATACCAAAGATACCATCTCTACTGGCAGAAATGATTAGGGGGAAAAAGGACAGGAACTCCCAGTGGCTATGTTTTCTGATATCTGATGGAAGTTGGATTAAGATAAGAGAGAAGAAAGTCAACAAGGCCAAGTACAGATAAGAACTGGAGAGACCTTTAGATTTCGTGATCCTGGTTCCATTGTGACAGAATCAGCTGCATCCTTGCTCTTCCAAGAGAAACCACACATTCTAGCTATAATGAGTTGGGTTCTTGCTACTTGCAGTTATGAGTCCTAGTTAATACATTTGGCCAAGGACAGATCTTAAAAGAGTTGCTGAGGCTACGTAGGACAATCGCATAATATGAAGAGAAACCCTAAGAGGTGGCCATCTAACCTCTACGTGGCAAGTGGTTGGAGAAATAGACTCTGCAATATAGCCCGTTCTAAAGTCTCTAAAAGTTAGACGCTTCCTAAAGCCGAGCTTAAATCTTCCTTCCCGAACTGTACACTTCCAGGGACTAGCACTACCTTCTAGAATGTATAACATAGGGCTGATCCCTCTTCCACATGAGTCCTCCAAATATTGTCAGTGAGCTTATTTCCCCCAACTTTTAGAAAGCAGCATAGCAAATTGGCTGAAAGTGCCTGTTCTACATAAGAAAGTCTGAGTGGAAATATATGCTCTCTCATTTAATAGCTATGTAACCCTGAGTGAACCATTTATCCTGTTTTATCAACTATAAAATGGGAAAGCAGGAAAACAATGCTACCAACCTCACCAGGCTAAGAGGATTAGATGATATAACATAGATAATGGACTATTCTAGACATATATAAATACTCAATAAATATTAGCTATTGCTGTAGTGGTAGTAAGTAATTGTTTCCAACACTATTTATTCTTCTCTTTCCCAGGCACTTCTAATACCTTCAACCATTTGTCACTTAACTAGAAATCTTGCTTCTCTGTATATTCTCTCCAGAAGTAAGCAAATGACTCCAGCTGGGTACTGGCCCAAGAAGAATACTATGGCCTCTACTTCTATAAGCACAACCCATAATTCTGCTGCCTTTTTCTGTAACCACCTCACATAGTTCCTTCAGACTGGGCTGGAGGTTGACCAGATCTCCAGGACCCTTCTTTCGTGTACAGCTGCCTCATTCTGTCCTTATGGAATTTTGTTTTTAGCCAAGGACAGATATAAAAGTGAATTCTTGCTAAATTTTTTCCTTATTGTTTTTTTCAAATATTCCAGCCTGCCCAAATCATTATGACTGTCCTAACGCTAGCATAAACTCTGAATTAAGACATATCAGATATATTAGCTTTCACTGCCAGCTCTGTGTCACCTACAAATCTGATAAAGCTATTTCCTCTACTTTCATACATATCTGTAGTGAGATGTGGACTAAAATAGGCTCAAGATCAAACCCTCTACTGGTGCTATTAATTAATAGCCATAGTAGTTATTGTCATGTAATACATTATAGTTTACAAAATGATCTTAATGTACATGATCTAACTTAATCCTTATGACTACCTTATGAGGTAAGTAGTATAGTTATCTTTATTTTGCAGATAAGAAAACTGAAAAGTGGCATATCCAGATGCAAACCTGGAGCCTGACAACAAGTTATTTAATCAATTGTGAAACCTCTTCACCTTACCATCCTCCACCACACATTTCCCCACTTCCTCAGGGAATTCATTAGGGCCTTTCTCAAATGACTTGCTGAAATATAGATCTATCGCCTTTATATTTTCCTCCTATTGCAATCTAGGTGCTAACAAAGCATGGGGGTGAAGTGGGGGGCGAGGTGGGGGGGAAGGGGCTTGCCAGTTATAGTAATACCTACTTTTCTGAGTTATTATGGGATTTGGTTAGAACAGGGATATGGGCTTGGCATAAAGTGGGTACTCACTAATGACAGTTCTTTTGCTTATCTTTCGTTTGTTTATTTTGCCATTTCCAGTTGAAGATTCTTCTCTCAGTTGCAGACAAGAGAAGCAAAGGAGAATTAGGAAATTCGTTCGCATTTTTTCCACTGTTACCTGTGAGCAGTGGGTCTGCCATTTCTCTGACAGCTCCTTGGCCCCCAAAAAGTGAAAAGGGACATTTTTATTACCTTCAGCATTTCCCAGCCTCACTCTCACTGTATTCTAACCTTCAGCCTCCTGCCATTCCTCCTACAGGTATACGCACTGGTTCTGTTTGTCCTCACTCCGGGCCTCCTCCTTGGCGCATCAGTGAGACCTCTCTGTCATCAGACTGTTTTTAGCTATATATTTGTTTTATATATTTCTGTTTTGCCTGTCTTCCCCTTGTTTCTCAGTGGAATACTAGAATAATTTTGCCCTAGATTTTTGCCTCTTTGGCCATTACTGCCTCCTGCCAGACTCACCCTTACATCCTCTGAATTTTTCAATACCTCAGTTGAAAACTTCAGGACACGTCTGATAATGACCAGTATCTTCTTTTCTCGCCGTCACGACTATATAATGAAATGGTGACTTAATCCCAAGAGGGTAAGTGACTAACTTCTCTATCACAAATCAATTTGGCTTTTTATTGATTTAAGACAGGAAAGGACAGGGAGAGAGAGAAACATCAATGAGGAGAGAAAATCATTGATTGGCTGCCTCCTGCACGCCCCCTACTGGGGATTGAGCCCGCAATCTGTGCATGTGCCTAGACAGGGAATCCAACTGTAACCTCCTGGTTCATAGGGCAATGTTCAACCACTGAGCCACACAGGCCCAGCTCACACCAGTTTTTAGGGGTTTTTTTGGGGGGAGGTGGATGGTCAGAATTTTTTTTTTTTTTTTAAGAATTATACCCTATTGGCTGATTCCTGGCTCTGCCACTTACTCAATATTCAGTCTTGACAATGTGACTTATATTCTCTGAGTCTCACTACCACAGCTGCAAAACGAGAATGGCAAACCGCCCACTGCCTTGTGTTGTCATAGGGATGAAATGAAATAATGTGTATAGAACGTACAGCACCATGAGTAGCATGAAATAAGTGTTCACAAATGCCAACAGGTATGACCCAAGTAATTGATTAGAATGCCTGGAAAACCATTTTTCTTTGCTGGTCTGTCTCATTGAGGGAACAAATAGTTCCCTCTGAACATTCAGGGCCACAGCCGGGCACCAGCTGCTGGGTTTGGAGGTAGTTCTGCTGAGCCCCCTCCGAGCAGACCTTGTCTGATCTTCCCTGGAGATGAATGTGCCCCCGATGGACTCAGCAGGCCCCTGTCAGGGCTGCATGAGAGAAAGGCCCCAGGGAGCAATCCCAAGCAGCCAGGCCGCTCAGGGCCTTCTCAGAAGGAAGCAGCTGGGCAGACAGAACCGGGCAGCCGTCCAAAAGATAGGACCTTAGAAATACCCTGGGAGAGTTCACTCGCCTCGGCTTGTGCTGTGCGTCCTGAAGAGTGGGCGATGGGAGAGGAAGTGGCTGCTTCGAGAAGATAACACGGATGGGAGCAGGGTGACCTCAGGAGCGTGTGGGCAGATCCTTGAGTTCCTTATCACACAGCTTCTCTGCTTGTTCCCTGAGCAAGAACTAGGTCAGGCTCTTTGGTTCTCACCTCCAGAGTCTGGGCTTCCTCTGTCCCAG
>NW_005370223.1:7005097-7029411 GCF_000412655.1 Myotis brandtii
GGAGGGAGGACAACAGACTTCTTGGGACAACAGTCATATGCTGGGGGACTCGAACCCTGAACCACCGGCGACTGGGGCCCTACCTGGGAGTGATAAGCAGCTGTCAGACAGCCATAAGCCTTTCTTAGCAAATCTCAAGCTCTTGCTGGGGAAAGAAATTGAAAATTTATTTTTGATTTGTTGTAGCAAGGAACTGTATGTACTAACACCATGAAGCTTATATAAGCTGTTTGTGACACAGTAACAAAAAAACCAACCAAAAAAAAAAAAAACACCCCAATGCTTTCTTTGGTGGTGTGAGGGGCACGGTGGGGCTGATTCATAGTGAATGTTCTGAGTTCTGATGAGTTCTGAGCACCCAAAGCTGGCAATCCAGTCAACCTTTAGGTACAGATCTGGTGCCTAAAGACTACTAAAGAAATAACCCCAAATCACGAGTCAAAAATCTAGTCCTTCAGGGCTTTCTCAGAGAAAAGCAATAGGTCACAACAGAGCCTCAAGCCTTAGCCATCTAAGGTGCAGGCTCTCAAAGTATCAGGAATCATTTTACTTGAAAGTTAAGTACACGAGGCCTTCCTTCAACAGCCATCTCTAGATATTAGTAGACACATCTTATTTCTTGTCTACTGTCACAACAAATCACATTTTGACCCTCAGGTGTAATTGCTGTGGACTCTTCGTTCAAAGCTGGACCTCAAACCACGGTAGGAAAGGGGAACGAGGGGCCCTGGGGCAAGAGGGCTCAAAACATCCTCGCCCTTAACTAGAATGTGGTCTGTTTCCTCGCACCTGGCTCAGAGCCGGGCAGGAGAGTGGGGGATGTGAGCGAGCACCAGAAACAGAACGAGAACAGGAACCGCACGTGCAGGCTTCATAAAACAATGATATGCAGGGTCTTCCCAAAGGCTGAGCGCCTTGAATTGGAAGGGGGAGGGGGCTAAGGCTTTTAAGAGGACGCTCAGAAAAGACACTGCCACACCTATGGGCAGAGTTAAGTTTCATTATCATTCAGCTAAAATGTTTTATTATACCTTGCGATTGTAATTTGCATCCATGGGCTACTTAAAAGTGCACACATTCCAAATATTGGGACATTTTCTCGGTATCTTGTTGTTATTGATTTTTAACTTAATTCTACTTTGGCCAGAGAACAAATCTGCAAGATTTTGATCTTTTGATATTGGTTGGCTCATATTTTATTGTCCAGCATATTGCTTATCTTGGTGAACAATCCCAAAATGTTATAAAAGAATGTGCCTTCTGCAGTTGTTGGCTGTAAGGTTAGTGTTTGATAAATATCAATCAGATCAAGTCGGTGGAACTTATTGTTAAAATGTTCAACATCTTTATTGATTGCCTAGTTGTTCTATTGGTTACTAGGACAGAGGTAATACAACCTGCAACTACATGTGAGTGTCACTACTCCCTTTTGTTCTGTCTTTTTTTCCCCTTCATGTGTTCTGAACCTTTGTTATTAATTGTATAACACATGTGGTTGCTATATCTTCCTGATGCATTAAACTGTTTATCATTATGCCATACCCTTCTATCACTGATAATGTTCCCTGTCTGGAATTTTACTTTGTGTTGACATACTTATTCTGGATTTCTTATGCTTATTGTGTCTATTTACTCTTAAATTATTTGTATTAATTTATTTAAATTGTGTCTTCATTGCTTTTGGGCAACATATGGTTGGTTTTTGCTTTTTAATCTAGTTTGATAGTTTTTTCCTCTTAATTAAAATGTTTAATTCATTTTCATTTAGTACTACCATTTATCTAGTTGGGTTTAAGTGTACCATGCCAGTATTTATTTCCAAGTTATCCTATCTGTTTTTGTTTATGTTCTTTTTATTTTTTAAATATTCTATTTTAATTCCTCTCTTTGTTTTGCATTGATGTTTTTATGGTTGCTTCTAGAGATAGATTACAAATGAATCCTTAACTTATGATTGTTAACTTAAAGTTAATATTTTACTAGTTCACATAAAATGTAAGAACCTTATAATAGCAAAAGTCTATTTAGCCTGCCTATCTTAATTTCTATTGTTATTGTTTATTTTGTCTATATAAGTAATAAGACACCATAATGCAATGTATTATTTTGGCTTTAAATAATCCGTTGTCTTCAAAAAAAAATTTAAGAGAAGAAAAAAGCATTTATTTTATATTTTCCAATAATATGTACTATTTCTGGTTCTCTCATTCTATCTTTAGGCCCAACTTCATGTCTAGTGTCATTTCTTTTTAGCCTGAAGAATTTTCCTTAGCATTTCTTACAGCCTGCTGACAACAGGTTCTCTAGGTTTATGTTGTTCTGAAACCATCTTTACTTCACCCTAATATTTGAAGTATGTTTTAAAGGTGCCATTCCTGACCCCCGTTATTTATGATGAGAAGTCATCCATCACCCATACCCTGCTTTCCCTTTTTTGCAACTGAATAAGGATATGGGGCTGCCTTTAAGATTTTTCTGTTCATCTTTGGTTTTCAGCAGTTTGACTACATGGTACTTAGGTACAGTTCTCTTTGTATTTAAGTTACTATTAAGTTGCTGGTGGATTCTCTTGGTCCTGTCAGGTTTGTTTCATTCACTGTTAGGGCAGGTCTATTTCAGTTTTGACATTAGTCTTAGAGCATGGCTTTTGTTCCTAAGGCGTGGTCTTCTGGAGTCCTAACTGGAAGTGTAAAGTACTCAGTGAGGTGTCTCTACTCTGGCTAGAATTCCAACATCTCCCAGCATCATCTTTCACTCACATCCTCAAATCTGGGTCTAGCCCTTTCACACATAGCCTAGCCCTCAGCCAAGGACTTGAAGTAAATTCTCATGCTGACTTCTGAGGTCACCTCTCTCTATAGGCCCCTTTTCTCAGGCACTCTGGCCCACAAATTCCAGCTGCTTCAGCAGCCCAGAACCCCCTGATTCCTTAGCTCGGCAGGATGTCCACTCTACTTCTCTAAATCCTCCTTGTACCCCTAGAGGCAACCACTATCTTGTATTTATGTTTATCATTTTTATGTATGTCTTTATACCTTTCCTATTCATGCACATATTCTCAAACAGGAGAATGGTAAGTAACCAAAGTACTTAAATCTTAGAATAGACAGATGCTTTGGAGAAAGTATAGAAGTTGTAATAGAAAGAAAGATTCTAAAGTCAGGAAGATTAATTAGAAGGTTGTTGAAATGGTCCATGTGAATGTTGGTAAAGCGAGGGTGAGGGCAAGGGGAATTGACAAGGAGACTCAAAAGCCATTTGTAAGGAAGACATATCCCTTTAGATTTGACTTAGAGCTTGTATTTAAAATGTATTTATTGGTATTATTCAAATATTTAGAAATATAGGTTCCCATAATATGTCCTGTGCGCCGTGCTGAGCTCTGTAGATGTGATGGTTAGAAAAGAAAAAAAAAGAAGAAGAAAACAAACAAAACATAACAAAAAAACAACATGTTTCTGCCTATATGGATTGCTTTGCTATGCCCAAGTACCTTCTGAAGGGACAAATCTACACAGCTGTTTTTTCAGTCTGACAATCAGGAGGCACACGTCGGTATGGCTGTGCCAGACCGTATAGTCGGTGCCCATCCTAATTGGCAACATCTCATTCTAAGCAGTTGGTTCCCCATTCTGATTGTTTGATGTCTGTGTTGTACCAGTTGTTAAATAACTACTGGACTATCACTACAAATGACCAATAATATGCCACCCAAAATATAAGCTAGATCTATCATACTCTGTTCTCAAGAGAAAAACATTGAAAGAATAGCCCTGCAACTCAAAATTATGGAGGATCAGAAACAATATTAAACAAGAAAGCTCATTGGCAGCAGGATAAAAAAAAGCAGACACAAACCAATGTAATTGCATCACAACCCTGGTGTAGTGTTAAAGCTCTGCCCGGATGCTTTAACAAATTTTGAATTTATAACCGCCCCTCAGCTACAGGCTGTGTATCCAATTTTTATATCTTGTCTTCTAGGATATCCAGAAATTCCCCTAATCACTTCATGTGATTCCTGATAATAATTGCCCCCTTGTTTAAGCTACCTTGAGTGGGTCTCTGATTATTTAACCAAAGAGACAAACTAAAACTGTAACATAATCTGTAATTCAGAATATGTATTAAACCATGACACCAGCCCTTTCGTCAAATTTGAGCACTGTGTCATTTCAGGAAGTGGCCTAATATATTAAGAAAAAATGAGCAACCTGAAGCCCAAAGATATTGTTTTGGGTAATGGAATTTACTCAGTTCTCTTGACTTTAGGTCTTAACACATGATGTAGAGCAGTGAGTGGTTCTCAAACTAGAGTGTGCAACAGAATCACCAAGAAGGCCTTGTTGAAATACAAGTGTCTAGGGCTAGGCCCACTGCCAGAGTTTCTGATTTGGTAGGTCTAAGAATTGGCATTTCCAACAAATGTGCAGGTGCTGCTATGCCCAGCCAGCCTGGCTCAGTGGTTGAGCATCGACCTATGAACCAGGGGGTCATGGTTTGGTTCTTGGTCAGGGCACATGCCTGGGTTGTGGGCTCCATCCCCGCACGAGGCAGCCAATCAATGATTTTCTTTCATTGTTGTTTCTATTTCTCTCTCCCTCTCCCTTCCTCTCTGAAATCAATATATATATATATATTAAAGTGGAGACTGAACATAGAACTGAGGAAAAAATGAAGGGAAATAAGATGGTTGCTTGAGGTAGCAGCAAAATCAAAGCTGCTTTGCTCAATGAAATCTGACAGGTTTTTCATTCCTCCATTCAGCAAATATTTATTAAGCATTTACTCTTGCCAAACACTGTTTTAGGAGCTGGAGAGCGAGCAAGCAAGATAAATTTTCTGTTCCCACGAAGCTTATCTTCAAGTGGAGTCAGACATACAATAAACAAGTGAACAAAGAAATGAATGAGTGAAACAGAAGTTCCAATTATATTTAGTTCTGAGAAGACTCAATCAATTACATGTAGGTCTTCCTTTCCTTGTGAAGGGAAGTGCCCCGGTGGGTGAGGAGTGTGGGCTGAAGGGTGGGCCCTAGACTAGTCAGAAAGGCTTCATGGGGAGAGGGGGCATATAAGCTGACCCCCAGCGGACAAGAAGCATCAGCCAAGCAAAGGTTTGGAGCTGGAGTGTCCCATGGCAGGCAGAGCTCCGATGGAAAGGTCAACTTCTCAGAGAAAACAGGGATTAGGAGGGAAATTAAAAACGGGTGTGTGTGTGTGTGTATGTGTATGTGTGTGTGTGTGTGTGTGTGTGTGTGTGTGTGTGTGTGTGGCTATCTACAGTAAATGGAAGGTTCTAGAAGGCATTTCCTTCTCAATGCCCAGGATTCCTTCGTTTAGAAGCATATGCCTTCTCCCTCAGGTAACCCTCCACAGACCCAGCCTCGGTTGATTGGGAAAGATTGCTGGCTGCAGGGTAGAGATCTGCTGAGGTCGTTTCTTTCTCAGTGTTTTCTGTTGTGCCGGCTGTTTCTTTTTAAAGTGTTTGAACCAGCCCTTATTGGCTTACCGTGTAATGCCTTTTATTGCGTGCTTGCTCCCTAGTTGCAGATGTGCAGAATGTAGTTCAAACGCTTGTATAGGCTCGGCCTTTCTCCCAGCCGCTGCTCTCCTGCCCCTGTGGGTTTTCAAAAGAGAAGCGTGGTCCGATCTGTGCAGAACTCATCACCAGCCCCCTGGCCTTAGGAGGGGAGAGAGGCCATTCTGGCCATTAAGGTCGAATTCAACTGTGACTGGAACAAGTACATGCATTGTATTTGGGGTGAGC
The DNA here is from genome assembly GCF_000412655.1 of Myotis brandtii. Classification (NCBI taxonomy): domain Eukaryota; kingdom Metazoa; phylum Chordata; class Mammalia; order Chiroptera; family Vespertilionidae; genus Myotis; species Myotis brandtii. The sequence continues at coordinate 7,010,867 of NW_005370223.1, forward strand.
TGCGAAGAGATGGATTTGTATTCATTTATTTCTAGGTGTTCGTAATAGTTGTTGATTGTCCTCACTGCCCTCCCCTGCTGGCACGGGCTCCAGGAGGGCTGTCTGTCTGTCTGTGCTCTGCACGGATGTACGTCCAGCGCCTGGGACTTGGCGCACGCGGAAACCGTGCTCAGTCAGTACTGAGTAAGTTCATGGTCCCTGTCCCTGTGCGGGAGCCGGCAGGAAGGAAGGCTGGGTCCATCCTTTTGTCTTTGGCATCTTTTCTTTGTCCCCCTCGGTGCTGACTGCAGGGGTCAGCATCTTCAGGGCCAGCGTGCCACCCGGGCTGCTTGGTGGCTGACCCGAGATGGGCTCTGAGGGGGGCGGGCAGGCTGAGCCGGTGCGGGCGGTGTGTGTGTCCATTTCCCGCAGTGGGAGCGGGTGTGCCCAGAGCTAATGCCCGGTGACAGATGGCTCTGGGAGAGGACAGTGGCAGGGGAATCGCTCCCAGAGAACTGATTTCTGTGCGTTGGAAAAGCTGCGGGGGCTCTGGGAGCTTTTGGAGGTGAATGATTGAGGGAGATCAACATTCTGTTTGCAGCCTTTACACTCCCTCCCAGACAACCTGGAGAAATAGGTGAGAACAGAGGACATTGCTTCCAAGGGAGGCAATGCGCAGGAGCCTCCCTCCTCCTTTCCTGTCTCTCCAAACCCGTAGGGCCGGCTCTGGGCCGCCTCTGGAACATTCTCTGACCTTTACTGTGGAGATTTCTTTCTCCTCTCAGTTCCCGTGCTACCTATTCTTTCACTTCCATTCAACTAACATCTACCAATTCCCTACTTTGCTCCAGGTAAATGATAACAATGACACCGTCCCACCCTCTCGGGGACTGGGGGAGAGGTGCTCATTAGCACACTCACAGGGCATAACCCATGCTGCCCTAGAGTGTATAGTCACCTCATCCGCATGCGTATATATTTACATGTTAACTATACGTATATGCATATGTTTATTATATGTGTGTATGTGCATGTATGAGTTTGTTTTCTCATTAGACTTTAAGCACTTTGAGCATAGAGCTGTATGTTGGGTGATGACAACTCCCAGGGCGGAGAGTATAAAGTAAATATATATGAACTCCTTTTGAAATGGAAAGGAAATGAATTTGAGGTGGTAGTGCTGTGGTCAGAGCATCTCCTGGAAGAAAAACAGCAAATTGTTCATGTTTGTCCCAACTAAGCAGTTTCACGTGCGCTTTTTCCACTTGGAAAAAAAAACAAAACAGAATCAGTGGGAACAGAACAGGATCCTACTGCTGACCTCAGGGCTACCTGGCAGGCTGATCATTCCTTTTCAGGGCAGGTAAATAGGCCTGTAAAAAGCAACTTGGGATCATCAAAAAGTGGGGAAAATAAAGTTGGATCCCTATCTCATACCACACACAAAAACAAATTCCAGATAGATTAAAGATTGAGATGTAAAAAAAAAACATAGATGTTTAGAGTATCTCTTTGTAATCTAGTGATAAAAAGGGTCTTCCTAAACAAGATAAAATAAAAAATAAAAAAAACAGAAGTCTTAAAGAAAAAGATGGACAGATTTGAGCATATTAAATGTAAAACGTCTTTAATAAAGAGAGAAAAAGTGCCCATATGATGTGGTTCAGTGGTCGAGTGTTGTCCCATGCACTAAGAGATTGCCAGTTCGATTCCGGGTCAGGGCACATGCCCAGTTGTGGGCTAATCGCAGGTTGGGGGTGTGCAGGTGGCAGCTGATGGGTAGTTCTCTCTCATAGATGTTTCTGTCTCTTCCTCCCTCTTCCTCTCTCTCTCAAAATCAATAAAAATAGATATTTTTCAAAAAGAAAAAGTATTTTAAAAAAAACCACCAAGTATGTGAATATTAGCCATATAAATAGAGATCAATACGAAAGGTAAGCATTTTTTAAGGTATTCTAAAAGGGAAAAAAAGGATTTTTTTAAATGGCACAAACATAAAATTTATGGAAGAATAAAAATGGCCAACAAGGGATACCTTTAATTTTATCTCTGAGGATAAGCCTGCATTTTTATTGCCACTAGTCTGTTTTTTGGCTCCATCACAGCAAAATTCATGTCATTCATGTGAGTTCATAAAATAAGGCACTGTCTCTGATTTAAATCTTTTAGAAAGAAGTAAAGAATTTTATCCTTTGGTGGTATATTACCTGTTTGCAGACACCTAGGTTTCCTCATGACCTGGAAACAAGAGGAAAACTTCACCAGGGCCTCAGCTTGGAGCCATCAGTGGAAGGCCAGTGACAGATCATTGACACCAGACAGAGCCTTCTGTTCACTGCCAACAGTGGACCGTCTTTGACTGGCACAGGGATCAGCATTCCCAGCAGTGATGAGCTAAATGTTCCTAGGAAAGCAAAGAGTTTATTTCAGTACCGGTGATGTTTCAGAGCTTCCTCATTCACAGGCAAGCTGACTTCAGATCACATACATTTCCTCTACACACAAGGATATGATGCCTCCGTATCCCCAGGCACTGGGAACCTAAACACACCCACTTGTCCTGTTAGGACAGCAGTTCTCAACCTGTGGGTCGCGACCCCTTTGGGGGTCAAACGACCCTTTCACAGGGGTCGCCTAAGACCATCGGAAAACACATATATAATTACATATTGTTTTTGTGATTAATCACTATGCTTTAATTATGTTCAATTTGTAACAATGAAATTGGGGGTCACCACACCATGAGGAACTGTATTAAAGGGTCACGGCATTAGGAAGGTTGAGAACCACTGTGTTAGGAGCTTTCTTCTCATCTGGCGCCCTTTCAGGGCTAGGTACCCATGTCCATAGCCTATGCTGCCATGGTGAACAGGGCACACAGACCCAAGGAGGAAGTAGGAGAAATACAATCTATAATAATAAAAGTGTAATATGCTAATTAGATGATGTTCCGGACAAAGCAGGGGCTGTGAGGGAAGCCCTGGTCCCAGGTGCCAGACGGAAACCAGTGCCGGCAGCCTGGGGAAGAAAGGCCTACTCTTACACAAATTTCGTGCATCGGGCCTCTAGTTTTATATATTAAAAGGGATGTTAGGGGAGCTGGGAAGAGACATTTCAAGAATTACCTGGCCAGCATGGCTCAGTGGTTGAGCATTGACCTATGAACCAGGAGGTCATGGTTCGATTCCCGGTCAGGGCATATACTAGGGTTGTGGGCTCAATCGATCCTCAGTATGGGGTGTGGCAGGAGGCAGCTGAGCAATGATTCTCTCACCATGGATGTTTCTGTGCAAATTGACCGTCACACCATCACAAAGATGGCGGCACCCAGTCCCCTCAGCCCCGCTGGAGTCCCCCAGTCCTTTCAGCCCAGCCAGGGGGCGGGGGTGACAGGTGCATGGTACAGCTGGACCCGCCCTCAGCCCCCCAGCTGCCCAGGGCCGGCCCAAGGCGCAAGCAAGCCTCAGATGTCAGCTGCCCAGCCAACGCCCGAGGTGCAGGCAAGCCTTGGATGTTGGCTGCCCAGCTGCCCAGGGCCACCCAAGGCTCAGGTAACCAGTGCCAGCTGAGGCTTGTGCTGCTGGCAGTGGCAGCAGCAGAGTATGATGGGGGCATCACCTTCCCCTGAGGGCCAGGTCGTCTCCCATCCCTGAGAGCTCCCGGATTATGAGCAGGCCAGGCTGAGGGAACCCCCCTCTCCAGTGCATGAATTTTCATGCACCAGGCCTCTAGTAAAAATATAAAAGAATTGGACGGTGACTTTGAGAGGACTGGAACAATGGTAACAGATAATTAGCTGAAAGGTAAAGGTGCAACTTCTGCAAAGTGTGACTGGAGAGAAAACTAAGAATTGGACTAGGACGCATCTGGGAGGGTTGTTGGTATGGCGTGAAGTTGCGAGCATCACCTTTTTTTTTTTTTTTTAAATATATTTTATTGATTTTTCACAGAGAGGAAGGGAGAGAGATAGAGAGCTAGAAACATCGATGGGAGAGAAACATCGATCAGCTGCCTCCTGCACACCCCCCACCGGGGATGTGCCCGCAACCCAGGTACATGCCCTTGACCGGAATCGAACCCGGGACCTTTCAGTCCGCAGGCCGACGCTCTATCCACTGAGCCAAACCGGTTTCGGCGAGCATCACGTTTTTGTTAACTCCCCCTCAGGGCTCAAGGGCCAGCAAGGTCTGCTGCACCGAGAAGCTGCCCTGCCTGCCCCCCAGCCTTTCTCTCCCCTCCCGTGTGTGGAAACTGGGGTGTCCAAAATGTACTGCTGGCATATTTGGAAATCTTAATGAGAGTTTTCTCTTCTTATTTACCTTAACAAGGTGCTAAAATATGTATCTCTCTCAAGCTCCTGCCTCATTAATGCAAATATATTGGACAAATCATTCTCTCTCCTATTTTGCTTGTTGCTTGCAAATGTGTGAATGAACTCGCCTCTTTCCTTCTCATTTCATACCCTCTTTAGCATCACATTAATAACCGCTTAACTATATAGATTCATACAATGTATGTACTGTCTGTATTATTTAAACATGTGCATATAATACAGATGATTATGTATTTCAGAGAATGTTTGACAATAAATACAAAATATACACAGTACATACATTGTGGTGGTAGCCAGGTGCAAAGCAGCTGCTGTAATCCAGGCAGGTAAGTCAGCACAGTACAAAGGCAAGTAAACCCTGGGGCCCCGTGTGCATCCCACGGGCCTGGGTAAGAGCTCAGTGCCCAGAAAGATGGTGTCAGACTGGGGAGGCAGATCAAAAGCTACCACAAGTGCTCCTAGGCTTTACAAAGAGTTACACCCACAGAGAAAGGGGAAATTAGGACAACAAAAGCCAACACAGCACTCAGAGACAGACAATAGGGGCAACTGTCTGTCTTAGACTTGGCCAAGTAACCCCTTTCCCAAACCAAGCATTGTCATTTAGGTGACTCTTGTCTGTGGCACCTCAATTATGCATACCTATTGCATACTGAATATACCTATTAATGTGAAATGTTAATAATATGGGAAATTAGTTATATTCTCAACCCAAGCTTCACACAATTTTTATTGATAAAGTTGCAGCAGATAGACACTTACAAAGAAAAAAATTGCAAAACAGAAAATGAAACAATATTTCATGAGTAAGAGTCAGAATAAAAAATAAACAAGTGAACTACAGAGATTTCAAATATTGGGATTATCAAATAGAGAATGTTTAAAGAAACAAAGCTGGAATTAAACACACAAGTAAGTAACAAGAGTCTATCAAAGTGACAATATCCAAATTAAATTTGGAAAATATTCAAATAGAACTTATAGAAACCAAACCTATAATATAAATATAAAGTAGTAATCAACGAGTTAAAGAGCAGTTTGGATGTGCACATATAGCTGAAGAGAGAATTGGTGAACTGGAATATAGGTCTAAATAAATTACTCTGAAGGACAAGGATCAAAAGAGATGGAAATTATGAAAGAGTAGTTAAGAAACATTTAAAACAGAGTAAAAATGCCAATATAGATGTAATCAAAATTACAGAAGAAGAGAACAGAGGGAATTGGTAGGAAGAAGAATTTTTTAAAAGAATGAGAATGTACCCTACTAACATGACATGTTAATAATACGGGAAATTGGATGTGGGTGTATGTACTGTGCACTATCATTGTGCTTCTGTAAATCCAAAATTGCACCAAAATGAAAAGTTTTTTAGCACACTTCCTCTGCACCAAAACAATTTTTCCCAAAATACTATGAAGATACAAATCCTCAGATTCAGGAAGTCATATGACTGCCAAGCAGAATAAATTTTTTTAAAAAGTAGACAAAAGAAGGTACTTGGTCACATCACAGCAAAGCTCCAGGATCGGAGGCAAAGAGATCATTAAGACAAGCCTGTGAGAAAGGAAAGATAACTAACTACAAATGAGTGACAATTAGACTGAGAGCTGATTTCACAACAACGAAAGTCAGAACACAGTAAGAAAATATCTGAGATAAGATAACTGCACTGATATACTTAGCAGAACTGCTTCTCAAGAACAAGGGCAAAATAAAGACATTTTCAGATAAACGCTGAGGAAGTTGCCCTCCAATCTCTTACTAATGGAAATTCAAAAGGCTGTACTATAAAGAGAAGAAAAAATTTATTCCAGAGGTCTAAGAAAGAAGGATACGTAAATATTTTAAATTCTAAATTTGGAAACGTCTGGCATTGATGTTATAAAAAATAATATCTCAATTGTGAGGTCAGAAAAGGAGCGAACGCTCCCTCTGAGAACTGCAGGGAAGTAAGTCCTTCCTCGCTCTTCCTTAGCTGCTGTGGTTGACTGGCAATCTTTGGCATTTCTTGGCTTATAGATCCATCCTTTTGATCCTTTATGTTCATATCATTGTTGTTCTCTGTTTGTCTCTCTGTGTCCAAATTTCCCCTTTTTATAAGGGCAACGGTCAAATTTGATTGGGACTCACCCTAATACCCTCATTGAAACTTGATTGCCTATGTACAGAGTCTATTTCCAAATAAGGTCCCATTCTGAGGTACTGGAAGTTAGGATTTCAGCTTTTGTTGTTGTTGGGGGGGCGGGGGGGGAGCATAATTCAACCCATAATGCTGTAGGCCAGCGGTCACCAACCTGTCGGATGTCACGGACCAGCAGTGGTCTGCGGACCACCAGTTGGCGACCGCTGCAGGCAGTTAGACAGACATGAGCAGAGCGAGGCTGATGGGCCAGGTACAGCAGGTCACCAGGGTGGTAAGCCCTAGGTGCCTAGCAGTGGACAATCAATTGGAGGATGGGACCTTGCCCCCAGCGTGAATTTCCTCCCCTAGCATATCGCTGATCATGCAGTTTGGACCCCCTGACCTCCTCCCCCTCCCCCCCAGAGATAACATCTAGGCCTCAGTTGTATTTCAGCTCCAGGCCCAAATAAGTAACAACCAGCCATGGCTGACGTCAGGACCAGCTGCATGGAATAATGACCCCCTGCCCTGGTGCCGGCCAATCAACCAGTGGAGACCACAACCCTGAGAGGACACACCTGGAAAACAGCTGGATATTCCATTGAGATCTTCCGCTGGGACCTCCCCTAAAATCTCCACCCGTAGAACCCTTAGGACTGAGGGCGGGACATGTGCTTCCCTCCCAAAAGCACACCCGGGCCTTTTCCTTTCCATTTTCTCACCCCCTACCTCAGGCACGTTACCATTACCTTCCTCACCCCCAAGCTCCAAGGGCCCTTCCTTTGCCTCCATAACTCGTTGCCTAAACCCATTTCTTCTGGGAATTACTCCTTCTACCTCTGTGATTTCCCCAATAAATGTTCTCTGACAGTTTGAGTCTCGGCTCTGAATTCTTTCCTAGCCAGAACCCAAGTACCGAGGCTGCTGAACCCGTGTTGGATCTGACCCCACCCGTCAGACACCTGGTGCCGTTCCCGCCACCGCCTACAACAATAACACAATCCCAATTCTAATCGGTGGTTTTACACTCCAGACTTCACCGTGCGTTCTACTACTGCACCGTTTCTTTCCACCTCCCATCCTGTCAAACCTGCAGTCAGTGATGTCCGTGGCTCCATTCTGCTACAGTCCTTACTATGGGCTGGACCGTGTCCTCCCCAAATCCCTATGTTGAAATCCTAACCTCACTTCAGAATGTGACTGTAATTGGTGATGGAGCCTTTAGGGAGGTGATTAAGTTAAAATGAGGCTGAGTTAGCTGTAATCCACTATGACCGGTGTCCTCATAAAAGGAGAACATTTGGACACACTGAGAGACACCGGGGTGTGCACACACCGAGGAAAGGCCTTGTGAGGACACAGTGAGAAGGTGGCCGCCTGCAAGCCTAAAACAGAGGCCTCGGAAGAAACCAAACCAGCCAACACTTTGATCTTGAACTGCTAGCCTCCAGAACTGTGAGAAAACAAATTTCTGTTCAGCCACCAGTCTGTGGAATTTTATTATGGGCAGACCTAACAGACCAATACAGAGGCCTTTCAATCACCATTTTGCAACAACAACAATAATAATTGATCCATGTAAGAATCATCAATGAATGCTGAAAGTCTGATGAAGAACAGGATAGTCTCAAAATATCTTCCCATAAGATGCTTAATAGTTACAAAGGGAAAAACAGTGAACTTTTCTGTGGAGTATCGTGGTGGACACCACCTTAATCAAATTATCAAAGTTAATATCACCAGCATGGGAACGAATCAATATCATGTGCCTCCCATTGTGATTCATTGAGAACCCAACTTTCTGTGGTATTCCTGACAAAATGCATAACCTGAATCTAATCATGAGAAAACTTCAGACAAATCCAAATTTAGGGACATCTACAAAATAACTCACCAACACTCTTAAAAAAGCCAAGGGCATGAAAGATGAAGGGCTAAGTAATTGTCCTTCCAGATTAAAGAAAGGTAAAGAGACATGACAACTAAATGCAACAAGTGACCCTCAATTGGATCCTTGGGAATACCTTAAAGGACATTATTGGGACAATTAGCAAAATTTAAATATGGAAGGTGTATTAAGTAAAAGAATCATATTATTAAAATAGCTGATTTTGATAATTGTACTGAGATTATGCACGAGAACGTCCTTGTTCTCAGGAAATACACACAGAGCATATGGTGATAAAGGGACATGATGTCTGAAACTCACTCTAAAATGATTTAGGAAAAAAAACAAAATTCATGTTTTACACACATATATACACCAGAGAAACGTGATAATGAGAATGCAGCAAAATATAACAATTTGTTATTCTGGTTGAAAAGCATGAGAATTCTTTACTATTCTTGCAATTTATACATAACTTTGAAATTTTACATATAAGAGTCTTTAAGTGATCACACTATCACAATGGCCTGTCCCCAATCCCCAGGAACTCTTTAGCTCATTCTTTTTCTCCATTACACTTCTTGTAAAAAGCTATATCGTGTCTTTAATAATACCTATTTTTTTGTGTGCAAGGCCCTGTCCTGTTGTAAGTGCTTTAATAGTACAAGCTCAGTGAATCCTACAATTATTGTTATCTTACAGATGAGGAATGGAGACACAAGAAAGTTGATTAACTTGCCCAAGGTGACCTACTTGATTTGTCTCACCTGGCACAGAACCTCAATTAAGAGAGAAACTGTGGTTCGCTGCTCTTTAGCGACTTAGAAAGGGAGCCTAGCACATTACAAGAATTTAATAAGTATGCGCAGCCCCTGCGGCGGGGAGTGATGACAGTCTGTGATCAATGACACTATTAACGAGGCTGTGAACGCACTAGTCCCACCACGGAGTTCTGCCACCTTGGCTCTCAGTTACAACAATGTAAACAGGTTTGCTTCTCTGTACCAGACAGAGGATGGAACCAGACCTGGATAGAAAAGGAGCAGAAAGGGCTCCCACGCCCATCCCCTCTGGCTTTTTAGAGAGCACTTTTAACCTTCACAAAGCTTTCTTCTTAGGCCTTCGCTAAGGGAGTGGATGTTGTGAAAGGCTGTTACCTAAGGAAACACCAGGAGACACACAGTTCACCTCCCCTGGCACCTTTCTGAAGTCCCAGAAACACAGAGACATTTGAAAAGTGACTTGGGACCCCAAAGGCAGATACTGTCCCTCAGGCCCCGGCACTAAGTCTAGGGGAGCTCTTTGGGGGGGCATACCTTCACCAAGGGGCCAAGGGCCAGGGGATGCAGCACCCCAGGCCTCGCAGGGGTCCCCTGTTGGGTTCTGCGGAAGCACTTTGTAGGACAGATGGAGGGGAGGGGGCTGGGGTGACTTGGGGAGCACAGGTGGTGCCTGGAGCCGTTGCAGCCTCAAGAACCCTCACCCCAACATGACGGGAGAGAACGTTTGGCACTTTCATGTGCCCATGAAAGTTTGGTTCATTCCAGAGCCAACACACTGACCTTCAGCTCAGGAGTGACTTCTGGGTCATTGGCTGCTTTTGAGGGGCCTGCCAGGATTTGACATGAAGCAGCAGTTCTCAACATCCAGCCATAAATCGAAATCTTTTTTTTTTAACCCACGCTAAAGAGTGAGATAACTTGACATTTTGCATGCTTAAATTTAGAACAGATTACAGAAATTGAGTGCCCACGTCATAAGCGGCTTCCTATGAGCACAGCACACACACACAGACTCCATTTCATACCCAGGCCTGTTCGCACTCGGACTAAACACTCAGACCAAGGTGAAACGTGTAGTCAAAGCCAGTGGGGCTGGTCTTTTCAACCCTGTCTTCATTTCCTCTACTCAAGAGTTAGGATGAATTCACCCAGCTTTCTGTGGGTGTTCTTGGGGGTACTTGTTTGTGCTGATTGTATTAATGTACATGGACATGCAATCCTTCTGTCACCTAATTTAGGTCCAATCTGTAAATATGCACAAGGCGGGTGTCGTGGAGATGAGGAAAGGGGAGAGGTTTGGCCTCACAGAGAAATACGAGAGTCCCTGAACTCCAGAGGCTGTGTTCAATTAAGTAACCATCTAATGTTTAAATAGATCAATAAATAGATATAGCAAGTGCAAGAGGGCCATCCCTGTTGTTAGAGCTGAACTATTACATAACCCTGAACTAGAGAATAATAATAACAATAATAGTAGTAGTAGTAGTAGTAGTAGTGACACCTTTGTTGAGCATCTATGTGCCTGGCAACGATGTTGTGTGCGAGGTACTTTCCTCATCCGGATGCTAGGACAGTGGACTCTAGGAAGTGCTGAGGTCACAGAGTGAGGAGTGACAGAGCCACTGCCTGAGTCCACATCCTGTGCTCATGGTGCCCCTGATGAGGAAGCCAAGGCCCAGGTTGGTGATGTGACTTACCCAGGCCCGAAAACAAAACTTGCTAATAAATAAAGCAAAATGGCATAATAAAGGGCGCAGAGTACAAGGACCTGGGCTGGACTCCTTTCTGCAACCTCCTACTTACGACTTTAGGAACCTTATATGACCACTCTTTGTGCCTCAGCTTCTTCGTTTCTCCAATGTTCGTACTACCAACCAACTCTCGAGTGTTGGACAGGAAGGTCCTTGTGAACTCTCCTAGTCTGGATAAGTACCATGCAAACGAGCAATGTCTATTTAACTGCTGGTCCCACTCCCTCATTCTCGGCAGCTCCGTTGTCAAGGGCAATTGCTGCCTTTCTCAGTCCCTGGTATGGTCTCATGACACTGTTCTGGGCAGCGGGGTGTCAGAGAAGTCCATTAGAAGCTTGTGGGAGGTCCTTGTTTTTTTCTGACGAGAGGGATGATGCTGTTAGCTTCACATCTTGGTTTAATGGACCATATGCCTTGAGCAGCATCCACTGTCTCCCAGCCTTCTAAGAAAAGCCAAAAGCAGCTGGCCTTGACAGCACCGAGCTGCTGGACCAACGAGATCAGCCACACTTCTTGGTATGTGTAACAAATACAGCCCTTTGTGTTTACACCTCTGTAAGTTTGGTTTTCTGTCACTTGCAGCCCGGCAAACCTTTGACTGATGCAGATCCTCATAGCTGAGAGTGAAGCAGTAACATGCCTTGTGATACCCTGGTCATGTTGCACCTGGTGATTAGTAAGTACTAAGGTATGCATGCATGCTTTCATCAGCAGCATAGTGTTGTCCTGATGCTTACATTAGATAAGCCATGTTCTATGCATGACTCGGGACCTGCACTGTTCTGGGCAGCGGGGTGTCAGAGAAGTCCATTAGAAGCTTGTGGGAGGTCCTTGTTCTTTCTGACGAGAGGGATGATGCTGTTGGCTTCACATCTTGGTTTAATGGGCCATATGCCTTGAGCAGCATCCACCGTCTCCCAGCCTTGTAAGAAAGGCCCAAAGCAGCTGGCCTTGACAGCACTGAGCCACTGGACCAACGAGATCAACCACACTTCTTGGTATGTGTAACAAATACAGCCCTTTGTGTTTACACCTCTGTAAGTTTGGTTTTCTGTCACTTGCAGCCCGGCAAACCTTTGACTGATGCAGATCCTCATAGCTGAGAGTGAAGCAGTAACATGCCTTGTGATACCCTGGTCATGTTGCACCTGGTGATTAGTAAGTACTAAGGTATGCATGCATGCTTTCATCAGCAGCATAGTGTTGTCCTGATGCTTACATTAGATAAGCCATGTTCTATGCATGACTCGGGACCTGGCATATGTTACATCATTGATAATGTGAGTTACAGTTAGGGTCTTCGGAGAGAGCAGGTGGCTCTTTGTCTATGATGCTGTTCTTGACCCCTTTTATCACACAGAGAGGCCACCTTGCCTCCAACCTCACTGCTCTTCACAGGAGTCCTGCAATGTTGACCATTATGCTCTTATATCTTTAACATGCCTTGAGGTCAGAGAAGCAGGTGGCTGGGGATGGAAGGCAGTCAGGACCTTGGCCAACATGCCAGTTGCAGGTCCTGGCCAGCAGCCTTGTCTTTGCCAGCATCAACCTTTTCATACATAACAAGGCAACTACTACGGGTCAGGTCAAGACCGGAGCAGGGGTGCAAGGAGAGAGCTGGCCCATGAAATAGGAAGAGGAGTAGCCAGATACCCTCTGGGGGCCACTTCCAGCGGTATGATTTGATATTGGCACAAAACAGAATGAAGTACATTTCACTCAATGTGAGACAACATGGGTTACCCGCTCTCCCCCCAAGTCTGGGCAGTCTTCCTATTAGTCACAAGAACAAGCCATAAATCTCCCCATGGATGTGAGTGCTGGGCACACAACACACTCCACTGTCTCCCCTGGTTCCAGAAAGGGTTGCTAGGTCCTTCCCCTCACATTTATTTCAGCCATTAACGTGGCACAGTAGAATTTCATCAAGACAGAAATAGAAGACAGAAAGGCTGGTCCTGTCAAAAGCTCTTAATATAATTATGAGAGTCCAACCTCTGCATGCACACCCCCTCCCCCGGAAAAATTAGGCTGCAAGACGCTGGGAACTGAACTGAGGTTGGGGGAGGGTTGGGGGAAGGACCGCAGGTTGAGGACACTGTGATTAGTGCAATGCCTGCTGCTTCTCTGCAGGGGGACGCTCGATGCCGCAGCCCTGGGGCTCCCTGGGAATTCTGCAGGTTCATAAAAGCCCCGGTTAGAGTCCCAGGCAGCAATTAGCGGCTCTAATAGTTTTGGCTGAGGCCTGATGGCTGCCCCACCGCCATTCCCTCTGCTGAAGGTTAGTTATGTAGAAACGTGCCCTCGTGACCCTCAGCGTCTGCAGAAGGTGGCCAGGGACATCGAGGCCATGCCCCCGGCTTTAGGATTTTGGCCTCGCAGGCAGGCCCAGCCGGGAACATCCAGGCCGGCAGCAGGAAAGCAGAGTCCCTCTTCCCTTGAACATTTGCTGTGTGTTTAGTGTTTAATTTGCTCTGTGAAAGGCAATCTATGGAATGAAAGAAAAGCGGTCCCCAAAGTCCATGGAGCCGTCTCTTCTCCAACTTCATTTCCATCCTAATGTTTCTGCAGCTCCCACCCTCGGGGGTAGGCTGCTCTAATTCTGCTGCTGGTCTCCCCGGGGTGTGCTGTTTTGTCGGGGGGCCTGTGCTGCTCTATTTCAGGGTTTGGGACACAATTAAAGAGCGCAGTGTTGATGGAATGAGCACCGGAGGGGCCCGAACCCCTGGGAACAAGCTCCCCCGGGGATTCTTCCTTCCCGGCCTCAGAGGCAGGCTGCCCGTTAGCTCTCCTGGCTGACACCTGGCTCTTGAGCATCATCCATTCGACATCTGGTGGCCAGGGGACAGAGACCTGTGCTCTGTACATGGAACGACTCCGATGCCTGGTAACCGTTCCTCCAGGATTCTGCGTTGGCCTCTGCCAACAGCGGTGCTGACTGCATCTTTAAGAGGCACCTCAGTTTAGCCTTGGAAAGCACGCCTGGAGCTGAGCTTGCCTTGGGTTTGAATTCAGAACTGCCACTTACCAGCTGTGTGACCTTGGGCCCGTTCTTCAGCTTCTCTGTGCCTCGGTCTCTCATCTATTAAATGGGTACCAACCAGTGCAAGGCGGTTATTCGAATTAAATGAGTCAACGGATATAAATTGCCTGGGCGAGTGCTGGACACACAACACAGTCCGCATCCGCAGGTGGTGGCTGTCAGTCATCGTTACTGTTGTTAGTCCCTCCTGGGCTGGCCGGGATGCAGAGGCTGGAGCTGCAGTCCCCAGCACGCCCAGCGGGGGCGCCCTGCATCTCCACCGCACACTGCTGGGTCCACCAGATGTCAACTGCCTGGTACCCACAGACTTAGCTTCTGATGGACAGCGGGTGCTTCCATCCCGTCACAGGCTCCATCCTATCCCTCCACCCCATCCGGCCTGGTGACTCCTGGCTTGTTTGAGGAGGGCGGGCAGGCAGGGAGGAAATCGCAGGAATGCTGATTGTCCTCCTCAGAAGGGTTCAGTCACTGGGCCAAGGCCACTCGACTAGCAGGTGGCCTGGCAGGGGCTCTCAGCCACATGGACTTGCCTCCCGAGGGCACACTTGCATGCAAGGCCCCTCGAGGTGATGATGGCTTTTGCGAGGGGCGGCTCCATGCCATTCCAGGCCGTGGAGCGGTGCGCGTGTGGATGATTCCAGCAGCGAATCTCTGAAAACAGAGGTGAGGCGGTTGCATAACCTCCGAAGGCTGGAGCCGGGCCAGGGGAGAGAAGCTGGCCTACTTTACAGGCTGCAGGGAAGGCACCTCCCGCTGCTCCAGACACAGGGGGCGCTGCCACCTTCAGGCCACGTGTGGATGGCAGCGCTCCTTCCTGAAATGCTCAGCCACCAGTTCCACCCCGTGGGTCCAGCCACCTCCCGGCTCTGTGCCCCTGCCCACGGCAAAGGGCCTCAGGATCGGAGCAGAGCCTGCGCCCTGCTGCCTCCTATGTGGCCCGGCATTAGGAAGGTTGAGAACCACTGGTAAGATGAAACGAATACCAAAAATTACATTTTAGAAGAGCTACAGATATGACTGCACAAAATTAAGTTCTATGCATTAGGAATCATTTAAAAGTTAAAAATAAACAGTAAAACCTGGAAATTATTAATATTCTCTACATATACAAAAGAAAATGCAAAATGGGCAAAGGACTTCAAATCAACAACTTATAGAAACAAAATTCAAAAGGTTAAGAAACATGATTTTCCTATCTGTAAAATGGAATACCATCTTCCTTTGAAAGGCTACCATAAAAATAAAATGGGCACAAGTGAAAATATTTCTTGGGGAGTTATATGAAAAGAAAAGAAAATAAAGCAAGAGTTTAATTTTGGTGTCAAAAAGACCAAATATCATATTTAATGTGCAAGACTGGATTCATATTATGGATCCACCTCTAATCATCACATGTCATAGGAAATTTACTTAACCTTACCTTTCTGTTGGACTGCAAATCAAATACAGTAATATTAAGAACAAAATTGAAGCCACACTTCATTTCTCTGCTATAAATTTGTCATGAGGGGTTTGATTAGCCTTAAACTCCCTAAGTTGTTTTTAACAGTTTTACAAGTTACTGCTTTAGCCTATGCAGACTAAACATCTAACGGATCTTTAATTTGGTATGCCATGTGTCCACTGGTTTTTGCCCACAAGGACAGTAAATCCAAAGCACTATGACACTATTCCCCACCACTGCTCACAGAAGTCACTGCACTACCCCTGACACCGACAGCCTGCACCTCTGCAAAACCTCCTGGCCACCCCACCTCTCTGAGACCAAGCCAAACCCTGCTTGCAACCCTCAGGTGGTTCTGCCATTGGATCAGTCTAAGCCAGTGGTTCTCAACCTGTGGGTCGCAACCCCTTTGGCAGTCGAACGACCCTTTCCCAGGGGTCGCCTAAGACCATCCTGCATATCAGATATTTACATTATGATTCATAACAGTAGCAACATTACAGTTATGAAGTAGCAACGAAAATAATTTTATGGTTGGGTCACAACAGGAGGAACTGTATTTAAAGGGCCAGAAGGTTGAGAACCACTGGTCTAGTTCCATCACCTGGGGAGCAGGCATTTTAGGCTGAATTTGCTCGGTCAAGGGTACATCAGCATTGTTCCCAGCAGACCAGACAGACAGCCCCGGGGGATTTGAGAAGCTGCCAGAGCCTTTGATGTTGGCCATTTTCCAGCCACAGCCTCAGCAGGTCCTGGCTTTTCCCGAAGTCCCTGCCCAACAATCTCAGCAAAGGTCAAAGATCTGGGCCCTGACATCATAATCACGCCATCCAGGGGCCTTCACTGCCCCCAGGAAGAGATCCATCTTCCTAGGCCCCCACAGAAGAGGAGGGCCGGGGGTTTGAGGAGAGAGTGAACTTTGGGGCCGGATCTGGGCTCCAGAACTTGAGTGCCGTGGGCCTTGCGCAAGGGACAACTACTCCGCAGGATGCTCCCCGCACAGTCAGAGAGCAGTGGCCTCATTCGCTGTCATTAGCTGAGCAAACAATAATGTAGGGAGCCCTACCGCCCAGAACATTCACACCCTCTGTGCTCCTTAGCTGCCTGGGTGTGAGGCCCTGCAGGAAGGAGACGGGGCTCGCTTGAATCTGAGAAGGGAAGGGAGTTGCCTTGAGCCTAGGCACCCACTGGGAAAGACAGCAGCAGAATCCAGAGCTCCCCCGAGTGGAAGAGAGAGGCATCAGAGGAGGGCTTTTGGGCAAGTAAGTGAGGAGGAAATGACAAGGGCACCACCATGACTTGCTTGTTTGGTCATTTTGCCCAAAAATGGCTCATCCTCAGGCAAGTCCAGATGCCGGAGTTTCCTGCCCACTCAGGCTCCACAGCCCTGGCCCCCCACGTTGCAGCCCACTCGCTGTCTACGCTGTCTATGGGGGCAGCTGATTCCCTGCGCTGATCCCTGAGAATGCAAACACTTCCACGCGTTGAGGGGGTAGAGGGCAGAAAGATGTGGTCTGTTCAAGGAGTTCTGGTGGTTCTAAGGATTGGGGATCCTATGGAAAAATGGGGGTGGGTGGGGAGAGTGGGCAGAACTTTTAGCTCCCTCACAAGGCTCCTGGGGCACGTTGGAGTCCCACCCCGGCCTCTCTGCAGGCGTGACTGACACCCAGAAACAAAGGGAGAAGATCGGCAGAGACGTGTGTGACTGACAGGTCAGGCTGCTGGAGACAAGGATTGGTCCTCTCGGATCTGGGAAGGTCTGCCAGCTGGAAGAGAGGTGGGTCCCACAGCAGAGCCTGGTCCAGGCGTCCATCTGGCTGTGGGGCCCAGGCTGCCACCCTCAGGGCCACCTACGGAGGGAAGGCAAGGTCTCAAGGAACAAGATGCATGAGCTGGGCCGGGCTGCAGTGGAGGCTGAGCCAGCTGCATGCCCGGGCTCCACCTCCTACCCCAGTTCTGCCCCGTGCCTGCATCACAAATAAAGTCACGGAAGAGGCATGTTGGTGCCTTCTCAATGCTGCGGACACAAATCAGGCAACTCCCCTGATACCTGAACTCCCCCAGTCATGCCATTTGATTTAATTATTCATAACCACCATTAATAACTGCTGATCCTCGGGCAATGAATGGAGCTGCTGGGCTCTGCTGATGAGGTGCATGGGCCAGTGCCCCCCCAGCCAGAGACTGTTCTGAGCTGGCAGGCGCCACTTCCCCCATCAGTCCTCAAAGCACAAGGCCCTCCATCAGTCACTGCTGGCCTTATCTTATGGATCCTTTAAATAGCAGGCAGTAACAATTTATTAGCAATTTTCCAGAGTCTCTGCCTCCTGGCTAGATGTTTTTTCCATCTTGAGAGCTGAAGTAATATTTCTTCTAAATCTGGCTCTTTTCACGACATGGAGGAAGGCCAGTCGGAGTGAGCCTACAGAGAAGGAACAAGGAGATTAAGACATTTCCATTTCTTTCTCCCTTCTTACTTGCAAAAAAAAAAAAAAAAAAAAATCTAGTAGAAAAAGAATCTTGGAGCAATAAAAAAATAACCATGGGGTACAGAGACTAGATGAAAAACAAATCTTTTATTTCAACCTTATGTTGCAATCTTTGTGTAAATTTTTCGTTCCTCCTGACAGAATGTGGTTTCTAAAATCGGGTGAGAAGTTCAGTGGCCGGAGGCTCGCAGACTGAGCTGGGGGTGGCGTGGTGAGGGGGTTGGAGTTGCCCGAAGCCCAGCCTCCCTGCCCTGCCCTTATGACTCGGGCTTTTGGTGCCTTAGTGTTACCCGAGATCAAAAGTAGCGAACAAGAAGCCACTCTTGAAATTATCGTGTTTTCTTTGATTACAAAATCTGCATTATTAACTGGTTGGTAGCGATCAGTATTAACGGTTTCACCTGGTTTTAGAAGCTCATAATACACCACACCTTCCTGATCCCACCAAAGCAGAGCATTGTCTTCTTTCCGAAGAGATTTGGCCTTGCAGTCGATGTTGATGGTTGACCTGGATCAACCCATGATTTTGTGCGTTTGGGATTCTCAAAATAAATCCACTTTTCATTGCCAGTTACAATTCAATGCAAAAAAGACTTTTGTGCCGTTGAAGCAACATTTTACTGATGACTTTTCGGTTTTCCATTTGTCTTTCGTTCAGTTGATGTGGCACCCATTTTCCTTCCTTTAAAATCTTTCCCATTGCTTGTAAA